>NC_136517.1:89602498-89672498 GCF_053919585.1 Euprymna scolopes | reverse complement strand
TATTCTCGTATTTATTGCCGGCGTTTTAAAGTTTTCTTTTTCTTTTTAGTAGTTATACAGTATTGGGTACCGGTACAGCACTACTGTCAAAAGAAAAAAAAAAGATGCGCCCTTCCCTTTGTTAGCCCGTGGGAGACTTTAAGGCGTTGTCAAGAACCCACTTTAAGCACCCGATCCGGGTAACGTGAAGTCATGAAAAGCAGTAGAGTGATCTAATACGGAAGGAAACCGAAATAATTATTTATTTATTCTGATTGTATACTTCTGGGTACAATGGTCAGGACAATCGCTCAGTATGGGCTCTGCTCGGACAGAAAGAAACTGCAACTTTCTGTCTGTACAACTGCAAAGAAAGCTATTGGAATACATCGGACTCTTTATTTGAGGAACAGCGTTAATAGAGTTCTGAATCAGAACACCTTGCTCAGTAAGTATTAGCATGATTGATAGGTAATATATAATCATCATCAAATACTCTCTGACAACAAGCAAATAATAATGGGAAAGATCGAAGAAGCAGGGGACGACAACGAGAAACACTTGGACAACATAAAAGAAGATAAGTAAAAATTAATTTACGTATGCCTCGAAGGAAATAGATAGATAGAGAGCCATGGTTATCAATGCCTGTCCCAGGTAAGCAACCACTTGAATGAGTAAATGCAGTATACGGACCGTGCTATCGTCAGAATCCTTAGTACGGTTTACGGAAAACGCCGTAAGGTGCATAAATAAAGATTACGTGATATTCTTGTCATGTTTACCTTGTCCAATGTTTATGAAAAAGTATTTCTATAAGTCCGAAGCTAATTCAACGAAAATTAATTGAAACGTGAAATGAAATTAAAATTAAAAGTCTGATTTTTAAATGGATAGGTAGACGACTTCAAAAATCAACACATATGCTGAAAAAATTACGAAGTAAACAGAGCATAGAAATCAGCAGTGTATGGGAATCTCTAATTATAAAGAAAAATAAAAAAATGTACAAGCCCTCTTCAAATCTTCAACATTTAAAGGGAGATAAATCCCTTTCAAGCTTTATGAAAGTTACCTTTCATTTTATCAACAATTTTTTTTCACACAAGCGAAACCACGACGATAAAAAAACAAAAACAACTCCCAGAATACGAAACCATTTACGGAGCCAGTACCTATAATCTTTTCTTTTCCAAGATGGCGAATAACATGCCTGACGAAGGACAAGGGCTGCACCGATGAAAACATTGTACAAATACCACTCAAAATGAAAAAGAATGATGAAAAAAATGTAATACAAAAATAATATTCGTGAATATTTATTGGACAGTTTTTAAAAAGATAATAAAATTCATTGTATTAAAATTCATTGTATTAAACTTCATTGTATTAAAATTCATTGTATTGAAATTCATTGTATTAAAATTCATTGTATTAAACTTCATTGTATTAAAATTCATTGTATTAAAATTCATTGTATTGAAATTTTCATGAATACAACAACTGATAAAAATATTTTTATGTTTTCTTTTTATATTTTTTATAATGTTCCTGTTTAAAACAAAATAAATGTTTGATTTTTTAAATATTTATTCATAAAAACAGCGATAGAAAACAAACGGGGAAGCGTTTCGTTATCTTCCAGCGTTTTTCGCAAGCTGCCCGTCAGATTACGGTAAGAGACGCTGCAAGCTTGTTTCTGCTTTATCGTTATTTTTATTGTAAGTGCTCATCTAAGCTCAAATCTATGGCCTCCCTCTCCCAAACTTTCACGAAAAACAATCGATTTATGAGAATAAAGAAAAAGAATACATTATATTTATTAATCCTCACACAACATTTCGAGTGAAAGATTCTATTGTATTTTTTCATTATTTAATCGTCTTAAATCTAAGTATAGAAATAAAAATTAAAAAACTCTTTTTAAAAAATAATTATGTGAATTCAATGAATGGGATATATAAAAACATTTAAATGGCTACGGATTTTTGTGGAAACTTCTGATGACTTGGTTTTTAAATACGGATACGAAAATTAGGTGATATATTAATATTTGAATGGGATTTTCACGGCGAATGCCTCCAGGTTAAATGTTTTTTTCACATGCTTCTTTTCCGTTAAGGGAATTTTTCTTTAAACAATATTCTATTGTCAAGAGTGTTTTTATTCAAGAAGTCTGAAGAAATGCTGGTTGTGAAAATTTTCAAACGCCATAATGCTTGAAATTGTCGAACTGGCATGGAAACAATTGTAATATAAAATGAAATACACTTTTTGTTGTTATCAACACCTTTTTTGAAGTCTTGGTTTTGTTAATACAGTATATTAATGCTCAATTATGAAATACGATGATTTTAAGTCATCTCTTTTTGGCTTAAAACGTATTGGTATATGAAAATTTACTGAATTACACGAACCCAGTAAAACTCAGTATATTACAGACAAGTATATATATATATATATATATATGTGTGTGTGTGTGTGTGTGTGTGTGTGTGTGTGTGTGTGTGTGTGTGTGTGTGTGACAGTTATTAAAACCAGGTACATAAAGGAACTGCTGTATAAATCTCGAAAATTAGAAAATAAACATCCGACATCATGTTCCTTGCAACCTCTTTCCGTTTTCCAGCATTGCACAATCCCGACACCCCTGCAGCATATGGCTCCAAACATCACCCCTTCTTCATCCCATCTATAAGATGCTGTTTCTTTTTTTACATCTGCTAAATAATATTAGAATTGTAAATATCGCTGAAGGTCGGCCTCACTTCCGCGGGCAATAAGTACAGAACTCCGAAACCAACGGCAAATATTTATATATATATATATATATATATATATATATATATATATATATATATATATATATATATATATATATATATATATATATATATATATATAATATATATATATATATATATATATATATATATATATATAAATATATATATATACTAAAAATACGATTAAAGAAAATCTGCAGATACCCTAACAGAAAAAGAAGCTGCTGTAAGCCTGTGCTCAAAGAAAGATGAACATTAATCTTTCGGTCATTCTTCATCTGTAATGTGTCATTTCTACAGACAATGTAAACAATAGACATTCGTATTATTTGTATTCCTCCGACTATGCTTTCATATTTTTTAAAAGGGGGGCACCACTAATCAAGGCCCGAAGGCCACTCGAGAATATGGGTTAATTTTAATATATTTTTAAATAGGATCCACTAATTATCAAGGCCCGGACGCCATTTGAGGATAAGGGTTAAAGAGTGTACAATAGTAAATTGGACAATAACGTTGTAGTTATTAGTAGTGGAAATTTGGTAAATTGGATTACTTAAGAAGAACGGCTCATCTACAACTCGTTTATATTGGACTTGAAGACGACCATATTGTAGTCAGCTGGAAAGCAGGCAAACAGAAGACAGTTCCACAGGTGTGTAGTTCTAAAAGAAGCTTCTTTTTTTTTTAAATAGAATCTACGTTTAGGTTCAGACAGAGATAAAGAGTGTGGGAAATTATTGATAGTTGTTTCAGTATTACGAGTGTTTCTCGTAAAAGTTTGACGAGGGGGAGATCATCGATTGGAGCTCAGTCGAGCACTTACCATGAAAATAACGATAGAGCAAATACAAACTTGCAACATCTCTTCTGTGAGAAAGAGGTTGCAGGGAAGAGAAAAATGCATCCTTTACTGGGCTACAAAGTCTATTTTGAACTCCGTCAAGTCAGGAGAAAATCTTTCTAGCAGCTCCTGTCCAGATGTGGCAACGGTACCCATTCCTTGGGCGTACCTGGCTCTTATATAGGAAGAGAATTGAATCAGCGGATCGATAGAGCAATCCAACCATTTTTTCCAGCGACCGTGGCAACAGATTTAATGTACGTGTTCCATTTCAGACCAGGAGTAAAGATTAGGCCCAGAATCTTGTCAAAAGATAGAGCCTCCGGAATATGAGAGCCATTCATTTGAATTGATACCAGATGGGTATCAGAGCGTTAATGATGTAAAGATAGAAGCTTGGTTTTAGATGCATTAAAAGTAACCAATCACCTCTTGTAAATTTAAACTGATAGTGTAGTAATCGTTAATTGCGTAAGTTGGGTACAATTTGATTATTGAAGAAGACGGGTCAACAAAAATGTGTTTACATTGGACTTGAAAGATTATCAGGCTGTAGTCACAGGCGGACAGTTGCAGGAAAGAAGCTGTGTTCGTGGAATTTGTGTTTAGATTTGGGCACAGACAGTGAGTGAAATAAATTGTTGGTAGTGTTTATTAGCTAGTCGAGTGTTTTGTAAGAGTTTGGCAAGGGGAGCATAGATTGGAGCTCAGACGAGCACTTGCCACGAAAATATTGTTTTTTTAATCTAGAGAAAAGGAACAAAAATAAAGACTGTCTCAGCCCTGAAGGATTTCTATTATACTGATAGAGAACAAGAAATTAAAGTGCAGCACCTGAAGAGCAGATACTACACATTAGTTTTGTCCCGAAGGTAAAAAGAAAACCCTGCTGTTATAGGGTAGTAGGTTAGGCTCGCCATGTCTCTTTTGTGGGAAAGTGGTTAAAGTGGAGAGTAGATAATGCACTTTGGGTGTGTTATCGGCAGCTCCAGTAACTCTCGCTTCTCATTTCTTGTCCCTCAATCCTCATTTTCAATGAGTGATTGTTCTGACAAAGGGTGAAAAAAAAATTGCTTTCCAGGTCGGTAGTACTTTGTGAACAGTAGGCTGAGATTTCGGAAATTTTCTGTTTCTATGTCTATTCATGTAGCTATATCACTAGTAAGGGTGCCGGAAGTAAACGTTTCATCTGACCTGATTACATGAAAAAATCTTCTTTCTTAGAAGTGCACGCCTGTGGAACTCTCTTCCGCTTGCCTGTTTCCCACCTGACTACAACTTGGATGTCTGCAAGTCCAACATAAACAAATTCTTGATGAATTGCCCCCTTAAGTAAGATATTTTATCAAATCTCTAATACTAACGATTACTACGATACTATCCCATTGATTACTGTACACGCAATAACCCTTATCCCCGAGTGTCTTCCGGGCCTTGATAAGTGGTGACGACCATGTAAAAAAAGGCATCATCTACTAAATTTTGAAGCCGGTTTTGAACTCTATTAAATCATGATAAAGCGCGCCAAGCAGCAATGCTCCACCCTAAGACGTATTTGCTCATTAAAGATAGAGAATTGCATCGGCAATGAGATACATACCGGAGCAGTAGAACGGTCCAATTATTTTCCCAGCGATGTAGGTAATTGATTTGATGAAGAGCTTTGTTTATAAAGCGGTTTGGTCGGTGTAACATCTGACCTTCTTTAGCGTATCGTGTCCAACTCGCTAATCTTTCTTTCGAACGAAGGAACTTTTATGACTAAATTTCGAATGAAGCCCTTTAGTTTGATCAGGGTAGATGGTTATTGTTTTGTCAGAAATGGCTGGGTAGAAATCCTTAGTAATTCGCACTAGTATTTTAAATGTTACTCGTAATAAAGCTTGAATACGAATAATGATTTTTAATTTCCAAAAATGATTCAGAAATGTAAATAATGGATTCTGACTTTAGTACCGACTAAGGTCAACTTAGATACGTACTTCCCTGGAACGATATCAGATAAATATATTTTTCTTTCCTTTTCATATCTTTACTTTTAAGATTAACCACTAATTTACGTGAATAGTTGCACCGACCCTGAGAATCCAACAGTTGTCACGCATTATGATATGCACTAAATGCATAAAAGATACTGCCAAATCTGCTGCAAAGAAAATAGAAACCTAAAATTCTAACACTTGGTATCTGGTTAAAATGACCATTTTTTTCACGTTTTTTTTTATCAGTTTGTTCAGACAGTCACATACTATCGAATATATTTCAACTAATAGATATTTTAAAGATGGTATTTATTTGCTCCCCCACCGAGCAAATTAGGCACAAGGCCGATTTTTAATGTGAGGAGTGAAGGGAGGGGGAAGGGAAAAGGGGGACCAGCTCCCGAGAAGTGGGAAATGGGAGCTGGTTAAAGGTCAGACATGTGGGGTTGCCCCCACATCTGGTCTTTGCTAGTCATAGCTAGTCATAGCTTGCAGTATCTGTCAGAACAGATGGTATTTATTTGCTCCCCCACCGAGCAAATTAGGCACAAGGCCGATTTTTAATGTGAGGAGTGAAGGGAGGGGGAAGGGAAAAAGGGAACCAGCTCCCAAGAGGTGGGAAATGGGAGCTGGTTAATGGTCAGGCATGTGGGGTTGCCCCCACATCTGGTCTTTGCTAGTCATAGCTAGTCATAGCTTGCAGTATCTGCCGGAACAGATACTACACTTTGATCCCGGCCCGATGGCCAAGAACAACAAAAAAAGGCAACCCTCTAGATATTTTAAAGATGATTTTTTTTAAGTGCGTTTGTTTGATTCTCTGTTGCAATTTGTTCACTGGGATTATTTGCCATGTAGTTTTCCAATTTCTTTTTCATGAGTCAAGTTGCTACTTATAATTACTACGCACCTTCTATTAGTTGGCCAGTTGCGTACAAACCCCAATATCGATAACAGCCTACCACCATGTCTGAAAGTGGCACAATGTTCAACGAGCGAACTCGGAAATGCGCCGCTGTACAACTCCTGCTCTCTAAAGGTCCGAGTTATCACAAGAGGGCTATTACCAGCACCCTCTAAATACAAATTCGGACAGTTCAGTGCTTGAGGGCACAGATCAACAGTTATGGTCTTTAGTGTGGTTTCAAGCGAGAATAAATCATGCCGCCTCTCATTGTTGAAGTCGACTTAAAAATGAACACCAAAAGTGTACTTGGATGTGCTGAAGCGTGTGGAGATCTCTTGGTGCAATCAGGGTAGGATTAGGGTGTGGCAGCAGAACTCTACGCCATGTCAAAATCCCAAAGAGACCTAGGCTTGGCTTCAGAAGGAGTGCTACGAGTTTGTACCTTTCTCCTCCTCCGTCCTGAATCCACTAGACAACTACTTTAGATTATACGTCGAGAATAACCAACAACACCAAAGCCAACCTGATCGACGCCATTCGTCGAGCTTCCGCCGGTATTGTCGAAAAGGCAGTCTCCCAATTCCGGACCCTTATCGAGCCGGTAATTGAAGCTTTACTAGATGGTATCTCTACTACATCATCAAGTTACCTGACTTAATTTTTTCAACAAAAGTTTTAAAATGAATCTTTGACGTTGTTTTCTTTAGGACAACAACTTTATTGTCTTCCCCTGTATTTTCTTTGACAGTTTTCATGGTGTTCAATAAAATTATAACATTATTTTAGGCGTCACTCTTTTCCTTGAAACCGGATTAGGGTTACAACAGGCATTGAAATTTATATAGCTAGAAGATAAAATAGGATTAATGTTAAGTTGCCATGCGTAGAGGGCACATTTCAGATATCGTGCAGATTGGCATTTCCGCCTGTTTACTGATAGCAAACAGCTTAATAAGTATCCGTTTAGTTTCTTTTATACGGATTTCATCGCGGCGATATTCGCTTATCATTAAAGTATTCTGATCTAACTTGAGTTTTGGGATAATTGCAGATACAAATACGCCTTAAACAAATGTATGGTACACGCGCATATTTAAGCAATCCCTGAAAGACCAAGCTGTAACGAGATACAAATAGCAACCATAAAGAGAACAGCATTTATTCTTAAAAGAGCCCCCGGATATAAATTTAAATCATAACAGAATCAAGTGTTGGCTCCAGGAGGGAGCTCCTTGATCTCTTAAAACTTACTGAAGTTAAATTTAAAAAAAAACAAAACAAGCGACTTCCTGTTTTGAAAGCGGCGCGTACTAAACAATGTAGCTGATACTGAAGACAATAAATTAATTTTTTTAATATGTTTTATTATATAAAAAAAACGTTGTTTGTGCATGTGAGTTCGTTCCTTATAGACTCCGAAACGGCTGGGCTGACTTTTATGAAATTTCACACAAATATAAATTATGTATCTGGTAGTGTTCTTTAATAGGTTTTATATCGGAATGTCTTCGATAAGTATCGATAATCGATAATCGAAAAAATCCGATGAAAGAAAGAATATTCCGATATTGACCAAAGTTGACACCTTACACAGCCTAACATCACAGGTGCATTTGTGAAGCTTTTAACCCCATAAACCAAAAGGTCCGACATATAAAAATAAACAGTAGGTTGTTTCATATGATGGGGACTCGCTCGAAATGAATGTATTTATTGAGACTACAATTGAACTATGATAGTTGACCTTTTTAGTTCTAACTAAAATTCGGGCTATTATGTATTAAAATAATTTTATAAACTCAGCTTTAGGTTCTCTACAGTGCAATATAGACTACAATGTATTGTGGACTACGTAACGGCGGATACGCTTGTGGAGCTTCCCCCTGGTGCACCACGATGGGTCACCAACTAGGATGGGCAATCAATCGATTTGGTTGAAAAATTGGCAATTTCACCGATTTCGATGGCAATGAAAATAGAGGAGTGTAAAACGTTTGTTGGTCATTATTTAATCCGAGGCAACGTCGGATCTCTCTGCTTGTAATATCCAAGTATATTATGAAAAGTAATAATTAATATTTAACAAATGCACATTTTTGTTTCGTTATTTAATTTATGGTGGGCTCCCTCTACCGTTCTAGAAAGCTACTTACCCCTGAAAGTATCATGTACCTCTGCAAGGTCACCATTCACCCATGTATGGAGTACTGTTGTCATATTTGGATTGGTGCATCTGCTACTAGTCTATCGCCCTTGGACAGAGCTCAAAAGAGAGTCGCCAACCTGATAGGTCCTGAACTGTCATCTAAGCTTCAGCCTCTGTCCCATCGATGTAATGTTGCATCCCCTTGCCTGTTCTACAAGTATTTTAATGATGAATGCTCCGACGAACTGCAAGCACTTGTATCCCATCGATGTAAGTACCCCCGACAAACCCGACAAGCGGCAAAATCCCACCCCTACAGAGTGGGGACCCTTAGATGTAAGAAAGACTTCTACTCTAATAGATTCTTCCCCAGAAATGCTAGACTTAGAAAATTCCTTTCTGAGTTCCTGCTTTCCCAACTGTACTGATATGCAGAAGTTCAAGTGTAATGTGAAACATATCTTGCTGCTCAACTCCCTACATAGTATCCCTGCAACTTATGCCCCTTACATCAAAGTGGAACTGTGCCTTTTTGGGGTGAAAATGAAATTAAAAAAAAAAAGATCATATGTTATGTATAGTAGCCGCGCAGTTAATCGATAATCGAACGTATCGTTCACTTTACCGATGAATCTGTATCGCTTCGCAAAAAAGTAAGGTTAAAAATGTACATGGAACACAAAACCTCTTTCTGGGTATGAAACGTATCCTGATATAAAATGTGATATTTATTTCTTTTAATTACGCAACTTGATGCATAGTAAGGGGTTAATAATCGTATAGGATAAGGAGTTATAATATTTCAAATGTATTCTTTGTCTTACATAGAATAATAAAATCTTTTGATTTGAAATTCAAACATTTCACGTCATAAATTTGTTTTGAATGACTAAAATTATATATATGTGTGTGTATATGTATATATAATCACTTTTTTTCTTCGCTCTATTCCCACTGCTTCACTATTTGTTACCAAGTAAGATCTATGACTTGTAGTTTCATTATATACTTTTGCAAGCAAAATCCAATCCCGAATTTTGCTAAATCCTACCCTCTGATGAGAAGGAGTTTATTTCTTCGAAACTTTGCGGATTAAGGACTATCCACTTATTTTGTGCCTCCTTTTTAAAATTAAATATGTTTTTAAGTCTTTTTTCAAAGTGTTTTTAACATGTTTTATTAATTACTTATATATATATATATATATATATATATATATATATATATATATATATATATATATAATGTTATAACTATGTTCAATCGCAAGAAAAGTTCCTGGATATGACTTAAAACTATATCCGATGGTGAGACCCCATCTTGCGGGCCTTGGGGAGTGTGTAGCTACTCTTTAATTGCCATTGCTCCCAGGTCCACTCTGACCCGGAGTGGTAGTACCTGTTAGGGTCCCAACTATGGGTTAAATAGAATCTGACATAAAAATATATATATATATATACTCCATTAAAAATTGTTCTTCAAAATAACTACATTCGGCATTAATTAACCTGAAAAAGGTTGATATGCCGTAATACAAAAAAAACCAACCAACCAATCGCAAGAAAAAAATGGACGCCCCTGTACAGGTACCCGTGCGTTTAATTGTGGGGCAAAAGTTGCCCAATCTCCAACCACGCCTCTTCTGAATTGTCTCTGCTTGTGTCCAATAGCAAGGAGATACCCAAGACTGAGACAATCCAGAAATAAGCGGAGAGCACCTACACCATCTGGAAGTCCCAAACCCAACATTGCTTAGCTTCTGTGATCTGAGGGGAGCCCTTTTTGTCAACGAGATTATGCTATACGTATAAATATGGATAGATATGCAGATTGCAATGTATGTGAGTTCATGAATCAGCAAAACATATTTATTCGCATGCAATTTTTTTTCTATAGAAATCAAATTTAGAGTCAACATTTCAACTTACTCCATGAGCTGAAATTTATTGTTCTCATCTTTTGATCTTATTCAATTTAGAATTAAAAAAAGGTCGATTTTCAGAATTCGTGTTGGCCCAGTGACATTTTTATGCAGAAACTGTGACATTATTAAAAGTCATTCTAGATTAAAACTATGTTAACTTGAACAAAACGTGACACATTTGGAAATCAGCGACATTAACATTTTTTTTTATATGGATTTCTTCTTTTTTTTTTTTTTTTTTGAAAATGTCTTCGGTTTTATATGACTTCAGTTCAAGTCTTCAATCTGGCAATCACCAATAAGTGATGTATACTTATATTCGTTTAAATAAAGTTATTTTTTATTATTACAAATATTTATATCGTTATGGTTAGGCTAAGTAAGGGTAACGTTTAGGATAACGGTAGAGGTAGGGTTAGGGTTAGGGTTAGGGGTTAGGGTTAGGGTTAGGGTTAGGTTTAAGGGCTAGGGTTAGGGTTAGGTTTAGGGGCTAGGGTTGGGGTTAGGTTTAGGGGTTATGTTTAGGGGTTAGGGGTTGGGGTTAGGTTTAAGGGTTAGGGGTAGGGTTAGATTTACTGCTAGGTAAGGGTCAGGATTTGAGTTAACGTTATTGCTAAGGATAGAAAAGGAATTGCGCTAGGTCTACGCTTAGAATTAGATTTAGGTGTGTGCTAGGGTTAGGATTTAGATAAGGGTTAGGCGTATGGTTCGGTTAACGATTCGGTTAAGTGTTATTACCAGATTTTGGGTCAGGATTAGGGTAAAAGTTAGTGCTAGAATTAGGGGTGAAGGTTGTTTTTGAGTTAGGACATCGGGTATTTACGAGATGGACCACGTAAGATTTACCATAAAGCTTCCCAATCACCACGACAAATAACACCCTAACTGAGACTTCTTCTTTCAAACTCCCTCACTTAACATTGACAAACAATATGAAATGGAGCAAATACATTCAAGGCACTGTGGAGGTGCTACAAATAAGGTGGGTCCCTTCAATCCTCCTAAAAGATTACTTACACCCAAGAGCATCCTGTAGCGTTACAAAGCTACCATTTGCGTATGCAAGGATAATTGTTGCCCCATTTGTACTTGTTCATCTATCATTAGTCTTTCTTGAAAAATTTGTCGCCAATCTTAAATGGACCTCACTGTCAACTAACCTCTAACCCCAGTCTCATCACATCACTGGTGCTTCGCTATTCTTCTTTTACAAGTATGTTAATAGAAATTTTCTCATATGAAGTCAGTGCACTTGTTTGCCCTTCGACGTACATACGACCGACAAGCCCTCTAAGCAACAAAATCTCACCCTTTCACTTTTGAGGTCCCTAAATGCCGGAAAGCCTTCTACTCTAAGAGTTTGTTTTTTCCCCATTAAATACCTAGATATTGGGATTCCCTTTCTTTCTACCTTCTTATGTGACTGTACTGACACAAAGAAGTTTAAATGTAATGTAAATCAACATCTTGCTTATCTTCCATTAAACATTACATCCAAGTGGCGATGTGTCTTGTTTGGAGTTACCGTGAATAATAAAAAAAATAGAGCCGTAAATATTTTTATGGAACGAATTTTGTTTTTTACAAAGGAGTCACTACTTACAAAGGTCCGAAGGCTACTCGAGGATGAGGGTTAATGAGTGTACACTAGTCAATAGGAAACTGCCGTAGTAATCGTTAGTAATGGAAATTTAATAAATTGGATTACTTAAGGGGATCGCTTATAAAGAACTTCTTTACATTGGACTTGAAGATGGCAATATTGTAGTTAATGGGAAAACAGGCCAATGGAAGAGAGTTCCACAGACGTGGAGTTCTCAAAAAGAAGCTGTGTTTATGGAATCTACGTTTAGGTTTAGGCACAGATAAAGAGGGGGGAATTATTGAAAGCGGTTGCAGGTAGACGAGTTACTTCGTGATTAATTAGTTAGCCATTTTGATCTCCTTGCTGATGGTGTTGTATCTTGCAGGGAGGGTGCGGTTTTTGTATTTCGTCTACAACGTGCGAATTAATAATAATCATTAATGATTAATAAAATCATATCGTTTAGGCATAAATTAAGTAACCCAACAACCGTTTATATGCGAAATATTCCAGAATCGCACACCCAATCAGAAAAAACAAAAACGTAGCGTATACGACAATTTTTAAACACTTGAGAGAGGTTGAATTGAGAAAACTGGATAAATGGGTGCCTTACGAATTGAACGACAAAAGGAAAACAACGCTGTTATGAAGTGTAATCTTAGCAACAAGGACGACCCTTTTCTCTATAATGTTGTGATTTGCGATCAAAAGTTGTTTCTATACGACAACGGGCGACGCTCATCTCAGTGGTTTGACGCCGACAAAGCTCCATGACACTTCTCGAAGAATTGCATGCTAGTAAGAGTTGCACCAAAAGAATGGCATACTGACTGTTTGTTAGTCTGCGACTGGTCTCATATATTACAATTTTTTGAATGCAGGCGAAACCATTACGGCGGAGGAGTAATATCGGGTTTGTGTTACTGTACACATAGATTCGAAAAAGTTGTCAAAAAACAAATATATAACAAATAAATGTTATCAAAGGCAAGATAAGTTACTTTTCTACCAAACTGGATATAATTTTCGTGTTTTTATTCAATTTAACATGTTTATTCAGCTCGAAAAGCATACAGTGTTTACAGATGTATTGGAAAATTTAAAATGGCGACCGACACTCTCTTTAACACGGTAAGTTCAGGAAAAGATGTAATAAATAATAAACTAGACAAAATACTGTTAGAAATTCGCTCATTATATGTTACCGTGACATTAGTTGACATATATTCGGTGTTGTTTTAATAGTATTTTGTATAGTTTATTATTTATAACACATTTTCCCAAACTTACCATGTTAAAGAGAGTGTCGGCCGCCATTTTGAATTTTCTAATACATCGGTAAACACTGTGTGCTTTCCGAGCTGAATAAACATGTTACATTGAATAAAAACACGAAAAATATATCCAGTTAGGTAGAAAAGTAACTTATCTTGCCTTTGATAACATTTATTTGTTATATATTTGTTTTTTTGACAACTTTTTCGAATCTATGTGTACAGTAATACAAACCCGTAATATCATATAATAGGATGCAGTAGAGAGGATGAACATTCTTTTATTGTTTAAATTACTTGAAGTTTTATCAAAGATGCTGGAGGTACTCCCTGTTGACATCAATGCATTTCTGGGCACGTTTTACAACGTTTGCAGATACTGCCTATAGATATTCTCTGATGATTCTCCTGATAGCGTTGGTAATGTTCTCCTTTAGATGGTCTAGATTGTGAGGATTATTTACATAAACTATTTGTTTTAAAGTCCCCTAAAGATAAAAATCACATGATGACAAGTTCGGTGAACGTGGGGGGGGGGGATCCTAAACCTTTGCTTATTGTTCTCTCTTCTTTAAACATGTCATGAACTCGTGTTAATGATCGGTGAGACGGGAGGAATGTAGCAGCATCTTGTTGGAAAAAGAATTGAATTTTGTCTCATGGTGGTAGTTGGTCGATAAGAGAAGGATTAGAGAGACTAGGCTATTTTTAAGTGTGCCGCTTAATCTAAAAAAATGATTAGAAAAAGATTAAAGAGATACGGCTACTTTTAAGGCGCCCACCCTGAAGATGTTTAATCCTAATTCATCATCATGATGAACAACCACAGTTGTCTACCGAAAAATGAATCTGAAAAAAAAAGTGCACACATAGCCAACTCCAAGAAACAATGAAATAATTATCAAATGTACCAAACGATTATTTGAATAAAAATGATGAACCTGACATCTAGTTTGATACATAGGCCATATGTAACAAGAAATCATTTTGATAAAAGCATCCTCCTGGTGATAATACAAAAATAACATAGAATTGTTATCAAACGTACTAGAAAGACGGCTTTTTTTTTACATAGGCATCACCACTTATCAAGGCTAAGAGGCCACTCGAGGATAAGGGTTAAAGAGTGTACAGTAGAAATTGGACAATATAGTACTCGTTAGTAATGGGAATTCGGTAAATTTGTAAGCTTATATGGAACAGCTAATCAAAAACTTGTTTATGTTAGACTTGAAGACAAACATTTGTAGGCAGCTGGAAAGCGGGGGTTAAATCATTGAATAAAGATTATGAACCTGGCTTCTTAGGTCGTGTGTAACAATAAATTAATTTGATTAAAGCGCCACCCTTGTGGCAAATACACAAATGACATAAGGAATAAAAATTGTGAACACGGTACAGGCGAAGAAACACCCCAATTGATGAACTGTATGAAATACGTTTGAAACTGAAATCTACGCAATATTATGAACAAAAAAAAAAAAAAAACAAGTATTAATTTGTCGAAAATTTTACATATTAAGGAGTTATACTGCCTCATCACAATTATATTTTTTTCCTCGGCATAGTGTTAAATTGAAAAAAGGATAATGTGCTGTTATCTTCGGTCTGTTTTTGAAATGCCGGAAGAATGCTGTTGGCAACGCGATTAGAAAACCAGAATAGTGTTTTCCGTGTTAGAAGCGTTGATTGAATTTAGCTATTAAACTGAAATACGCATGAAATACGTTTAAAATACTTTTGAAATACGTATGAATACTGTTGTGGAGACGCCCACTAATTAGCATACGCGGGTGAAAAGATATAGATAAAGTATCAAGTCAGCAAGACCGGGGAGCTGTGTTCGAACGCCGGATAGGCAAGACGCATGTGCCGGTTGCTCCATGAAAGACTTTAACACGCCCTCTGCCGGACAATCTTCCAACTGAAGTACAACTGCACCTTTGTAAATATGTATTATCTTTTCGTCTTAATATATTTGTTTTACCTTTACTTTCTGCGTTCGTTTGTTATTGATACAGACACAACAAATACATTTACCCATGCGAACCCTTCATTACATTTTTTCCGCAACTTAATATCCTAGCGAGGAAAAAAGAAAGAAATATAATTACTTGTTTATTTTCATAACATTGCGTTTTAATTTGGCTTTCAAACTTATTTTATAAGTATTTCAATTTAAAATTCAAATTCAATCACCGCTTCTAACACGAAAAACACTACCGTGGTTTTGTTAAAAGTATCATTTTTTAAATGCCATTTTCGGCTAAAAGTTACACAGGCGTAGCTATACTCAGATCAATTTAGTGAAACAACAATGGCCGAATAAAAACGCATTTGAGGTGAGAAACCAGTAACAATGCTGTCCCAGTAATAGTGTAGTACCTGTTCTGATACTACACTCTACGTTTTCTGTCCTCAGTTAGTGGAGGAGTAATTCTTCATGACTGAAACAATTTTTATTTTTGTTCCTAGCCAGAATGGCCTCTTTGAGGTGGCTGGATTTTTCCCACATTAAAACCGACCTTGTGTCAAAGTGTGTCCTCGTGGAGAGGCAAGTAAATAGGAACACAGGAAAATGGTATCGTTGTTCCTATTTACAATGCCTCCCCACGGGACAGAGTTAGGCACCAGGGTCGTTTTTTAACGTGGAGAAAAGGAACAAAAATAAAAATTGTCTCAATCGTGAAGTATTTCTCCCCCACTGACAGAGAACAAGAAATTGAAGTGCAGCATCTGAATAACAGATGGTATTTATTTGCTCCCCCACTGAGCAAATTAGGCACAAGGCCGTTTTTAATGTGAGGTAAAAACCAGCTCCCCTAAAAGTAGGCAAAAAGGGGGCACTCTGGTTACCAAAAATAATAATTGTCCCAGTATAGAGGGTTTCCCCTCCATTGACTGGTACAAATTATCTTAAGTGCAGCATCTGAATAACAGATACTACACTTTGATCTTGTCCCGAAGGCCAAGTACGGAAAATGGTATCGTTGTTGGTTGACGATTTCGGCCCGAAAAGAATGAATCCGTCGACTTTCCGTGCGTGTACCCCCTCCCATCAACCAATCATCTATTATCACCATCGACAGTGCTAATACATTTTTATATTTTCATATATCAGCGAGCCGTCATTCTCTTAATAGCAGCAGAAATACAAAAGATGGAAGAAACAGCTTAACACGCCTTGACAGAGTTCAAAATAGACTTCGAAGCTTAGTGGGGGGTGACCTTTTCCTTTCCATGCAATCTCTTTCCCACAGAAGAGACGTTGATAGCATGTCTCTGCTTTATCGTTATTTCTATGGCAGGTACTCGTCTGAGCTTCAATCTTTACCCCCCTCCAAACTTTCACGAAAAACACTCGTCTAGCCAAAACCACTACCAATAATTTCCCATACACTTTATGAACCTAGATTCCATGAACAAAGATTCTTTCTTAGAACTGCACGCCTGTGAAACACTCTTCCGTCTTCTTGCTTTCGAGCTGACTAGAATTTGATTGTCGTCAAGTTCAATGCAAACACGTTCTTGATAAACCGTCCAACTTACAATAACTCCACTACTTATGATTACTACTCTATAATCCCATTGACTAATGTATACCCATTAACCCTTATCCTGGAGTGACCCCCGGGCCTTAATGAGTGGTGATTCTTGTGTGAAACAAAATATTTACACAAATCAAAGAAAAATATCCACAATACAACAGACTCGTTGTTAAGTAACGACAAATCGATTAAGATCAATATCGACTTTGTATAATTAAATCCTCTTGAGCAAATGAAAATAATTGTTTAATTCTTCATTCATTTGTTTAATTATTTTCATAGTATTTGCTTCGGACAAAGCATGAAACTACTTAATAAATCAAGCCAAATATAAAAAACAACATAATTCATGCAAAGAAAGGACATTCCTTTCTACTTTATTCATTAGAAATTAATGATATATATATATATAAGGAATAAAATCAAAAGGTTGTAGTGTCTCTCTCTGTCTATCTATATATATCTTTGTCTGTCCCCTCTCTCTCTATCTATCTATGTCTCTCACCCCAGCTCTCTCTCTCTCTTATTCTCTCTCTCTCTATCTATCTATCTCTCTATCTATCTATGTCTCTCTGTCCACCTCTCTCTATTTATTTATCTCTTTTTCTCTCCCCTCTCTCTATCCATCTATCTATTTATCTATCTATCTATCTATCTATCTATCTATCGCTCTTTCTCTGGTTATCATTCTCTCATTCTACCTTCCTCACTCCGTCTGTTTCTTCCTCTGTCTCTCTCTTTATATATATATATATATATATATATATATTATATATATATATATATATATATATATATATACATAAAAATAAAAGTAATGAAATCAAACGGATGTAGTGCTGTAATGCGCAATGGTAAACTGTAATCTAATATAAATACCAGTATTTATATATAAATAATGTAATCCCAACCGAATAAAAAAAAGCTAAAGTAGATTTTATTAGAAGAGAAAGAAAATTAAAACCGTAAGTTAAAATTTACAATCAAAATTTATTGTTTGGCTGAATACTCCAAACATCAATTCACAAAGTCCTTATTCCGCGGAGTTATAAAGAATGATATTCTTCTCAAAAGAGGACAGAGGGAAATCAGCAAATTATATATGTAGCAATGCTAGAATGTGCTGGTTTTAGTATGAAGTGAAACTGCAATTTATTTCGTCATAAATTGCCAAGAAAAAACGGCTGAAAAATGTTGGATATGTAAAAAAAAAAAATAAATAAATAAAATAATTCAAATAAAAACAAACCGCACATAAAACTTTGATTGTAAATTTCAACTTACAATTTTAATTTTCTTTCTCCTTTATACATATATATATATATATATATATATATATATATATATATATATATATATATATATATAACTACTTTATTTACCCAATAAAATTAATATATGAAAGTATAGATTTATGCGTAAACTTTAAGTATTTACTTCAAATGTGCTCAATACGTAGGTAGAGCTAGTTAGTAATTCATAAAATATACATGGCGATTAAGCTAACCTGAATATTCGGCGTTTCATCCACTATAGGATTCGTCAGACTTATGCGCGAATTCTGTGGTTGTTTATTGTTTTTATATGGTCCTCATGTGTTGACGGTTTTAGTTAGCCAATCGCGCCCCTTCCTATCAGCCAATGGGCATGCATTTTATCGAACAAAGGATCTGTTTTTAAAACTAGTTTTGTGGTTTAAGGCAGACATTTCTTTCTTTTTTATATAAAAATATACATATGTGTACACACATATATGCACATATATATACATATACATATATATATATACATACATATATGTGTGATCGTTTATGTATATTCATGTTTATTTAATTTATTTATTTGTTTATTTTCTATTGTTTTTGTTAGTTTTAAAACTATTTTGTATCGCTATCCTAGAGTAAATTTTATTTTGTGAACACAGTTATTTGCTATTTCTCTTCTACAGTTTAATAGATTTTAAGGTTCTTTAAAGTACAGGATAGCAAATTTTTCATGCAGGCATAATTTACATGGGTCGTCTAAATGCCTACACGTGGTAGCTTGTCTTATCATTTTCCATTCGATTACCGGCGAATGTCCGCTTTCGTTGAGTTCCCAGTATTTATTCGCTAGTGTTGTTTTTATACGGTGTTTTTTTCATTTTTGAATGTACTTTTGTGGTCATAGTATCGGGTTTTGAAATCTAAGGAAGTCATGCCTACGTAATATTTCTTGTTATTCGGGTTTTCTTTCGCAAATATTGTTGCTTGATAAACTACGCTTTTTGTTAGACATTTATTTTGAACTGGGCAAAGTGTGCAGTGTCTACAGTTGCATTTATCTTGTATTTTATTTAGTATTTTTTTATGGTATGGTTGTTGTTGTCCGGGATTGGTTAGTTATTATTATTATTATTATTATTATTATTATTATTATTATTATTATTATTATTGATGTTGTTGTTGTTTTAAAACTAGTTTTCAAAACAGATCCTTTGTTCGATAAAATGCATGCCCATTGGCTGATAGGAAGGGGCGCGGTGGATACTAGAAAGCTGATTGGCTAACTAAAACCCTCACCAGAAGAGGACCATATAAAAACAATAAACAACTACAGAATTCGCGCATAAGTCTGACGAATCCTAGAGTGGATGAAATGCCGAATATTCAGTGTAGCTTAATCGCCATATATATTTCATAAATTACTATATATATATATATATATATATATATATATATATATATATATGAGTGTGTGTGTGTGTATGTGTGTGTTTTATGTGTGTTGCATGTGTGTGTGGGTGGATGTAGATTAAAAGGCACCGGTCAGTACTTAGCTGTCCATCGCTAAGGTTCTTAACTTACAGACTCCAAGACAAGAAAACTAAATTCTCAAGTACCTTATGCCATAAAAACCAAAAGTTAGCTTGGAAGGGGAAAGGGAAATGAAAAAGATGTTTATTATCTTCAAAAGACCTCACTTATCCTTTTACCGTTTTTTATGACTCCGACCCAGGTTGCATGCTAACTTGATAAACGAAATAGGAAAATGTATTTGGTGGAAATATCACTTTCGACGGTAATTCTTGGCCTGAAGACGTAATCCCCCAACGTGGGTGATTACAGAAACATGTATGCACATATGTAGCCATTAATGTTTGTATAAATAAAATTAATATACCTGCTCTGTAACTCATTGAGCACTATTTTGGTAGACACATGTTGTTTCATTGGATGTACTTCTAGGAAACTAAACTCTACTGGCTATATATTTATATATATATATATATATAGAGAGAGAGAGAAAGAGAGAGAGAGAGAGATAAAGAGGTTGTTTGTTGACCTGTGTATTTGTGTAACTATGTGTTTGTGGGTTCTTCTCTATAGATGCGAAAACAAAATAGTTTTGTATCGGAATGTCTTCGATAAGTACGATAATCGATAATCGATAATCCAAATAATCTTATACAAAAAGGAGCAGACGATTTGGACCAAAGTTAACACCTTACACAAACTAGCATCGCAAGAGAAGTTTTATTACTACACAAGCCGAAATGCCCAGAATATAAAAGCAACAGTAGGTTCTTTTATATGACAGGTGCGCGGTCGAAATGAATCTTTGTGTTTAAACCAATTTCACTTGACTATTTCATTTTAAACTTAAATTCAAGCCATTACCGCACAAGCAGTAGGGGCATGCATATAAAATCAACAGTAGGTTCTTTGATATGGCAGGGGTGCGTTGGAAATTAATGTTTCTGTTCAGAGCACAAATGTAGCATGATAGTTGACATTTGTATATTAAAATTTAAAACCTTGACACTCATGTTCTTATCCTCAAGTAGCCTTTGGACCTTGATAAGCGGGGAACTCCATACAATTAAAAAATGTACGAACACATAAGCATACCTAACTTTATACATAAAGATACATATTTGTAACCTTCGATAAAGACATCTTTCAAATCTGCGATTCATCAAATAAACTCAATGACCCTTTAATTTAATTGATTCAGAAGGAATTTATCTTTTTTGGAAACGAATTCAATGAACTGAATTAATAAAATCAATTACGATTGCCGCACAAAGAGTTTTTAAGTTTATCTTTTTTTTTTTTTTTTCGCAATTGAATTGCGTCCTTTCACCAGGAAAATAGAAACGATGACTTTTTAACGCGTTTGATACGGATAAACTTCCTGCCTCAATTTTACGGCATATCAACCAGTTTGGGCTTATATAAAAGAAAGATTACAACGGCGATTATAAATTAGAATAGTCTGACCTTGTGCGATTCTCGGTTTCCCTGAGTTCGTATCGACAAGTGTTATCAACTGGAAGGCTATGGTTCCCTAAAGCGGCCACTGATCTGTAATCGAGGAACCATAAGAAGACGCCATAAAATGTAATTCAAAATTCAGAAAATTACAATTTCTAAATTAGGTGATAAGACTTCAGCCGTAAAAAAGTTTATTTGTATTCATTATTTAAAGTGACACCTGTAGACTCAAAATTAATTACCTCCGGGTTGGATTTCGTATTCTGAAATTTTCAGGTCATGGAAGGCGTTTAAAACTAAAATCTTGTAATCAATTAAGTTAATACACTCGAGCTTGTAATAATAAAAAAAACATATACATTCATTTACTTACATAAAATTAATATACGAAAGTATAAATTTATGCGTAAACTTTAAGTATTTACTTCAAAAGTGCTCAATACGTGGGTAGAGCGAGTTAGTAAGTTATAAAATATATATGGCGATTAAGCTACACGTTTCATACACTCTAGGACTCTTCAGCCTAATATATATATATATATATATATATATATATATATATATATATATATATATATATATATATATATATATATGTTAGGGTTTGTGTTCCTTAAATAGAAGCGCTGGTTGAGTTTTTAAACGTGTCAGTGGATAATTATATTTTAAAAATAATATATATATATATATATATATAAATAATATAAATATATATATATATATATATATATATATATATATATATATATATATATATATATATATACCGCTCCCCATGTGGGGTACCAAATTGGTTAAAAGGAAAATAATTCCCAACTCGCATTTAGGTAAAAATGCACTTTCGTAAATAATTGAATTCATTCAAAACGTATCGCAAAATCAAAAACAAATAACATCTAAATAAATCGCGATATATCCTAACTGTCGGCGAGATGGACCACCGTGTAAAGAGGGCAGGCTCATTACCCTTGGGTACCGATTTCGAGACTCGCGAGATTCAGCCACTCTGATTAGTCGTACACGACGAAACACGCGTCAGTGGATAATTATATTTTAAAAAAAATATATATATATACATATATATATATATATATACACACACGTGTCAGTGGATAATTATTTTTTAAAAATAATATAATATAATATAATATAATATAATATATATATATACATATATATATATATATATATATATACAATATATATATGAGCAAACAGTTAATAAAATATGTTAAAAAACACTTTGAAATGAGTTAAAAACATATTTAATCTGAAAAGGAAACACTAGATAAATGGATAGTCCTTAATCCGCGGATTTTCGAAGAAATACTTTCCTTCTCATCAGAGGGTAGGAATTAGCAAAATGCGGGATCGGATTTTGCATGCAGAAGTATTTGATGAAACAACAAGTAAGTCAAAGATCTTACTTGAAAACAAAATAAGTTAAGCAGAGAGAATATGGTAAAGAAAAAGGTGATTACACATGAATGGATAGTCTGGTGGAAGATAAAAAAATCCAGTGACGGTAAAATCCAAATCTAAAACTTCAAGAAAGTTGAAAGAATTGGAAGAAGATGGTCCATAATAATCCAAAGGCAGAAATCCATGGAATAATTCACAAAAATGTGTACAAGGAAAAAAAAATAGTATTAATAACAGAAAAATAAGATGTGCTTTTCACTCTACTTCCGAGACATAATATATATATATATATATATATATATATATATATATATATATATATATATATATATATATATATATATATATAAAGTTATAAAGTTACCTTCTCGATATGTGTTCGAAAAATCTCAACCAACCTCATTTTTGTGCATTGAGACAAGAATAATACAAGAGTATAAATAATCAAAATTATACAAAATCTGCGTTTTTTATTTATTTATTTTTTTATTTCATTTTACTTTTTCTTTGAAAAACATACTGAAATAATCGTTCTGGATATGGAGCTGGCATCACACCTATAAAAGCAGAAGTGTGCACACACGCACATACCAAATGGGTTTTTGATCTACGTTCTTCTGTTATATAAAAATTACCGGAATTGTAATTATCACGAAAACAAAGAAAGATTTACATTTCAAAGATGCGAAAAATAAAAAAAACTATAATATATTATATGTTATTATGTCTATATTAATCATGTTCTTACATGAACATCCAAAAAAGAGGGAGAGGGGGAGATCGTAGTCTTCCAATGTGATTGACATTTCTCCGTAGTCGCTGCTACATACAGACCAACCCTGACAGCTAAACATCTGTCTCCCCCTCTCTCTCTCTCTCTCTCTCTCTCTCTCTCGCTCGCTTTATTGATGAGCAAAAGTTAACTGAAAATAAACGTCTATGCTGACAAATTCGTCTCTGTGTTACTTTCGGGAATAACGACAAAATAATTATATAATTTAGCAAGAATTTCAAAAGTGCAAGCTAAAAAACTATGTATATTCTATAACGCAACAGTCGCTAAAGGGGTACGAGTCATCAAACGGTGCGAAACACTTATGCATCGTTATAACTCAGCACCCCTTCTTATAAAAACATGCAGGAATTTAGATGTAATGTAAAAAAAGATCTGCACTATGTTACTGTAGATATGCTATAATAAATTGGAGAACTATCTCTGACCCGGAAGTCACAAACTTCCCTGATTTACGTTTAATACTGGATCCCTAGGTGCCACTCGAACTGTTACGTACAAGTGGATCTTTGTACGATAACGCTCATCTTTTTCCTTTCAAATGTATTCTTAATAACACCAAATCCTATCCAAATTATTACTGTGTTTATCAATTAAACGGTAAATTTTACCCATAGAAAACAACCGTATTTCATTTAACAAAGGAACGTATGGCGTGGCAGAGATAGATAGAGGGCTAGGAGAATGAATGCGGCCGATAGTCTTGCTCTCATGCCGTCTCACTTTTCTCTGTCTAACGTGAATCATTCATTTTTTTTTATTTATAATTCTGTTCCGATCGTTTCTGTCATTTCATCACGCTTCAAGTTAGCTTTTTTCGTCAGCGGTCAAAACCTGGGATATATTACTAAACAGAAAATCATTCAAATAACTGTTCTTCCTATGAAACTATTCACTATGCCTCCCCACGGGTCAGAGTTAGACACCAGGGTCGTTTTTTAACGTGGAGAAAAGGTACAAAAATAAAAATTGTCTCAGTCGTGAAGGATTTCTCCTCTACTGAAAGAGAACGAGAAATGGAAGTTTTGCATCCGAAGAACATATACTAATATATATGCGACAACAAGACATGTTATTCCTATTTATAAACCATTCTTACTGAGATCTGGTCTCTATCAAACCAAGCTGATGAAGCGTAAATTGCGCGAAATGGTATTTTATTATTTTTTATACACAAAACTCAATCAAGCTCTCCAATGTTGTAAACTAAAAGAGTAATTTTCCATCTACACGACGACCAAAGTGAAAATAATCAAAAAATATTTCAAGATACACTAGAATACCGGGATAAGAAAAATAAAACAAAATTAGTAACAAAATACAGTACAGCATATAATACACATTTATATAATCAAATAACATTATAAATAACACCGTAGTGGGGCAAATACCGTAACCATGAGCCGGAAAAAACATTGCAGTCATCATCGTAACCTGAAAAACAGTATTCTGGGGACACCATATCCCGGGGTTCTACTGTATTAAAAAACTTAAAGCATGAAAAACCTTATATCAAAATAACTTAATTCGATTTGATGACCTTTTAGATAAGAAGGGCTGTCCCCTTCTCATGTAAGTAAGAAGACAGACTAGATAAGTGAAAATAATGTTAGGAAAAAGCTAGAATCGAACCCTGTAGGCAAGTGGGTAATTGAAATCTTGGGAATGCAGTCCATTGTTAATTCTTTCAGAAATAGCTAACTATTGTTTATGTCGAAAAAAAAACGATCGTTTATTCTTTTAGAATAACTGGATATTAAATATGTCAGTTAAAAGAATGGACAATGCGAGTTAAAAAATATTGTTTAAAAATTTTAGATATTAAACAATTAGAATTGAGAATTCTTTGTTTGCTAAAAGTGTGTTTTCACAGATGATAATGATGATGATGATGATGATGATGACGACGATTAGTATGATGATGACGACGACAACGACAATGATGATGATGATGATGATGATGACGACGACAACGACGATGACGATGATGATGATGATGATGATGATGGTGATGATGATGATGATGATGACGACGATTAGTATGATGATGACGACGACAACGACGATGATGATGATGATGATGATGACGACAACGACGACGACGATGATGATGATGATGATGATGATGATGATGATGATGACGACGATGATGATGACGAGGATGATGATGATGATGATGACCATTATGATGATGATAACGATGAGGATAATCATGATACTGATGATGATGACGAGGACAACGATGATGATGATGATAATGACGATTATGACAACAATGATGATGATGATGATGATGGTGATAATGACGATGATGGAGATGATGGTTACAATGACAATGACGATGATTATAATGATGACGATTATGATGATGACGATTATGATGATGATGACGACGACAACTACAATGATGATGATGATGACAACGATGATGATGGTCATGATGACGACAACTACGATGACAACAACTATGATGATGATGATGATGACGATGACGACGACGATGACGATGACGGCGATGATGACGGTGATGACGATAATGATGATGATAATGATGATGACGACGATGATGATGATGACGACGATGATGATGATTACCATTATGATGATGACGACGATGATCATGATGACGATGATGATAATCATGATAATGATGATGGTGACGACTGCTATGGCAACAATGATGATGATATGATGATCATCATCATCATGATGATGATTATGATGGTTATGATGATGATGATTAGGATAACAATTACGATGATTATAATGATGACTATGATGATGATGACAACGATTATGATGATGATGATGATGACGACGACAACGGCAATGATGTTGATGATGATGCTGACCACAACGATGACGACGATGATGATGATCATGATGACGACAACTGCGATGACAACAACTATTATGATGAGGATCATGATGACGACGACGATGACGATGATGATTACGGCGATGATGATGATGATGATGATGATGATGATGATTATGACGATGATGACGATGATGATGATGATGATGATTGATCAACGGATATAACCGAGTCTCTAGCGACTTTCGCATACAGAATTTGTTTAATTAACAGTTACTCCTGAATTTCTTCTTTTTTTTAATCAAATGAATAGTTGCTTTGTCATTATCTGTAACACAAGAGCGTCATTAAAAGACTGAATACGGAAAAAAGTAATAAGTTCGCCACTTATAGAAATTCTGTAATAGAATATCTTCAGCCTCCCATTGATCAATGAAAAACTCCATTTACGTCGAATGGTTTTACATTTATTTCAAGCGGAAAGCGATTTTATCCAATCATTTAACGACCTATTGATATTTTTCGAGGTCGACATCAATACACACCGAATAAGAATTAGAAATCCCAGTGAAATTTTTACCAACATCTATGACATAAATCTCACCTGTCTGTTTAAATGTATGCATGTTTGTATATCTGCCTAACACATTTGACGAATGTATTGAAGCATGATAAAACTGGTATCGTTTAAAAGCTCGACCTTTCGGACGACAAATATCGAAAAATTGACCCAAATCATTAAGTCTTTCATCCTCTACAAGGGGGGGGGTCGCTCTTTTTCGCATATATTTTCGAATATCATCCCCTCTGTTCGATAGACTAGCCTTAATTTTGACGTTCGTCATTTCCGGTTTTGCGATGAACGACACAGCAAAGACGTCACGTTTTTTTACGTTCTTTTCCACGTTCGAGGTATAGGTTCGAGCCTGCCTCAGTACTACCACTTTTTTTTTTTGCTCATTACACACCTCCAAACACCCGGGCAACGCCAGATACGCAGGATAGTCTTTTAAAATGTGTGTGTGGGGGGTCCATGGCAATAGACACCGAAATAATGGATTGTCATTCATTTATGTCTTTTTAAGCAAAACAATATGACAATGAAGATTGCAGAAACAGGGGGTACAATTCAGATTGAATTAGAAAATATTATTTAGATAATTTGCAATTTAATTACTTAAATTGAGTTACTGTTTTTGCTATTTTTATTCTTAGTATCCTTTAGAGGTAAATCATTTATTTGTGTATTTTCAAACTATTATCATTATTATCTAGCTGTTGTTTTACACCGTTTCGGCCTTCGTCAGCTGGTTACTCGCAATGGGATAAGAATGCTGAGTCTCATAACTGTATCATCAGTAATTACTGTCTTCCATAGTTGTCGTCTATCCACGTTTTTTTTTTGTTTTTTTTTTGTCAACTACTCCTCTTGCCGGCTTTGTGTTAGACTGAAATCGCTTTCTTCAGAAAAGCCAAGTACATTCAAGAATGGAGTACTGCTGCCATATCTGGGCAGGAGCTACGAAAAACAGACTATCCTGCCTTGACAGAGTATAAAATAGACTTCGTAGCCTAGTGGGGGATGCCCTTTTCTCTTCTCCTGCCACCTCTCCCCCACAGAAGGGACGTCGCAAGTTGTTGTTGTTTTATCGTTATTTCCATGGGAAGTGCTCGCCTGAGTTCCAATCTCTGGTCTCCCCCCGCCAATCTTTCACGATAAACACCCGTCTAGCTGAAACCACTGTCAGTAATTTTCCCCTCTTTATCTGTGCCTAAATCAAAACGTAGATTCCAAGAACAAATATTCGTTCTTAGAAGTGCACGCTTGTGGAACTCTCTTCCGTTTGTCTGTTTCCCACCTGACTTCAACTTGGATGTCTTCAAGTCCAACATAAACAAGTTCCTGATAAACGGCCCGCTTAAGTAAGATACTTTATCAGATCTCCATTACTAACGATTACTACGATATTATACCATTGATTAATGTACACGCAATAACCCTTATCGCCAAGTGACCTCCTGGCCTTGATAAGTGGTGACCTCCATGTAAAAAAGAACAATGCTCAGCTGGAATCAACTTGGAATCCTAGAGATTTAACACCTCTATCCACGGTGCCATGGGCTATGAAGACGACAACAACTATGGAAGGTAGTAATTATAGTGGATACAGTTGAGGCAGTAAGTTACTGAGATTGCACGCTGCGGTTTCCCACCTGACAAAGATCAGAAGAATGGTTGGCCGAAACGTTGAGAAACAACTAGAAAATGGGGATAATTGACCAATAAATGTCCGGAAGTAAATAAATAAATACTGCTTTTGCTGGCTGTTGTTTAACTAACTAAATAAATATATTGAGAAACAGGGTTTGTATTACTGTACACATAGATTCGAAAAAGTTGTCAAAAAACAAATATATAACATTTAAATGTTATCAAAGGCAAGATAAGTTACTTTTCTACCAAATTGGATATAATTTTCGTGTTATTATTCAATTGAACATGTTTATTCAGCTCGAAAAGCATACAGTGTTTAGCGATGTATTGGAAAATTCAAAATGGCGGCCGACTCTCTCTTTAACACGGTAAGTTTGGAAAAAGGTGTAATAAATAATAAACTAGAAAAAATGCTGTTAGAAATTCGCTCAATATATGTTAACGTGACATAACTTGACATATATTCGGTGGGTTTTTAATAGTATTTTGTCTAGTTTATTATTTATAACACCTTTTCCTGAACTTACCGTGTTAAAGAGAGAATCGGCCGCCATCTTGAATTTTCCAATACATCGGTAAACACTGTATGCTTTTCGAGCTGAATAAACATGTTAAATTGAATAAAAACACGAAAATTATATCCAGTTTGGTAGAAAAGTAACTTATCTTGCCTTTGATAACATTTATTTGTTATATATTTGTTTTTTGACAACTTTTTCGAATCTATGTGTACAGTAATACAAACCCGAGAAACATTTATTATCATTATTTTTAGTGCTTGTTCAAATAGATATATTTAATATGTCCTTTTAAAGAAAAGAAACATTATTTATCAATTGACAAGTCGAAAATGATCTGTTCGAGGCATTTCTTGCAATGGACTTTTCCTGTTGACTACGGTATTGTTCTGGTCGTTCTATGCAATTCTAGGGGGTCCAATTTTCCAGGCCGTTTCTTCCCATCTTTCGAAAGGAGTAACGCACTCCTACCTGGGAATTCCAACTGGGCAGTCCAAGCAATTTTTTTTAATTTACAAGAGTGTGTCTACTTAATGAGCACGTGATTGATTCTACGCCATTTTCCACTTTTGTGTCACATTTTCCTGCGTTTGGAAGGAATTCAATAGAATCCCACCGTAAGATTACGGGCAATGATGCTAAAATTTGCTTGCAGATTAATCGCGTAAAATGACACAATTTTAGTCAGAAAAAAAGAAAGAGTTAAACATTATAACTTTAGTCAGTAATTATGTGGTACAGGTCAAATGACTTTATTAACAAAAATAACACTGCTTTTGGGTCAAATAAAGTTTCTACAAAACAAGATTCTCTACTTTATCGTTATCTTTCTGTTAATGCTCGTCTGAGCTTCAATCTATGTTCTCCCTTGGCAAATCTCCACAAAAAGGAACCGTCTAGCTACAACCACGATCAACAATTTTCCCCACTTACGCCTACATTTAAAAGCAAATTCAATGTACAAAGCTCCCTTCTAAGAACTCTCCGCCTGTGAAACTCTGTTCTGCTGGCCTAATTTCCAGCTGGTTACAATATGGTTGTACTCAAGTTCAATGTAAACAAGTTCTTGTTTTAGCCGCCCCCTTAAAAAATTAAATTATACGCAATTTCCACCGCTAATTGTTCCTACACTGTTGTCTGGGTTACCAGCGTACACTAACTCTTATCCTCGAGTTGCTTAGAGGACCTTAATACTTAGGGATTCCATCGTGAAAAAAAGTACATTGCTTATTTCTCCTGGCTAATCGAAACGAAAAATGCCTTTTACACAAGAACATCGCTCAACAACCACAACCGAAATGAGTTTATCTGCTTATTTCATCTCGCGAGCATATTTTTACACGCTAGGGGGAATTAGGGGAACAGAAACGAATTGCTACCCACAGGTATACGAACGCTAATAAGATTAGGTAAAACAACGAACACACTTAAATAATTCCAGCTGCCAAATACTTACATAGACTTTTCTCTATCTTTCATTCATAAAAAAGCTTTTCATTCATAAAGCTCAGTTCATATTTTAATTTTGCACTTAATAACTGATGGCCCTTCTTATCTATCACATGTCATTTATGGCTAGTTTATACATATGGTTGAATATAGCTTTCACGGTCTGCTTTCGCTGAAGCATGACTTTTCTACGTGACGTATAGTACTTGCTAGTGTGGTTCATGAGAATACGACTGATATTTATATTATTATTAGTAGTAGTAGTAGTATTGTTGTTATTGTTATTATTATTATTACTTTATTATTATTATCATTATTATTTTATTATTATTATTATTGTTGTCATTATTATTAATTTATTATTATTGTTATTATTATTATTATTATTATTATCATGAGTATTATTATTATGATAAAGATTATTATTATGATAAAGATTATTATTATTTTATTATTGCTATAATTATTGTTATTATTATTAATAATGTTATTATCATTATATTATTATTATTATTGTTATTATTATTAATATTATTATTGTTATCATGATTATTATTATTATTATTATTATTATTATTATTATAATTTCATTATTATTATTGTTGTTGTTATTATTATCATAATTATTATCATTATTAAGATTATTATTATTATTATTTTATTATTATTAGTGTTATTATTGTTGTTATTATTATTAATGATAATATTAATATTATTATCATCATTGTTATTATTATTATTAATAATATTATCATTATTATTATTAGTAGTAGTATTGATATTGTTAATATTATTATTGTTGTTATTATTATCATTATTGTTATTATTATCATTATTAATAATTTTTTATTATTATTATTATTGTTATTATTATTGTTATTATTATTGTTGTTATTATTGTTGCTGTTATTATTATTATTATTATTATTATTATTATTATTATTATTATTATTATTATTATTATTATTAATAATAATAATATTATTGGTAGAGCCTTTTCCGTCCAAAAATTGAAGCTAGCAATGAAAATAGTACATTTAATATAATAATAAATAAATAGAAATTTAGAAAGATGTAAGACTCTTACTTTATATTTTAAGGCGAATAGAAAGTTGACCTCGAGTCTTTAGGTAAACACACAAAACACACAAAACACACGTATATATATATATATATATATATATATATATATATATATATATATATATATATATATTGCCGGCAAAAAGAAAGTCCGTTTTTATAATTTTTTCAGTAGCTACAAATTTTAGCTAGATTTAATGTAACTGTTTAAACAACGTATACCTCATTTGATTCGCCTTTTATTCCTCTATGAGTTTACCTGTTCATCTTTGACTTTTAATTGAAATATTCTAGTGTTCACGTCAATTTAAAAAAAATAACTTAAAATTGAGGAGGCAAAAAGACAGTCCGCACCAACAATTTCCCTTAAAACCAGCTTAAATTATCGTCCCTAAATCAGTTTAAAATATCCATCAACAGACAACAAATCATCTCTTATCGTAATTGTTGTTGTTCCAGGTTATACAACGTAACATTTTGTCTATACGCCACGACTACGCAGTGGTTGTAATACCCCTAAATCTGGTCGTACTAGAGTTACTTCTAACAGGGAGGACAATGCTATCCAGATCCGCAGCCTAAGAAACAGATTTAAAACGGCTCCCCAAATCCAACAACAGCGCAGTCTTGTAAAAAAGTGCTCTCTTTCTACTGTCAAGAACAGATTAAACGAATTTAATTTGTGCGGATATGTTGTAAGACGCAAGCCAATGAGTTCTGTAAAGAACAGAAAGTTTCGTCTGGACTTCGTCAGATGCAATGAAGATCCTGACTCTTCATATTGGTCAAAAGTACTTTTTAGCGACGAAAGCAAGTTCGATAGGCTAAGCAATGATTGTAGGCAGTACATCCGTCGGAGGAAAGACGAAGAATTTGATCCTTAGTGCTCAGTTTCAACGCTGCAAGGTGGTGGAGGTTCAGGTTTGGTGTGAGGATATTATCAGTACTAATGTTTCTGGGGTTATAGTTCGCCTGCAATGTCGAATTAATTCGACCAATTACATAAATATATTGACTGAGCATTTTCTACCCTAATTTAGTCGGAATTTGGATGATAATTCCATCTTCATGTAGGATAATGTTCCCATTCACACAGCTGGCAATGTCAAGAGGTTCCTAGAAGATCATGATATCTGTGTTTGAATTGTCCTGCACAATCTCCAGACGTCAATCCTATCGAAAACATATGGCATTACATCAGGCAACAGCTACGCAATGATAAAATTTCAAATTTGGAAGAACTTTGGACCAAAATTAAAGAAAAGTGGGATGCCCTTTCCCCGGGGTATTGCTGCAGTCTAATTCAAGGAATTCCCAAAAGATTGCAGACTGTCAAATTGTAAAAGGGCTATGCTACTAAATATTATCTAGTTCATTGTGTTCTTGTTATATTTGTGTTGCATTGATATCCTAAAGTTACATTTAAATAACAATTTTCTACAGTGCTGACTTACTTTTTTCCTCCTCAATTTGAAGTTATTTTTTTATGAATTGATGTAAACACTAGTATATTTCAATCAAAAGTTAAATCTGAACAGGTAAAATTATAATAAAAGGTCAATCAAATGATGTATAGATGTTGAAACATTTACAATTAATTTAGCTTAAATTTGCAGTTTTTGAAAAAATTACAAGAGCAAACTTACTTTTGGCCGCCTGTGTGGATGTGTATATATAAACATTTCAAAGGAATAAACAAAAACGTTCGTTCAAGTGGTGATTCATCGTGGCTCATTTGTACAGTATAAAACTGCGGATGCTAGTGTCATTAGTTCGATCCCAACCTATGCTGATAACATCTTAAAGCTAGAAACAAGAATGTCCGTAGGTATGCCTGTTATGCATGTAATAATAATTAAGCAGTAGAAATGAATATATATATATATATATATATATATATATATATATATATATATATATATATATAGTAATTTATAAAATATATATGGCGATCAAGCTACACTGAATATTCTGCGTTTCATCCACTATAGGATTCGTCAGGCTTATGCGCGAATTCTGTGGTTGCTTCTTGTTTTTATATATGTTCTGCGTTTCATCCACTATAGGATTCGTCAGGCTTATGCGCGAATTCTGTGGTTGTTCTGCGTTTCATCCACTATAGGATTCGTCAGGCTTATGCGCGAATTCTGTGGTCTACCTACGTATTGAGCACTTTTGAAGTAAATACTTAAAGTTTACGCATAAATCTATACTTTCGTATATTAAATTTATGTGAGTAAATGAAGTAGTTATATATATATATATATATATATATATATATATAATATGTATATATATATATATATATACTTCAGAATAAAATAATTTTTATTTAATTTTTTCAGTTTCTTTTCATGTTATTTGCTTAGCCTATCTACAGAAAGCGGTTTTATTTCATTCACAATGGGAGTGGAATTTTAAGCTCATGTTCTATAATTATATACAAATATTAAATATATAAAATTATATGTTTATTATTAAACAGATCCACCGGACCTATATAATAATTTATTTACCGGACTCACATGTAAAAAAAAGAAAATTTCTAGGAAATACCTACTTCGGACCATTACCTTGTGATGTGGATTACTCAAAATACAGATTGGATCACATTACCTCACTGCTATCAACTACATTGACTTCGGATTTCACCATGCAATTTGGATGTGAATTTTTATATCTTTTTCATTAACTTCTCTAACTCTATCATATTAAAATACTTAAACGGCTTTTAATTGTGATTTTCCATGTCTCACTGACTTTAGCAAATATGTCACAAATTTTAACATGTTTTTTTTTTAATATAGATCCACAGAATATTGGGATAAGGGTTTCAGTGTGAGCAGTTATGGTATAATAAATTATGGGGTTTATCTATTTTATTATTACTTTCGTAATATTTTGCTTTGGTTTGGATACCCCCAAATTCAAAGCTATCTCTTTACAACCCTTCCTTTTCATAAGCTATCATACTTTCATAAATCAGAGTCCATTTTCTGTGGGCTGTTTTTGAACCCAGTCAACGACGGGTACTTTTGCTAGTATATATATATATATATATATATATATATATATATACATGTGTGTGTATGTATGTGTGTGTATATATATGTATATATATATATATATATATATATATATATATATATATATATATATATATAAACTTTTTCAAATCGCAAATTTGAAATTCACGATTTATTTGCTCTATCTAGTATATTGAACAATTTTATTTAGCTGGGATAGTATATATATATATATATATATATATATATATATATATATATATATATATATATATATAAATTACAATAATTTTACCAAGGTAATCAAAATGGTAAACTTAAAATATATTATAAATATTAAAGACTTAATATTTACAGGTAAAGTAATCTCAACCAGATGTAAAAGCTCCATAAAACCGAAAAGGAAATAGAGCTTATAATATGAACAAATGATTAATAAAACATGTTAAAAGACATCTTGAAAAAGAGTTAAAAACATATTTAATTTTAAAAAAAGGAAGCACAAGATAAGTGGATAGTCCTTAATCCGCGGAGTTTCGAAGAAATACTCTCCTTCTCATCAGAGGGCAGGAATTAGCAAAATGCGGGATCGGATTTTGCATATAAAAGTATTTAATGAAATTACAAGTAAGTCACAGATCTTACTTGGTTGAAAATAAGGGTGAGGTAAGGGGAATAGGGGTAAAAGAAAAACGATGAAAAGATTTCACATGAATGGATAGCCCGGTGAAGGTTAAAAATATAATATATATATATATATATATATATATATCATTATTGTATATATATATAATTATTGTAATAATAGCGTATATATATATATATATATATATATATATATATATATATATATATAATAATTGTAATAATACGCGTTGGAAAACATGCATATATTGGATTGTTACCAACTTTCTTGGATTTATTACAATACGCGTTGGATCTTTTTACAGGGTTTAACATACACGTTCAATTTGAAGGTCAATATCCAATTTTCCTTATTCTATATAGATAAAATTAGTTAAAAACTTTAAAAACATTTAATTTAATTTCCTATGTTTATCACCTATAGCAAATCAGGTGCAAACCTTTTATAATATTTGCTAATGTCTTCCTACGAGGAAATGTATAAACATCGAAAACTCATGGGTTAAGGAAATATATTTTACTATACTGTATTCTTTGTCTTGCATACAATAACATTTCTATATTTGAAATTTAGCTTTTTCAAATCACAAATTTTAAATTCCTAAATTATGATATATATATATATATATATATATATATATATATATATATATATATATATATATATATATATATATTCATTCATTACTACCGCTTTATTGTTCACTGGGAACAGAGCCTCATTATATTCGTCCTAAAACTTTTTGATTATATAACTTTAATGCTAATAAAAATGAGTAATATTATAAGTATTACTTATATAAGTAATCAAGTTGCTTCATGCTGTAACGAAGGCGGCATCTCGACGTATGCAAATGACAAATTCGTAGCGTAAGGTGACATCACAGCGGAGGAATATTAAAAAAAAAGAGGATAGGGGAAGCATGTTGTAAAGAAAGACTCTTTTAAGCATGTGTCGCCCCGGCAGAGTGTTTTAACCATATGGCGGCACGACAATAAATTTTTATAATAATATATTAGCTGTGCTAATTCTCCGGACTTTTGGCAGATGTTTTGGCGGCGGTGAATTCCAAGCGTAACAGTTGGTTATAGTTCCTATTTACAATGTCTCCCCGCCGGGTCGTTTCTTTTTATCGTGGAGAAAACAACAAAAATAAAAATTGCCTCAGTCGTGAAGGATTCCTCCTCCACTGACAGAGAACAAGAAATTGAAGTGCAGCATCTGAAGAACAGATACTACACTTTGATCTTGTCCCGAAAGTTGCAGACTAAAAGAAACTGTTGATTAGCCCAGAGAACGGAATAGCAAGAATGTTCCCATATTGTTGCTGAGTGAAAAATACGTGTCAGGCGGCTTCGTGTAGAAACGACCGTTAATAAATACCATTTTTTTCAGTTGCAAAATAAAACACCTCTAAATTTTTTGTTTATTTCTTTGCGGGATGTTAATACAAAGCCCGATATAATGCCTTGTCTGGAGCCATTTGCAGTAGACAAAAACAAAAAAAAATCAATAGAAGAGAATACTTTTGGCAAAGAACGTATCACGTTTAATGAACCATTAACAATTCATCCTATGCAATATTCTGCTTACAGTTAAAAATATGGCAACGATTGCTATGGCGTAGGAAAACAGCGGCTCTAATTCCATACAGGTGTAACAATAAACTCGATAAGGATTTTACTGTAGCGGCTGATCGATCGAACGTCGGTTTTATCCGTTAATCAATAAACTACTGCATTTACGCCGCGTGGTTTGAATTTATAGGACAATTCTTCAAGGGGAAAGCGCTTTTCGCCTGTAAAATCCGAAATCTTTTAAACGACACGCGGATTCGAATAGGAACATAAAAACAGTTTACGACTTTCGCGTCAATTTTATTCTATTTTTTATTTTACATTTTATGTGGACGAAAGGAAATATCCAAATACGCGGGAACGAAGCGGAGGGTTGAATTGTATTACTCTTATAATCGACAACTGATAATTGAGCCTCTTTTATGTTTCTCTCTGTGGGTTGGTCACTTTTCCGGCTTCAAGGTTTCTCGGACAATTTTAGCATAAAATGTCATTGAAATGTCACCCGGGTCATATGGGGGGGGATAGCGTTCCTACTGATAATGGTATACTATTGTAAGTAATCAGCGCTTACGGTGTTTAATAATGCTTTTCTCATACAGTTTGCACAAAGTATCAGTGCCAGGCCGATGTTGTAGGAAACTAGCAAGGAGACCCGACGTTGCTCGGGATTGAATGGTGATCAACGATTGTTTCCCACTATATTTCTATTGTAAATTTCAATCAAATCGATTGTCTACTCTACCAGGGTACACATCGCGGTGTAGTTGGAGTAAACTGCATATGCTTCCGAGCAGACATTGCTTTGTAATCTACATTTCGCTGTAAAGAACCTATCGCTGATTTTATAAAAAATATTTATTTCATATATAATGGCATGAATTAAAGTTTAAAATGCAAACGTCGAGTATCAGAGTTAATTTGTCCTCTAAACAGAAACATTCATTTTAAACGCGCCTTTGACATATCAAAGAACTATATATAGTATTGTTTACTTTTTATGCATTTACTATTAATTTTATTTATTATTGTTTTGGCCAAAAAGGGCTATTGAAGAGGATACGCATACGGAGGTTGGTTAAAACAAGGTATTTGTATTGACGACAAAGACACATACAGAGAACAAAGAATTTTAGTGTTTAACACCGATGTGGTCAACTACGAAGTTCACACATATCCTGAAAGTCGGTACCTCTATGTCTGTTTCGTATCCCGTGTGAATCTGGATAACACCCTACTGCGAAGCGTTTATGCACTGCAAAAAGGCTGTATATATGACATTTATTTATACAAACATTATCTTCAAATACCTCACTTGTCCTCTCCCCGCTCATAACCCCCACCAATGTTACATTCTAACTTTGTAAACGAAATAAGAAAATGTTTTTGTTTGAAATATCAGTTCTCGATGATAACTCTTGGCCTGAAGACGTAATCCCCCAACGCGGGTGATTACAGAAAAATGTATGCACATATGTAGCCATCAATGTTTGTATAAATAAATTTAATATACCTGCTCTGTTTACACATTGAGCACTCTTTGGTAGACACATGCTGTTTCATTGGATGTACTTCTAGGAAACTAAAATCCACTGGCTATATATATATATATATATATATATATATATATATATATATATATATATATATATATCGAGAGAGAGAGAGAGAGAAAGAGAGAGAGATAGAGAGATAGAGAGAGAAGGACGGTGAATTTTCTCTTTCTAATAGTTAGTCTCTGTTCGTAAGCTGGACGGGATGGGTCGAGATCTAACGTCTGAAAATGGCGTCGGTCAGCTTTTCCAATACATTATGTTTCTTTGTTTCTTTATTGTAATTTGAGCGAATTCTGTTTATTATTATTATTATTATTATTATTATTATTATTATTATTATTATTATTATTATTATTATTATTGCCCGTCCTGGCTAGTTTCCTATAACATCGGCCTGGTACTGATGGTTGGGAGGTGTCAGAGAAAGACTATCAGGAATGCAGCAGATGAGGAACGTTGAGATATCCATCGATGGCGTTACGGCTGGCATACGAAGGATAACAAACTGGAAGGCACCTGGTCCAGATGGAGTGATGGGCTTATGGTGTAAACAGTTTCCATGCCTTTATCCACCTATAGCTGCTGCTCTGCAAAGGATTGTATACTGTGAAAAGACATCTTGTTGCTCAACTCCCTATTTAGACTGTCACTATAGACATTCTCCCTAATTCACAGAATTACATCCTATTTGGAATGAACGTGAGTTACAAACAATTAAAAAAATAGACAGAACATAGACATCTTGTTGCTCAACTCCCTACTTAGACTGTCACCATATGTATTGTCCGTAATTCACAAAATTACATCCTATTTGGAATGAACGTGAGTTACAAACAATTTTTAAAAAATAGACAGAACGTAGACATCTTGTTGCTATACTCCTACTTAGACTTTCACTAGAGGTATTGTCCGTAATTGCCAGAATTGCATATTATTATTATTATTATTATTATTATTATTATTATTATTATTATTATTATTATTATTATTATTATTATATAAACTGGTTTAAACAGTTTCCATGCCTTTATCCACCTATAGCTGCTGCTCTGCAAAGGGTTGTAGAGTCGGGAGATGTCCCTGATTGGCTTGTGAAGAGAAGAACAACACTGATTAGGAAATATCCTGCAAAAGGAACAGATGCCAATAATTATAGACCAATTACATGTCTGCCATTGATGTGGAAACTGTTGACTGGAATATTTGCGGAGAAAATTTATGAACATCTTGAGAGTAATTGTGTTTCTCCTGACGAACAGAAGGGGTGTCGGAAAGGTTCGAGAGGTACCAAAGAGCAACTACTAATTGATAAAGCATTGATGCAGGATGCAAAGAAGAAGAGGCATCTAAGCGTAGCATGGATTGATTACAGAAAGGCTTATGACATGATTCCTCATTCATGGATACGTGAAACACTATTGATAATTAAGGTTGCTGAGAATGTGGTAGGGCTTTTGGAGACAAGTATAGCTCAATGGAAAACGGTGCTGACAGCAAACAGAGAGGAGATGGGGCAGGTTGGCATTAAACATGGAATAATTCAAGGATATTCGTTATCGCCACTTCTTTTTGTAATGATAATGATGTCACTGAGCATCATCTTGAAGAGAGAAAAACTGGGGTATAACTTTGGATCTGGTGACAGACGCCTCAACCATCTACTCTTTATGAATGATTTGAGAATATTCGGTAGAAATAAAGGAAATGGAGAGACTGGTAGAACTTGTGGGGACATACTCAGAAGATTTTGGGATGGAGTTTGGGATTAGTAAATGCGCGGTGCTGGTGATGAAAAGAGGAGTAAAGGTTCATTCGAATGGAAAAGTTCTGCCAAATAGAGAAATCATGAAAGAAATAGAAGATACAGACTATAAGTATTTAGGAGTGCTGGAGGGTGTAGGCATAATGAATTGAAAAATGAAGGGGAAGGTCAGGAAGGAGTATCTTAGAAGAGTGAAACTAATTGCAAAGTCGAAACTGTATGGAGGAACCCTAATGAAAGCAGTGAATGCATGGGTAGTCAGTGTTTTGAGATACAGTGCGGGAATTTTAGAATGGTCTGACAAGGATTTGCATGCCATGGATATCAAAACAAGAAAAGATTTAGCAAGGTTTGGTATATTTCACATTCGAAGTAGCGTAGCAAAGCTGTATCAAACGAGGAAAGGCGGTGGGAGAGGATTGAAAAGTGTAAAAGATTGTGTTAGAACCGAGGAGATGTCGTTGAAGGAACATGTAGTTAGAAGTGAGGAGTGGATGCTTAAGGTTGTGGCCAATGAAGTGAAGGTATGTGAGACCAAGGCTGATTATGTGAAAAGTATGGATAGAGACAGGGCAGAGGAACTGGCTAGGAAGAAAATGCATGGAAGGTTCTTCCAGGATATAGCAGAAGTGGCTGATCAAATATCACGGCAATGGCCTAGAGATGGCTATCTGGCTAAGAATACTGAAGCTTTTGTTTGTGCAGCACAAGAGCAGGCATTAGGAACACGATTGTTCGAAAAAGTGGTTCTAGCAGAGGAAGTTGCTGCAGAATGCCGGATTTGTGGTAAGACCTCAGAGTCAATTGCGCACCCTGCAGCAGGGTGTAGTGGACTGGCCCAGAGGGAGTACCGCAAAAGACATGATCGCATGGGGCTACGGATATATTGGGATGTGTGTAAGAGGGTTGGGGTGATGTGTGCTGGAAAATTGTTTGAGGAGGTGCCTGATGAAGTGAGAAAAAGTGAGGATGGCAAGGTAGAGGTATGGTGGGACAAAAGTGTCATAACGACCAAGCAATTGGAACATAATCGTCCGAATTTGGTCGTCATTGACAAAGTCTCAAAAAACCAGGAAGATTGTAGATTTTTCAGTACCCTGAGACAGGAATGTGAGAGAGCAGGAGAATTAGAAGTGCGACAATTATGCTCAATTGGCCTTGTAGGTAATGTATATACACGGGGTTAAAACACAAATAATCTCGGTCGTAGTTGGTACACTAAAAGTAGTATCAAGTCGTCTAGAAGGGCAATTGAAAAAACTACAAATCCCCGATGTGTTAAGCGGCCAGCAGACCTCTGCTATTGTAGGTACCACCAACATCCTTAGGAAAACCCTTAATCTTTGAAGCTCCTGGTTTGAAGCCGAGATTGAGAGAAAATCCTCTGGAAATGAATCCCATCCGTTTTCCAGAGAGACACTGATAAACGAAATCAGAATTATTATTAATTTCAGATAGCATTTTTAGATCAGCACAAACAAGTGTAAATACATTTTGGAAACAAAAATATTATTACTTAGATAATGATGATATTATTATTATTATTATTATTATTATTATTATTATTATTATTATTAATAATAATAATAATAATAATAATTTTAATATTATTATTAATATCATTGTTATTTTTGTTGTTGTTATTATTATTATTATAATCATTAATATTATTATTAATATTATTATTAATATCATTATTGTCATTATTATTTGTGTTGTCATTTGTATTATAATAATGATTATTATTATTAATAAGATTATTATTATTATTAATATTCTTAATATTATTATTGTTATTGTTATCATTATTATTATTGTTGTTGTTTTCATTATTATTGTTATTATTATTAATAATGTAATTATTATTGTTTTGTTATTATTATTAACAATATTATTATTATTATAAACACTGTTATTTTTATTGTTGTTTTTGTTATTTTTTCTTGTTATTATTATTGTTGTTATTTATATTATTATTTTTATTATTATGATTTTAATTATTGTTAATATTATCATTATTATTATTGTTATTATTATTATTGTTGTTACTATCATCATTAGAATTAATGTTATTGTTATTGTTATTATTATTGTTATTATCATTGTTATTTTTATTATTATTAATATTATTATTATTATTATTATTATTGTTGTTATTTTTATCATTTTTATTGTTATTTTTGTTGTTATTATTAGTGTTGGTGTTATTATTATGTTTATTATTATATTTTTATTATTAATATTTTTCTTCTTATTATTATTGTTATTTTTATTATTATTACTATTAGTATTTTATTATTATTAATATTATTATTTTATTATAATTTTTATTCATATTTTCTTCTTATTATTATTGTTATTATATGATTGCTCTTATTATTATTAATTTTATTATTTTTTTATTATTTTTGTTCTCGTTGTTCTTTTTGTTGTTCATATTTTATCAGTATTATTATTTTTTAAATATTTTTTTATTTTTATTATTATTGTTATTATTATTTTCATTATGTTTATTGTCATTTTTAATATTATTTTTATTCTGATTAATATTGTTATTATTGGTTTATATTATTTTATTATAATTATTGTTTATTTATGATTATTGTTATTATTATTATATTTATTGCTATTATTATTGTTACTATTATTATTGTTATTATTGTTACTATTTTTGCTATTAGTTTTTTAAAATTTTCATAGCTATTATTAATAATAATATTGTTATTATTTTTATTATTATAGTTCTTTTTATTGTTTTTATTATTATTTTTGTTATTATTTTTTTTATTTGTATTATTATTATTTTATTAATATATTATTATTATATTTATTGTTCTTATTCTTGTTACAATTATTATTATTGTTATTATTGTTGTTATTATTGTTATTATTTTTATTATTAGTTTTAATATTTTTATTGCTATTATTATTATTGATAGTATTATTATTGTTATTATTTTTATAGTTATTATTATTATTGTTTTTATTATCATTGTTATTATTGTTTTCATTATTATTATTGTTATTAACATATTATTTTATTATTATATTAGTATTGTTTTTATTTAGTTCATTCTTCTTATTATTATTTTTATTATTATTGTTATTTATTTATGTATTTATTGTTTTTGCTTAACGCGTCCACCTGTTTACACACCTCTCTTGTGTGAACGTATCACAGACCCTTTCATCTCCATAATTGTCAAATGTAAGGTTTTACCCTGAGCTTAGGGAAAAATATTGGTCAAAGAGCTTGTGATAAGAATTGAGCATATATGGGTCAAACTTCGTGCAGATCTTCTCTCTTCCAGTTCTTCGCGAATAATTTTGTATACAGTTCCCACACTGGCAGAAAACTGTGCACTTGTCGTCTCTATAGACACACGACGTTCTTATCCATAATTCTTTTTTTAGTTCTGAATTCCTTACTTTTTTTACGTTTCCAATAATCTTTACAGACACCATGCCTTCCTTAATTTTTTTTTACACGGTGGTCACCACTTATCAAGGCCCGGAAGCCACTCAGGGATAAAGGCTATTGCAACTACATTACGTTAGTGTGGAGATTTGATGAAGTGTTTACTTAAGGGTGTGGTTCATTGGGAATTTGTTAACGTTGGACACATCCAAGTTGTAGTCAGGTTGGAAGCAGGCAGACGGAACAGAGTTCCACAGGCGTGCAGTTCTAAGAAAGAAGCTTTGTTCATGGAATCCACGTTTTGATTTAAGCACAGATAAAGAGTGGGGGAAATTTTTCACAGTGGATTCAGCTAGAGGAGTGTTTTTCGTGAAAGATTGACGAGGGGGGGACCAGTGATTAGAGTTCAGACGAACACCTGCCATGGAAATAGCGATAAAACAAATCCTTTATGCAATTCAAAAACTGATGCTGAAGTAATGCAAGATGGTACAACAACAGTCTAAAGCATTCCATACGTTTATGTGACACTTTTCCATGTTTAAAACGGAATTTCATTGCTTATCGTTCTTTGAAAGTGCCCTCACGTCCACATTCTATTTTTGAAATTCAATAGCTGTGACAATCAGATTTATTAGGATGTATTCCAACTCCTGATTCAGCTGTCCCTTGTAACCGGAAATGATAAATATTTGTCAGACATCTCATAAGATGTACGACAATAACTAACTGAATTTTGCTATCATACATATCTTCCTATAGTTCATACCTTGCTCCGCTTGCCTCGCATATTCCCTATGCAAAAGAAAAGAAACCTTATGTGGTTCTCTGGTTTTACTTATTATGATAATATTATCCAGGTATGCTATCTCAAAATCAAACCTCTCAACATAATATTCATAATATTTTTAAAAATGGCAGGCGATATTTGGACTCCAAACGCTAACCTTTCGTATTTAAATAAAACTTATGGATTTTAATACAAAGACACTTTGAACTATTTTGTTTGACTGGAATTTGTTGGTGTGCGTCACGCAGAGCGACTTAAGACAAGATCTGTCGTCTGTTTAGCTTAGTAAAAACATTTTAAGAGTTAAGATGTGGGTAATGGCAGTCTTTTAGTACCGAGTGAAAACCAGTGTTGAAGTCGTCGCAAACGCGGATTTTTTTGACTTCTGTTTTGAAATTAACAGTTGGGGCTGAATTCAACTTTTGTTATTCGGATTTAAACAATCCTTATAAAAGTTTCTATTTTAGAGCATCTAACAAAATTAAAAGTCAAGTACGACACACCAGAATGAACAAAAAAATATGAGATAATCGAGGAGATAAAAGAGGTTGTAACGAGAGTTATTGAAACTCTCATACAAGAGGACTTTCAGGAGTTGCTGAAACTATACAAGTGCATTGAAGCAGGAGGAGATTACTTCTAAGGAGACTAGAATTTTACTCATGTACTATTAATAAAAGTGCGAAAAAAGTCTGGAAACTCATTGGAGTATGCGTTCTTTGGTTATGTCTTTCACTACACCAAATCCCAATACAGATAAAATATCAATTTATTACAGTGAAAAGACGGTCGGAAAGTTAGAAAGAAAAAACAGAATGAGAAAAAATATTTAAAGGCAAAAAACATGAGAATTAATAGAAAAGTAAAACCTATTGCTTTTCTGTCATTTGTAAGCAAAACCCTGACAAAAACTTATATATAAAAAAACCTATATGTGGGTGGGTCTGTGTGTCTCCATATTTTCAAACGCTATCTCCAATAAAACTAACAGTTGCAGAGCCTCAAATGATTGGATTTTTTTATGGATCGGTTTTTTAATTTTATTTTTGTCTTTAGCCGATTTAAATAGTTTTTAAGGGGTCAAAAATGGGCCGAAATATACAAACAAATCGTTATACATTTTGTACATTCATCTTAGTTTATTTTTAATTTTTAATTTTAACCAGTTCATATGCATATTACATTTGTACAGTTACCACTGTACTAATGTAACCAGCTTTGAATATGACAGTTTCGGTTTCGATTCTAGCTGATGGCACCCGAGTGTTTATTTGTTTTCTTTTTTTTTTTTTTTTACTTTTGAAATTATGACTCTATTATAATGTGTACGGAATCTGGACGAATTAAAATATCATATTTAAGCGAATTTTACATCCGGGCAAAGTCGGGCGCCTATACCGATAATAAAAGAAGAGAAAATAACATATTGTTTTTCGGAAATTTGTAAACAAAACCTTGACAAAAATATACTATAATAACGAGGCTTAGAAGGTTATTGTACTTTAGTTTTATACGAAGTTTAAAAATAATTTGTTGTACACAATAGAACAAATGAAATACAAGGAATGAAAATAAACAAGGCAGAAAGATTCCTACAAAGTGAAAACTTGAAAAAGCAGAAAAATAAAATAAGAAACTAACATCGCAATAAAATGTCTAAACTGCCAAGAATAGAAAGGATTTGTTTTTATATGTCCACTAGCATTTCAGCCGGACGTTGCCCGGGTGTTTGGATGTGTATGTTGAGCAAAAAACAAAAAAGCGGTCAATTTTTTAAAAACTTTGACCCCTATTATGACCCCTTAACATTTATTGTTTTGGGTTCAAATGAAGTTAAGTTATATCCATGTTCAAGTAACCTATATCTAAAATGCCAAGTGTTTAGACCCAACATTGGCGGAGAAGTTTAGTAGAGATTTCAAAGGTCAACTCGTTGAACTTTGACCCCTTGACAGCCAAATCTCTGGCTGAAAACCGATTACAAAGATTTTCCCAAATCTCAGTACCCTGTATATCATATATATATATATATATATATATATATATATATATATATATATATATATATATATATATATATTAGGAGGTATATTAGGTAAAAAAAATAATAATAATTTAGTAGAGCTAAGTATGTTTTTTATTTTTTCAACCTAGGGTTTTTTTTTGTTTTGTTTTTTTTTTGTTTTGCTTAAATCATTACAAATTGTTTCAATCGACAGGGAAATAATATTATCCTTACGGCCTCTTTAGATAATTCCAGTTAAAAAAAAACAAGATTAAAAGTGCTGGATAGACAAGGGGAAGGACGAGAGGGGAAAGAAAAGGAATTGGAAAAGAGAGGAAGAGGGTAGGGAAGAGATATAGATTATATCTAGTTAGGAAATATAGTTAAAGATTAAGGACTAGGAAGAAAGAAATTAAAGTTGAAATGAATTTAAAAGAGGAGAGGAGGTTGTTTGCTAAAAGTACAATGCAAGATTCCATTTAAAAAAAAAGAGCCGTCAGCTTTTTGTATGCGCCTTTGTGATCTTTCCAGATTAGGGGCCGGCGTTTGATCTCAAAGAGGTTCATTTATGCTCTTAGAATGTCGTATACGTGAACTAGTACAAATATGGTAGCGAGATAAGATGTAAAAAGAAAACAGTACTTCAGGTTATCATCATGCGATGTATTTTATTGTATCCAAATAACTTCGTTAAGTTGAGTCTTTCATTTCTGAAGAGGAAATAGAGATACGTCTAGTGAACCCATGTATCTATTGAATTAAGATAGGATATTTCATTTACTGTTAAATCCATCGTGGTGTAGCGTTTAAAAGTTTAAAAGCTCAAGAACTTTCTTGTCATACTGATGAAAATAATTATTAAAAGAAATATATCGAGGAAAAAAAAAAGAAATATCTTGTTGAATTCTGATTTTTTTTTTTTGTCGAATACAGGAATCTGCACGGAATTTCGAATGGATCCTTTTATGTAAATCTTCAACAACAACTGCAACAAAATCAGCAGGAAGATTAAATAATTTTATTTATGGGTGTTGGCAACCTTCACGTAATCCTTCCAGTAAGTACCCGATGTCTTTCTAGAAAAAAACACACAAAAAAACTACAAAGGTATCGGAAAAAGAATGCCAACCATGGTCTCGAAAACAAATAAAATTCTAAAAAAAAAAACCCCAAAAAACTGAAAATATGCAGTGGTCTTGTACGTTTAATACAATTCATATTTCTGCCACCAGATATATTAATTGTATCAAAAGTATTTAAACTTCATGTGTTTGGGGTTCAATCGGTCGGTAAAATAGATCACGAGAAAAAATAAGTTATTTTTAAAACTTAGCTTAAAAGAAAATCACAGATTAGAGTCAGTGAGATGAGGAACACTACGGGAGTACTAATGACAAACTATTGCATAAAACGAGTTTGATAACTTATAAGATATATGAGGTGCCTTAATAAGTTTCCAGACTTTTTCGTATTGTTTTTTTTAATAGTAAATTCATGGAACTCTAGTCCCCTTCGTAGTAATCTCCTTCGGCTGCAATTCACTTGTTGTACAGTTCCAACAAATTCTGGAAGTCAATGACCCTCATCACAGCCTCTTTGTACTCCTTAATTGTCTCATAACGACAGACTCTAATGTTTTCCTTGAGCTTAGGTAATAAGCAAAATTCACACAGTTACTATACGAAAGGGTGAGAAAATTCCTTGATGCCCATCTGGATCAAATAGTCTGTGATAAGGATAAAGGTTTGACCTGGTGCATTCGTTCAGATCCTACGCACCTTTAGTCCCCCTGGCCATAATTGTGTGAACAGTTTCTACACTGACATAAAATTCTGCACTTATTGTCTCTATAAACACTAGATGGTCCTCATCCAGAGAAATTCTTTATTTGGCCAATCAACTCTGTTTTTCTGACTTCCTTCCACTCCTGCACATCTCATTATCTCTCACAGACTCCCTACCTTCCTTGAATCTCTTATTCCACAAAAAAACTGATGCTCGCTTCATGCAAGATGGTCACAAAATGGCCTGAAGCATTCCCTATTTTTCTGTGGCATTTTTGTTCCAATTTTAAAACATAATTTTATTGCAAATATTTATTTTAGAGTGTTCTCACAAGCATATTGCATTTTTGAAATTCGCCAACTGTGACAATCATGCTTTAGTAGGGTGATTTTATTTTGTTTTACACGGTGGTCACCACTTATCAAGGCCCGGAAGCCTCTCAGGTTATTGCAAGTACAGTACGTTAGTGTGGAGATTTAATGAAGTGTTTACTTAAGGGAGCGGTTCATCAGGAATTTGTTTACGTTGGACTTGAAGACATCCAGGTTGTAGTCAGGTTGGAAGCAGGACAGACGGAACAGAATGTGAATTCTACTTCTGGGATTCGATTTTGAACTTGAAATCATAAAAAACATCGTCAGTTATCTCATATGGTGTACAGTAATAACATACTGAATGTTAACATAATAATAACATACTGAATTTAAACATAATAAAAGCATACTGAATTTTAACATAATAATAACATACTGAATTTTAACATAATAATAGCATACTGAATGTTAACATAAAAATAACATACTGAATGTTAACAAAATAATAACATACTGAATTTTAATATAATAAAAACATACTGAATTTTAACATAATAATAACATACTGAATTTAAACATAATAATAACATACTGAATTTTAACATAATAATAACATACTGAATTTTAACATAATAATAACATACTGAATTTTTACATAATAAAAGCATACTGAAGTTTAACATAATAATAACATACTGAATTTTAACATAATAATAACATACTGAATGTTAACATAATAATAACATACTGAATGTTAACCTAATAATAACATACTGAATTTTAACATAATAATAACATACTGAGTTTTAACATAATAATAACGTACTGAATTTTAACATAATAATAACATACTGAATTTTAACATAATAATAACATACTGAATTTTAACATAATAACATACTGAATTTTAACATAATAAAAGCATACTGAAGTTTAACATCATAATAACATACTGAATTTTAACATAATAATAACATACTGAATCTTAACATAATAATAACATACTGAATCTTAACATAATAACACCATACTGAATTTTAACATAATAATAACATACTGAATTTTAACATAATAAAAACATACTGAATTTTAACATAATAATAACAGACTGAATTTTAACATAATAATAACATACTGAATTTTAACATAATAAAAACATACTAAATTTTAACATAATAATAACATACTTAATGTTAACATAATAATAACATACTGAATTTTAACATAATAAAAACATACTGAATCTTAACATAATAACACCATACTGAATTTTAACATAATAATAACATACTGAATTTTAACATAATAATAACATACTTAATGTTAACATCATAATAACATACTGAATTTTAACATAATAATAACATACTGAATCTTAACATAATAATAACATACTGAATCTTAACATAATAACACCATACTGAATTTTAACATAATAATAACATACTGAATTTTAACATAATAATAACATAGTGAATTTTAACATAATAATAACATACTGAATTTTTACATAATAAAAACATACTGTATTTTAACATAATAACATACTGAATTTTAACATAATAATAACATACTGAATTTTTACATAATAATAACATACTGAATTTTAACATAATAATAACATACTGAATTTTAACATAATAAAAACATACTAAATTTTAACATAAGAACATACTGAATGTTAACATAATCATAACATACTGAATTTTAACATTATAATAACATACTGAATTTTAACATAATAATAACATACTGAATTTTAACATAATAATAACATACTAAAGTTTAACATAATAATTACATGCTGAATTTTAACATAATAATAACATACTGAATTTTAACATAATAATAACATACTGAATTTTAACATAATAGCATACTGAATTTTAACATAATAATAACATACATAATTTTAACATAATAATAACATACTGAATGTTAACATAATAATAACATACTAAAGTTTAACATAATAATTACATACTGAATTTTAACATAAGAATAACATACTGAATTTTAACATATTAATAACATACTGAATTTTAACATAACATTAACATACTAAAGTTTAACATAATAACAACATACTGAATTTTAACATAATAATTACATACTGAATTTTAACATAATAATTACATATTGAATTTTAACATAATAACATACTGAATTTTAACATAATAATAACATACTGAATTTTAACATAATAATAACATACTGAATTTTAACATAATAATAACATACTGAATTTTAACATAATAATAACATACTAAAGTTTAACATAATAATAACATACTGAATTTTAACATAATAATAACATACTGAATTTTAACATAATAATAACATACTGAATTTTAACATAATAATAACATACTAAAGTTTAACATAATAATAACATACTGAATTTTAACATAATAATAACATACTTAATTTTAACATAATAATAACATACTGAATTTTAATATAATAATAACATACTAAATTTTAACATAATAATAACATACTGAATTTTAACATAATAATAACATACTGAATTTTAACATAATAATAACATACTAAATATTTACATAATAATAACATACTAAATTTTAACATAATAATAATATACTAAATTTTAACATAATAATAACATACTAAATTTTAACATAATAATAACATACTAAATTTTAACATAATAATAACATACTAAAGTTTAACATAATAATAACATACTAAATTTTAACATAATAAAAACATACTGAATTTTAACATAATAATAACATACTAAATTTTAACATAATAAAAACATACTAAATTTTAACATAATAATAACATACTGAATTTTAACATAATAAACACATACTAAATTTTAACATAATAATAACATACTAAATTTTACCATAATAATAACATACTAAATTTTAACATAATAATAACATATTAAATTTTAACATAATAATAACATACTAAAGTTTAACATAATAAAAACATACTAAAGTTTAACATAATAATAACATACTAAATTTTAACATAATAAAAACATACTAAAGTTTAACATAATAAAAACATACTAAATTTTAACATAATAAAAACATACTAAATTTTAACATAATAAAAACATACTAAAGTTTAACATAATAATAACATACTAAATTTTAACATAATAAAAACATACTAAAGTTTAACATAATAATAACATACTAAATTTTAACATAATAAAAACATACTAAATTTTAACATAATAATAAAATACTAAATTTTAACATAATAATAGCATACTAAAGTTTAACATAATAATAACATACTAAATTTTAACATAATAATAACATACTAAATTTTAACATAATAATAACATACTAAATTTTAACATAATAATAACATACTAAATTTTAACATAATAATAACATACTAAAGTTTAACATAATAATAACATACTAAATTTTAACATAATAATAACATACTAAATTTTAACATAATAATAACATACTAAATTTTAACATAATAAAAACATACTAAATTTTAACATAATAATAACATACTAAATTTTTACATAATAAAAACATACTAAAGTTTAACATAATAATAACATACTAAATTTTAACATAATAATAACATACTAAATTTTAACATAATAATAACATACTAAATTTTAACATAATAATAACATACTAAATTTTAACATAATAAAAACATACTACATTTTAACATAATAATAACATACTAAATTTTAACATAATAAAAACATACTAAATTTTAACATAATAATACCATACTAAATTTTAACATAATAAAAACATACTAAATTTTAACATAATAATAACATACTAAATTTTAACATAATAATAACATACTAAATTTTAACATAATAAAAACATACTGAATTTTAACATAATAATAACATACTGAATTTTAACATAATAATAACATACTAAATTTTAACATAAAAAAAACATACTGAATTTTTACATAATAAAAACATACTGAATTTTTACATAATAATAACATACTAAATTTTAACATAATAAAAACATACTAAATTTTAACATAATAATAACATACTAAATTTTAACATAATAAAAACATACTAAAGTTGAACATAATAATAACATACTAAATTTTAACATAATAATAACATACTGAATTTTAACATAATAATAACATACTAAATTTTAACATAATAATAACATACTAAAGTTTTACATAATAATAACATACTAAATTTTAACATAATAATAACATACTGAATGTTAACATAATAATAACATACTAAATTTTAACATAATAAAAACATACTAAATTTTAACATAATAATAACATACTAAATTTTAACATAATAATAACATACTGAATTTGAACATAATAATAACATACTAAATTTTAACATGATAATAACATACTAAATTTTAACATAATAACAACATACTGAATTTTAACATAATAATAACATACTAAATTTTAACATAATAATAACATACTAAAGTTTAACATAATAATAACATACTGAATTTTAACATAATAAAAACAAGTCTGAAATCTTCTTGAAGGCACCTCATTACTTGGTTGCACAATGAAAACTAGATTTTCTCTCCAACTTAATAATAACTACTGAGATTTTCACTAACTAACAGCGCGTTTGTTATCAGTTTTTCATTAGTGTAGTCCATTCTTTATCAGTGCTCGGCATATTCCGGCACTTTACCTCGGCTGCCGGGTTATTGCAACCTGTTTTTATTTTACAATCAATGAATCTCATCGAATCTCATAAACATAAAACAAAGAAAAACAAGAAAAAAATTCACGTAAAAAAGCAAGCATTTTTTTAAATGAGGATTAATAATTTGGATTATTTGGATTTTTCGAACTACTTCTCTCATTTTCAGTTCTATTCTGATTATGTTTATGGCGATGTAACTTCCGATTTTCTGCACATACATATTGTGGAACTCGGGACACTCTTTTCTAGAACATAAAATTTGTACGGAATTTCGAACGAACCCCTTTTATTGATGGACTCGTGGCGTAATGGATAAAACACTGAATTACAATTCATTCATAAATGATACTTATTTTAATACGATGAGGGCGATACTAAGAACAGAATTGCGAATTACTTAAAGCATTCTAACCAAGAAGCCGTATAGTGTTCCGTTCGTTTAATATAGAGGTCTGTTCGAAACCCCCCGCAGATTTCCGAGTTCGACAGAAAGGTTTTACTATTTCGACCGGAAGATTCCCGAGTTCAACGAAAGATTCACGAGCTCGACAGAAAGATTCTCTCTTTTCGGCCAAAAGATTCCCGAGTTCAACGTAAAGATTCCCGAGTTTGACAGAAAGATTCTCTCTTTTCGGCCCAAAGTTTCCCGATTTTAACGGAAAGATTCCCGAGTTCAACAGAAAGATTCTGTCTTTTCGGCCAAAAGATTCCCGTGTTCAACGTAAAGATTCCCTAGTTCGACAGAAAGATTCTCTCTTTTCGGCCAAAAGATTCCCGAGTTCAACGTAAAGATTCCCGAGTTCGACAGAAAGATTCTCTCTTTTCGGCCAAAAGATTCCCGAGTTCAACGTAAAGATTCCCGAGTTCGACAGAAAGATTCTCTCTTTTCGGCCGAAAGATTAACGAATTCAACGGAAAGATTAACGAGTTCGACAGAAAGATTCCCGGGTTCGAAAATATACACATGGAAAAGGTCGGAGGTTAAATCTGCCGAAACGTTGTAATGAAAACAGTCATCCAAATAATTGAAATAATAAAACATCTGCTGTTCTAACACAACGCATATAGTTAGTTTCTCAGAGTTTTTTTTTATATAATGAAAAAGTTGTCTTTAAATGTTTAATTATTTATGTGTGTGCGTATATATACCAAAAAAAATTTCGAACGGATGCATCGAATTGAAAAGTTATTTTCCCCCTGAAAGGGGTGAGTCATTAGAGTGTCCTTATCTATATATGGTTCGTAACGAACAACGCCGTGTTACAAAAAAGCCCAAAATAGGGGCTTTGGGTCCGTTTCATAAACTTTTCGAAAAAGTTACCTGCCCATGTCAACAGAATTTATCACTGTCTGTATACAGATATAAATATTCAAACACCAATTATTTTCCCAGCTGACGAGAACCATGTGATTCACACGTATTTCCGTCAGCTGAGCAGATGCTTCTTTTCAACATACCTTATTTTCATGTGTCGTTGATCTTGGTCCATCTGGATTTCATCCTGTTCTTGGAGACGAGCTAGAACCTGTTTGAACGAATACTCATTCACTTCCAAACGATTGTTAGTTTTATATAGTTTTCATTAACTTTCCAGGTGTCGATCACAGAAGAATGGAAAGTGAATATCTTTGCTTGAGTGGTTAACTCTAGGTCTCCATTATGAGACAGGTCCCTCCCTGGTGAAGCGAAGACGACCTGTTAAACCGTCCGCTATGCTCAACGTCCAAATTCCAACTCCAATTATTTTTCTCAGCTAACGAGAACCATGTGGTCCACATGTACTTCCGGCAGCTGATCAGATGCTTCCGGTGCCACTTGTCCATGATATGGGTTTATTATATTTTGACAGCTTTTATGAAGATTCTTCATATTCATCTCTTATTTATCTCTCCAGTTAGATAGAAAGATATATCGAGATGGATAGATAGGGAAATAGATATATAACTAGATCGATAGATATATCGATAATACACATAGATAAAGAGATAGATCGACAAACAGATGAATAACTAATAAATACTTACTTGTGTTCGACCTACTGCATAACAATGTGACGAGAACATGTCGCCTGACGAATACAATACAGGGCGAGTGGAAAAAGTGAAGAAAGCGAAAGAGATGGACAAACATTGTGGAGTAGACACAGGGGAAACATTGCGAAAACACAAGCCCTTACCCACGGCCAACGTTAATCGTGAATAAATTAAAAATATGTTATTCTTAATCATTTATATACAAGATGCCTTAAATATATGTCACGACGTTTTTTTTTGTATTGGCACTTTTATTGATAGTACACTCATGAAACTCAAGTCTCTTTTGAATTAATCTCCTCCGGCTGCAATGCACTTTCTCTACCGTTCCAACAACTTCTGTAAAGCTCTGTAGAAGTCCTCTTGCGTGAGCGCATCAATGCCTCTGTCATTTCCTCAATTATCTCATGACGAGAGTCTCTCACGTTTTTCTTGAGCTTAGGGGATAACCATGAACCACAAGAAGCAAGATCTACACTACATTCGCACAAATCTTACGCATCTTCAGTTCCTCACGTACAATTATGTGTACGGGCAGGTAGGCTCGAACTCATACCGCGAAGGAGGAAAAAAACCTGAAAAAAAAACCGGACGTTTTTGCCTTTGCGCCAATCGCCAAGCCGGAAGTGACGTATGTTTAAATTAAGGCTAGCCGATCGAAACGAAGTGTTGATTTTCGAAATCATCGGCGAAAATAGCGACCCCCTCCTTGTAGAAAAGTGCCTAGCTGAGGGTGAAGGCATAAGTGTTTTTAAGCCAACTGTTTTATATTTGTCGTTCGAAGAGCGAAGCTTCAAAAGGATACAAATCTCATGAAAATCCGTCGCCTCTGTCGAAGGTTTTAGGCAACAGACATACATACATACATACACACATACGTACATACATACATGATGATTGCAACGTCTTGCCAGACAAGTCTCACTCCCTCAGACATTTAAAATCCATGAGCTTCAGTCACTGAAAGTTCATGTGCCCAAAGATGATATTTTAGTCCTGCCAGCGACTTGCACATACTCAAGCAGACATGACACTGAAGAACTGCAAGCACTTGTGCCCCCACGACGTGAACACCCTCGACAGACCCGACAAGCTACAAAATCCCATCCCCACACTGTAGAGATCCCTAGATGTAAAAGATCTTTCTACTCCAGTAGTTTCTTCCCCAGAACTGCTAGACTTTGGAATTCCATTCCAGGTCACTGCTTCCCCAACTGTACTGACATGCATAAGTTCAAGTGCAACGTGAACCAACATCTCGCTGCCCTAATCCCTACATAGTACCCCAGTAGATGTTTCCCCTGAGAGTAGCCCCCTACATTAAAGTGGCAATGTGCCTTGTTTGGGGTGAAAATGTAATAAAAAAAAACAAAAAAAAACACGGTCATTGGAATACACATATATATATACACACATAGATACAAATACACACATATAAATATATGTACACCCATATATACATACGTACACATATGCACATATATACATGCATATACATACACACATTCATACATACACATGTATACATATACATATATACATATACGTACACATATATACATGCATACACACATACACATACATATATATGCATATCTACACATGCAAGCATAAACATATATATATATATATACATCCATACACACATAAACATATACACACATACATATATACATATACACATAAATATACATACACATCTACATATATGAACATACACATATATACATATACACATGCACATACATACATACATACATACATACATACATACATACAAATAATGACGGCAGATCAATTATTACATGCTTCCATCCTGTCAGGCCTACAGGCGTCACAACTTTTCCATCGCCACAGGATATTTTTTTTCTTTTTTTTAGACAAAATGTCTTTTTATTTTTTTATTTTTTTTTACATCGGGGTCACCACTTATCAAGGCCCAGAAGCCACTCGGGGATAAGTGTTTTTGTGTGTACACTAATCAGTGGGATAGTATCGTAGTAATAGTTAGTATTGGGGATTTGATAAAGTGTCATTACTTAAGGGAGCGGTTGATCAGGAATTTGTTTGTGTTGGACTTGAAGACATCCAAGTTGAATTCGGGGGGGGGGGAACAGGGAAGCGGCAGAGAGTTCCACAGCCGTGCAGTTGTAAGAAAGAAGCTTTGTTCATGGAATCTACGTTTTGATTTAGGAACGGATAAAGAGTGGAGAAAATTATTGACAGTGGATTCAGCTAGACGGGTGTTTTTCGTGAAAGATTGGCGGGGAGCAGAGAATGGAGCTCAGACGAGCACTTGCCATGGAAATAACGATAAAACAGAGACAGGCTCGCAACGTCTCTTCTGTGGGAGAGAGGCTGCAGGACAGAGAAAAGGGCATCCCCCACCAAACCACGAAGTCTATTTGGTACTCTCTCAAGGCAGGATAGGCTGTTTTTAGCAGCTCCTGCCCAGATGTTGCAGCAGTACCCCATCCTTGGACGTAATTGGCTTTTATACAGATGGAGAATTACATCAGTAGTGAGATATCTTCTGGAGCGGTGGAAGGATCCCACCATTTTTCCAGCGACCTTGGCCACAGACTTGATGTATGTTTTCCATTTCAGATCAGGAGTAAATGTCAAACCCAGAAGCTTGTCAAAACATGGGGCCTCCACTAGACGAGAGCCATCCATCCCAATTGATGCCTGATGGGGATCAGAGCGTTGTAATGATAGCAGCTTGGTCTTAGATGCATTAACCAGCCACCTCTTCACCCACTGAACCACGATGCTCAAGATCAGAGGAGAGAGAATCAGAGAGAACGTTGCCATTTACGGCCTTTGATGTGTTGGCAAAGATAGTCGTGTCATCAGAATAGATATCAACGAATGATTTTAGTATGTATTTTGGGAGATCATTGATGGAGATCAAGAAGAGACTTGGGCCCAGGATGGACACCTGGGGTACTCCAGCATTAATACTATGGACCTCTGATTTCTGCCCATCAACCACTACTCTTATGAGCCTATGAGAGAGAAATGATTTAATGATAGAGAAAACATTTCCAGTTATACCGTAGCTGAAAATCTTATGAAGTAGGCCTTTATGCCATACCTTATCGAAGGCCTTTGATATGTCAAGAGCAATTGTCCTAGAAATGAAGCCTTTGTCGAGAAATTCGCTAATTCTATGTGATAAAACTGTTAGCACGTCAGCTGTAGATCTAGCAGAACAGAAGCCATATTGCCTGTCACTAAGAAGATTATTTCTGCTGAGGTGGTTGACTACTTCTCTATTTTCTGAGGGAGTATCTGTTCAAGGACGTTATTACAGAGTTTTAGCTTTGTACGACAGCTTAGTCTAACTCTCGGTTCAAAATGTTGAGATCCAGCGAAAATCAAGAGCAAGATAGCCAGCAACAAATCAAACTGCAGACCAGATTAATGTGGTTACTGGTCTTCCGCTTTATGTTTTTTTTTTTAACCAAAGATTTTCTTCTCCTAGAGGGGTTGCCTTCACCGCGCTTTAGGGAAGCCCTCTCCACCCCACATACGCATGCAAATAGACCCATGCCAGCACACATTCGTGCATACATTCATGTGCACACAAACATATACACGCATGTAGACACACATGCAAACATACACGCATAGTCACACATATACGCATGTACATGAATATGCATATATACATACGCATGCATGCAAAATACACATGAAGGAGCGTTCCAAAGTCATAAATTTTCAATGAGGGTGATGATGACAAATTTCACTTCTACTATAGATAATGATGATGATGACAAATTTCACAAGAATATTTTACAAATAAATGGACGTAGAAATCAGACGAAAAGAAAATCCAACAGATCAGCATTAAAAACGGCTGGATTTTTTAAATAAAATGTTTGTTCATAAGTCTCACACTTCTGTTGTAGATATTAGTGATAATGGCAAATTTCACACATTTTGTACAAATAAATGGACTTAGGAATCAGATGAAAACAAAATCCAACAAATCATTGTTTAACACATGATGATTGAAGCGTCTTGTCAGACGAGTGCCACTCCCTCAGACATCTAAAATCCATGAGCCCAAATGCCCGAAGGAGTATCTATACAAATATGATGTTACAGAGTCTTAGCTTTGTACGACAGCTAAGTCTCTCTCTCTCTGTTCAAAATGCTGAGATCCAGCAACAAGCAAGAGCAAGATAGCCAGCAACAAATCAAACTGCAGACCAGCTTAATGCGGGTAATGGTCTTCCGCTTTATGTTTTTTTTTAAATCAGAGATTTGCTTCTCCTAGAAAGATTGCCTTCACCACGGCTTACGGGAGCCCTCTCCACCCCAATACACATATACACACACACACACACAAATATACACGGTGCTAGTTGGCCGTTGACCCAGAAAAAGAGTTCATTCGCCCTTTGGAAGGTTTTTTTTTTTAAATCCTTCAGGGAGACTAGCCGCCCTCCTCACCAAACCAGTCTGGTGGGGGAACCAGTTTAGTCGCCGGTGAACCGACCATGAGGCAGGTAGTACTGGGTTACATGGTACCAGTAGCACGTGACATGAACTAACACATACATACATACATACATACATACAAACAGAGAGGTGAGATTTATATTATACATTTTATTTTTCACCAGTATTTATTTCTGCGGGTTTTGTATTACGGCATATCCAACTTGTATCGGTTACATAAGTACTGGTCCCGCTATTCTTATGGATGTAGTTACGACGTATCCCAGTCCATCTGGAGACGGTAGAGATGGGTGACGTAACAAAATATATATAAAAAAAATAAAGTTTCCCAGGTTCCTTGATAATGCGTTGTTATGGGAAAGGGACAACCGTCCCGAAGACAACAATTAAAATGAAATGTACTACACAACGAAATCACATAAGAAATAACGAGGACAAGTATCGTCAAAAAATTAACAAATTTCTTCTCTCTTTCCTCTTCCACCCTTCGTTCACAGTATCTCTGTCTCTCCCTTCTCCTCCTGCTCTCAGGCCTCCTTCTCCACTTTTTCTCTGTTTTGTTTACAAAATGTGAATGAGCAGACGAGAATGGATCTTTTTGGCTCCAAAAAATGATACAGTAAATAAAATATACTGAAAATATATCTCCTCTCGGCTAAAAATCAATAAAATAATTCATACAATTTAATAAATGTATCACAATGTTTTGTTCAAATTTTTCATATCTTCAAATATGTCTGTTGCAAATATGATTCATACAACAATACGCAAGTTCATGTGTGTAACTTTCTCATCAATGTCCAAACAGGTATTTTCAATTTAATCTGATAGTGCTTTGTATGACGGACGTAAAATTCGAACTTGGATACACTTGTTTAGATTTGAACTAGAATAAAATTAAGATATCTTTTCGCTCCAAATATTATACAATAAATTTCTGGGGTCTGCGTTCGCGCTAGACCCAATACATCGAAATATGTCACAAATTGATTGACCTCCATAACCAGAATATTAGGTATGTTTCATTTTTAGCTTATTATTGAATTTTCTTAGCCATCTTCTTTTGCTATAAACGTTTTAGTAAAGCACGGCCAATTCGATATATAATAAATAGTGTCCTGGACAGGTGAGTGACATCCGTCCCAACTCGCACCAATGGTCCAGATGTGATTATATCAAACTTTTTGCTAAGAAATTTCTCTCCGGACAAGGATCCTCTTTTTAGCTTGTGTTTTTATGTTCCTAATTACACGTAAGGTTTCGCTAACTTCTTTCTTTGTACAGCCACTATCTTATCGTTGGCAAAAATGCACTGAGAATGGAGCAGACTATGTGGAAAATAAATTATGGATCATAAAAGCTCGTTTTAACGGTGCATATCTCGCCTTTGTAGCTACTCAACCTTTGTGTCAAAAATAAGAGGCTTAACTGTTGGAACGACCTTCTTATTTAAGGGTATTTTTTTTGGTCTGCCACGCTGCTAATTGAAAAAGAAAGCATTCTTCCTGGTTTGTCACAACTCTGTTCTCAATATAGTTTTCTATGGTATGGCATACTTCTCTTTTAAATAGCATTCCCGTTGGTATGTCACGTTTAACATTTGAAATAACGATGGTCTGTAACACGCAAGTTTGGAATATGATTTTTTCGGTCTGTCAGGCATCTATTCCGTTTTCCTGATTTTTCACCCCAAACAAGGCACAATGCAACTGGGATGTAGAGGGCTAATATCTGGGGCATTATTTGCAGAGATATTATGTAGGGATTTGTGCAGCTAGACGTTTATTTATGTTACATTTGTTAGAGAATGGATAGAGAGAGAGAGAATGTTAAGGAATAGAGAGAGGGAGAGAGAGGAAGAGGTGAGTTATAGTGTAGACACGTTGGCCAGAAGTAAAAGATCAGCTGATTTGATTGCGTGTGAGTCATGTGATCAGGTTAGCTGAATCGTTGAGATTTGATTTGGACACAGAAGACAACGGACGGCTTCCCGTTGTCTCCTCCCCTTCACGGGGGGGGGACTAACGCTGACGCGTGTAGAAGAAGAACCCACACAGGCCGATTTCACTTCCACCTTCTGCAGGACATCTGGAGAAAGTGAAATAAAAACTATAGAACTGATTCCTTGTCTTGGAGTGATTGAATCTTCATCCAAAAACAGGTATCAAGTCTCCCTCCAGGAGGAGAAATTTTCAGATGGTCCAACATCGAAGAAGCAGAGGTAGGTTTTGAAAATACATGTCACTCACACACGATTCCCTTTATGATAATCAAACACTCAACCCTTTATTATAGAGACAATATAACACGTTTAAACCCATGCTTGTCAGTACAGTCAGGGAAGCAGGAACTCGAAATGCAATTCCAAAGTCCAGCAGTCAGGTGGAGGAATCTCTTAGAGTAGACTCTTTCTTGCATCTAAGGATCTCTGCTGTGTATTGTGAGATTTAGGTGCTTGCCGAGTTTCTCGGGGGTATTAACATCCACTGGAGACAAGAGCTTCAAGATCGTCGGAGCAACTACCATTAAAATAGTTGTAAAACAGAGGTACGCCGCATATTGCCGATGAGTGAGAGATAGATTTCTAGCTGGCAGTGCGCGAACTATTATGTTGCCAACGTTATATTGGAATGGGATTTTTTACTGTCTACATTACTTCCGCTTAAAGTAAAATCTCAGTTGGTCAGTTTGGTTGGTTGTTTTCGTTTTGCGGCATATCAACCCTTTTCGGGTTATTTAATGTCGAATTCAAAGATTTTGAAGAAAATTTTTTTAAATAGAACATATTTGTTGTTTTCATGTCGGTTTCTATTGAACCCATAGTTGGGACCCTAACAGGTACTACCACTCCGGGTCAGAGTGGACCTGGGAGCAATGGTAATTAAAGGGTGGCTCCACACTCCCCAAAGCCCATAAGCTGGGGCCTCACCACTGGATATAGTTTAAGGTCATATCCAGGACCCCCATTGAGGGACTTTAACCCTCTGCAGGTGGGGGGGGGCAGTCGGCGTATTCTAATGCTCCACCGACAGGGCCTGTGTATATATGTACATATGCATAATTTATCTGCTTATATTATATATATATTGAATACAATATATGATTACCGCATGGAACACATACGCATTTAACAAGTATATAATTATATATGTATACGCATATTGGATTGCATGCACCGGAATGTAACAACAAAACCCTATAAGCTATGTCTTATTCCGAATATATATAATTCTAAAAAGAAGTACGTCTATATACTTCAATAAAGACGATTAATAATTTATCATTTTGTGAGGGGAGATCCAAATAAAAAAACAAACAAATAAAAAAAAAGCAAACTAATGCCATATTTATTATTTAAAGGGGTTTCGAATGGTATGTACATATATATATATATATATATATACATGCACACATACATACACACACATATACATATATGTATATATATATATATATATACATATATAAGGCATTATTTATACTCATAAATTAAAGGGGTTTCGAATGGCATGTACACATATAAATATATACATATATATTTATACATGCACACACACACACACACATATATATATATATATATATATATATATATATATATATATATATATATATAAGGCATAAGACTAGCGAATTCTCAAAAGAATGAAACGTGGAATATTCTGTGTAGCTTAATATCGATATATACTATCACACATACATACACACACATATACATATATATAAATATATATATATATACATATATATAAGGCATTATTTATACTCATACTTTAAAGGGATTTCGAATAGTATGCACACATATAAATATATACATATATATTTATACATGCACACACACACATACACACACATACACACACACACACACACACACATATATATATATATATATATATATATATATATATATATATAAAGCATAAGACTAGCGAATTCTCAAAATAATGAAACGTGGAATATTCTGTGTAGCTTAATATCGATATATATTTTCACAACTTACTACCTAGCTCTACCTCTGTATTGAGCACTGTTGAGATGAATACTGAAAAATTTACGCATAAATTGATTACGACGAAAATGTATACTTCTTTCTATTTCCCGTCTGATCCTTTTCATATCTTTATTTATCTTATTTTCTTAATATCCACTCGTAACCCTAAAAATCATATTTTCCCCCTTTCTCATTTTGACTTTTGCCATTTGACCAAGCAGACAGTCAATATTCTGTCCGCGGAAACAATTGTAATGGTTTAAGTCTATACTTGACGTTGTTAAAGAAACCAAACAAACAAAAACTTCATCAGTTTGCCCTGTATTTAAGAATTCAGGTGATAAGTCATCTCCCTCTCAGTACAGACCAATAAGTCTCCTGTGCGTTATGAGTAAGTTGCTGGAATCCATATTAAATAGAGAAATAGTCAGCCACCTCAGCAGGAATAACCTTCTTAGTGACACAATACGATCGCATTGACCTTCAATAAAAGTTTAAACTAAAGTTCTTTGTTCTACTTGCTTCCATACGTTCATTTTTGTAATATAACAATAAGGAATTTCTTACTGATGTGTTTTAAAAGATTTTAACTACCGTGGAATTTCGACTCAGGAGAGGTGTGGTTGGAGATTTCGCACTTCCTCCCACAGAAAATGCATGCCCAGGCACCACTGTGTGGGTATCTATAGTCCGTCAAAGACTGACAGAGATTGTCTGTTTGTATTTCTATTGACACACAGGAGCCGGGCAGACCAACGAAAATCCTTCTTCAAACAAAATCCTGTCAGTTTCAGGAAAGCGTGGAAAGCCATCGAAAATGCTATTTCAAACTTAGACCTGATATATCGATGAACATGCTATTTTAAACAGAAGTGCTACGGACCAACTAAGATTCTACTTCAAACAGAATTTTAATGGACCATCGAAAATTACATTCCAAAAGTGGGTCGCAAATCTAACACTGATCTGAAATGGAACACGTACATCAAGTCTGTCGCCAAGGTCGCTGGAAAGATGGTGAGATCCTTCTACCGCTCCAGAAGATATCTCACTACTGATGCAATTCTCTATCTATATAAAGGCCAAGTACGTCCAAGGATGGAATACTGTTGCCATATCTGGGCAGGAGCTGCTAAAAACAGCCTATCCTGCCTTGACAGAGTACAAAATAGACTTCGTGGCTTTTCTCTACCCTGCAACCTCTTTCCCACAGAAGAGACGTTGCGAGCCTAGCCTTGTTCTATCGTTATTTCCATGGCAGGTGCTCGTCTGAACTCCAATCTCTGGTTCCCCCTCGCCATCTTTCACGAAAAACACCCGTCTAGCTGAATCCACTGTGAAAAATTTCCCCCACTCTATATCTGTGCCTAAATCAAAACGCGGATTCCATGAACAAAGCTTCTTTCTTAGAACTGCATATCGCTTCCGGGCCTTGATAAGTGGTGATCACTGTGTAAAAAAAAAAAAAAAGAAAGAACATCTTTTGCTCTACTAAGGTATTAAGAATGTTTATCCCTTTTTTACCATTTTTTACTCTTATATATATATATATATATATATATATATATATATATATATATATATATATATTGTATTTTGTGTACAGAAAGTTGTTGGATAAGACAAGTCATAGGTACCGTCGGTTTACAGTCCGATAAACAGGACCGTTTTTGATATCCATACCAAGTTCTCTTCAGCCAATACTCATCTATTGTATAACTGGAAGTGGAAAATATATATACATCACGAGTTTACGTTTAACTCTCAGTTTGTTAAATCCCCCCCGGATGATGATGATTTACTGACTTTAAATTTGAATTATTTTAATTTTAAAATCTAATTTCGATTGAATTTTTTTATATAAAATTTATATATATATATATATATATATATATATATATATATATATATATATATATATATATAACGATTTTGATTTTAAACCAATTTAATTTAAAAAGTTAATTTTTAAATATATAAAAAATCAAACTTAAAATTGATATCAATATCGATTAAAAACGTAAAATTTCGTTTAATTACATCGAATTACGTTTAAAAATTTCGAAATGCGATTAAAAATTTCTTTAAAAATTTCAACTCTTTTAAGGTTTGGGGAAGTGAGTATTTATCTAGCCTAAGGTATATGCATTTTACACTTCCGGTTTCCAAATAGATGATTATCGGCTGAAGAGAGCTTTATATAGAAATCTAAAACGGTCCTAATTATCGGGGTTGAAACCGACGGTACCAATGACTTGTCTCATCTAACATGTTTCTGTACATAAACTACAAAATATAAATACACTCTTATTTTCGTATTTTTTTTTTAATGGAGCACTCTGCTGGATTTCTTTACCCCCCCCAAAAAAAAAACTAATATATATATATATATATATATATATATATATATATATATATATATATATATATATATATATATATATATATGTATATATATATATATACAAATAACAAAAATACTTATTCAAAATTCAAAGGTGCTGGTTATGTTACTGTTTATTTTTTCTAGCTTCTAGCTTGACAGCTTCTGTTTCGTAGCGCCGAAACAACAGAAAAAGTATTATATTATTTTTTTACCTTTTCTGACGTGATTCATCAGAGAAATATAAACGGATTAACTTTTTAAAGAATTAAAAAATTGTAGGCCTGATTTTATATATTCGAAAAACTCCGAAGAGTACTTGCAATTGTGTTTTGTTTTCTTTACGCTATCTTTGATATTTATGCGTAAATATCACAATCTCTTGGAATTTGGAATATAGATTTGTGTGAGCTTGTAGATGACCGTACTCACGGCACTTTCTATCCCCGCAATTGTCTCATAAGGACATTCTTTGTTTTTCTTTGCGCTAAGGAAAGAACCAAAAGTCATAGGGATAAAGTCATAGATCGTGATTTTAGGGTCGGCGAAAAACTGTCTTGATGACCATATTGCTCAAATGACAAGGATGGAGTTGTGAACTGGTGCATTGTCTTGGTGGGAATGTCACTGACTCGATTTGACGAGTGTTGGCTTCTTCCGATGGAATCTCTTTCCGAACTCACTTATCAGCCATCAGGCCTTCAAAAAAAAAAAACTAGCGTTGCCCGGGTGTTTTTGGGTGTGTGGTCGGACGGGGGTGGGGGGTGTTAATGAAAACCTAAGAATAAGCGAAGTAAAAAACAGAAAAACGAACGTTAAAAAATCTTAAAAACATGTGAAAAATTACTTAAATAACCCAGTTTCAATATTAAAATTTATAAAATCGAAAAAAAAAGGCATCTAACACCACGATTCGAACCCAACACGCTTAGATAACGAGGCCGCGCTCTAAGCATCTGAGCTAAGACGACGTCCACAAAATCAATTAATTTTTTATCTTTAAACTAAATCAGGTTACGACATCGTATGACGCATGCGTAGAAGCGACATCGTCATAAGAGGACGGTTTTTGCTGACCCTCCCACTGTAGAAAACTGATCATTTTAGAGTGAAGGAATTTTTTTTTTTCGATATTTGTCGGCCGAGGGTTGGAAGTTTAAAATGATACCGATTTGGCGAAAATCCGTGACCCGTGTGGAAAGTTTTTGCGATACATACAAACACACATACATACATACATACATACATACATACATACACACTTTTTTCACTTTTATATACATAGAAGGCCATGGCCCCCTATCGCGAACAACTACAGCAACCAAAAAAAAGGTACACAAGTTGCTTAAAAGCCCCGCTATGGACCGTTGCTCAAAACAAGGAACTGCTGTTTTGTTACCACTATTCAAAGTTTGAAAAATGGAGTAAAACGTAAGATCAAGAGAATTAAAAATAAGCTAACCTTCTTGGGGGAAGAAAGCCACACCAGTTGCCCGTCTGCAATGACTGGTTTACCAGGCGGAAAAATATATATCAGAAGAAGAATCCGACCTCATGAATAGGGAAGGTCGGAAGGAAACGAAAAACGATTACATTCCCATCCGGGAAGAGGACACAAAACAGAGAGTTGAGGCTAGATGGGAGAGGCAAGAAAATTGGTATTGGCTATGAACTATGATCAAGCCAAACACATAAGACAAAACAAAAAAACAAACAGAGAAACAGAGGGAAATATTCTTCAAATTCTATCAAGGTATGGGAAATATCCAACCCAGAAAAAAACAACCTGTCAAAGATACAACAGTAACTATTTGTTTAGTGAAGCTGAGCTGGACTATATGAATCAGAAAAAGCAGCCCTCATGAGAACCCTAACCCTAACCTTAACCCTATTCCGTACACCAAACCCTACCCCTAAACCTAAATCTAACCCTAACGCAAAAGCCTAACTCTAAACCCTAAACCTAACCCTAACACTAACCCTAAACCCTAACCTTAACCCTTAAGCCTAACCTTACCCTAACCCTAGTCTTTACTCTAACCCTAAACCTTACTCTAACCCTAACCCTTAACCCTAACCCTAAACCCTAAGCCTAACTCTAAACCTAACCCTAACACTAACCCTAAACCCTAATCCTAAACCCAACCCTAACCTTAACCCTAACCTTCATAAGAACCAAGAAAAATCAACTTTAAAAGATGCCAAAAATAACCATCGCCGAAGAACAGATTAATTCAGGGGAAGAGCCAGAACCACACAACTAGTTATTAGTGGGTCAAACTGAAGAGTCTAAATCCATTGCACTTACTCACACATATTCCTCACTATCACGACTCCCTCTACCAAGTGCCTTCACCTCATATTTCCCACCACCATCAGAAGTTGATCGTCTACCACAACCGGCGACGTTCGGCACAGTGGTTAGATGCCGGAGAAGCTCCACAACACTTCCTGAAGCGGAAATTACACACAAAAAAGGTGGTGGTGACTGTTTGGTGGTCTGCGGCCGGTCTCATCCATCACAGCTTCTTAAACTCGGGCGAAACGATTATGACGGATGATGAATACTGCCGACAAATTGGCGAAAACCCTTGAAGCTCATACATATGTGCCTGGTATTGGTCAATATGAAGGGACGAATTCTCCTCCATGATAACGCTCGCTCCCATGTTGCATAACTGACCATGCAGAAGTTGAACGGAATGGGTTACGAGACTCTGCCTCATCCGCCATGTTCACCTGACCTCTTGCCCACCGATTATGACTTTTTTAACCATATCGAAAAGTTCCTGCGCGAAAACTGCTCCAAAAGCCGAGATGATACCGAATCGACCTTCAATAACTTCATCGCTTCCAGAACTCAGGATATCTATGTTAATGAGATAAATTAACTTGTTTATCGCTGAAAAAAAATGTGTCAATCCTAATGATTCTGATTTTGATTAACAAAGTTTATTATGAAAGGAGTTATGATCTTTTGAAGTTGAAAGTAAAAAAGCGACATTATTTTTGCAATAACCTCATATATATATATATATATATATATATATATATATATATACCGGTTCAAAAATGATAAGCAAATTTGACTCTTTTATCTTTATGTATGGAACTGAGGTGCCCTTTCCTCCGAAACCACGTTTGCTGTATCACTCGTTAAAGGTGATTTCACAGTAACCGTATCTATTATTTATTTATCAAGCAAGCTGTGGGTGGCTGGGTAACATCGATAATAATTTAGATGCGTTGAGGAATGTTTACATATTAGTGCCACGTTTGGATTAAGGGCTAAAGAGCACTCGTGCTGGATAAGAGGGGTTAGGTATGAACATGCCACCCTGTGATGTTTATTAGCATCTCTTATCCAAATTGAAGAAACACATTACGATTAGAAAAAGGTCATCCTTCACTAACACTCACCTTCATGAAATAAAGCACGCATTTTTATTTCACTTTTTTTATTTAATGTTATTTTATTATGACGTTTTATTTAATGCTTTATTATGACTTATAAAAAGCATTGAAGACTGACAAAATGTTGATTACCATCGTCCATTCCTTAATTATCTACTCTTTTGGAATATATAAATACACACACAGAGACACACAGACACATAGACACACACACACACATACGCATGTATATATATATATATATATATATATATGTCAAGACATTAACCATCTATTGTTTACGAATATAAAAATACACATACACACATATATATACACACACATATATTAAAATCATTTAATCACATGTATACGAAGATATAATTTTATGCGTATATTTTCTTTTACATGGTAGTCACAACTTATCAAGGCAAGTGGCCACTCGGGGATAATGGTTATTGGGTGTACAGTAATCAATGGGATAGTATCATAGTAATCGTTAGTATTGGAGATTTGATAAAGTGTCTTACTTAAGGGGGAGGTTCATCAGGAATTTGTTTATATTGGACTTGAAGACATCCAAGTTGTAGTCAGGTGGGAAACAGACAAACGGCAGAGAATT
>NC_136517.1:89582498-89597498 GCF_053919585.1 Euprymna scolopes | reverse complement strand
AGAAGAAGAAGAAGAAGAAGAAGAAGAAGAAGAGGCATCTGAGCGTAGCATGGATCGATTACAGAAAGGCTTATGACATGGTTCCTCATTCATGGATACGTGAAACACTATTGATGATGAAGGTTGCTGAGAACGTGGTAGGGCTTTTAGAGACAAGTATGGCTCAATGGAAAACGGTACTGACAGGAAATAGAGAGGAGATAGGGCAGCTTGGCATTAAACATGGGATATTTCAAGGATATTCGTTATCGCCACTTCTTTTTGTAATGATAATGATGCCACTGAGCATCCTCTTGAAGAGAGAAAAACTGGGGTATAACTTTGGATCTGGTGACAGACACTCAACCATCTACTGTTTATGGATGATTTGAAAATATTCGGTAGAAATAAAAAGGAAATGGAGAGACTGGTAGAACTTGTGGGGACATACTCAGAAGATATTGGGATGGAGTTTGGAATTAGTAAATGTGCGGTGCTGGTGATGAAAAGAGGAGTAAAGGTTCGTTTGAATGGAATAGTGCTGCCAAATGAAGAAATCATGAAAGAAATAGAAGATACAGGGTATAAGTATTTGGGAGTGCTGGAGGGTGTAGGCATCATGAAGAGAGAAATGAAGGAAAACGTCAGGAAGGAGTATCTTAGAAGAGTGAAACTAATTGCAAAGTTGAAACTGTATGGAGGAACCCTAATGAAAGCAGTGAATGCATGGGTAGTCAGTGTTTTGAGATACAGTGCAGGCATTTTAGAATGGTCTGACAAGGATTTGCATGCCATGGATATCAAAACAAGAAAAGATTTAGATCTGTTTGGTATATTTCACATTCGAAGTAGCGTAACAAAGCTGTATCAAAAGAGGACAGATGGTGGGAGAGGATTGAAAAGTGTAAAAGATTGTGTTAGAACCGAGGAGATGTCGTTGAAGGAGCATGTGGTTAGAAGTGAGGAGTGGATGCTTAAGGTTGTGGCCAATGAAGTGGAGGTATGTGAGACCAAGGCTGATTATGCGAAACGTATGGATAGAGAAAGGGCAGAGGAACTGGCTAGGAAGAAAATGCATGGAAGGTTCTTCCAGGATATAGCAGAAGTGGCTGATGAAAGATCATGGCAATGGCTTAGAGCTGGGTATCTGGCTAAGAGTACTGAAGCTTTTGTTTGTGCAGCACAAGAACAGGCATGCGGAACACGATTGTCAAAAAAGTGGTTCTAGAAGAGGAAGTTGCTGCAGAATGCCGGATTTGTGGTAAGACCTCAGAGTCAATTGCGCACCTTGCAGCAGGGTGTAGTGGACTTGCCCAGAGAGAGTACCGCAAAAGACATGATCGCATGGGACTCCGGATATATTGGGAGGTGTGTAAGAGGGTCGGGGTGAAGTGTGCTGGAAAATGGTTTGAGGAGGTGTCTGATGAGGTTAGAACAAGTGAGAATGGCAAGGTAAAGGTATGGTGGGACAAAAGTGCCATAATAACCAATCAATTGGAACATAATCGTCCGGATTTGGTCATCATTGACAAGGTGTAAAAAAACCGGCAGATTGTAAACTTCTCAGTACCCTGGGACAGGAATGTGAGAGAGAAGGAGAATGAGAACGGAGCAATTATGCTCCATTGTCCTTGGAGATAAGGCGTATACAAGTGGTTAAAATACAAATAATCCCGGTCGTAGTTGGTACACTAGGAGTAGTATCCAGTTGTCTGGAAGGAAACTACAAATCCCCGAGGTGATACTCGGCCTTCAAACCTCTGCAATTATAGGTACCGCCAACATCCTTAGGAAAACCCTTGATCTTTGAAGCTCCTGGTTTGAATCCGGGATTAAGAGAAATCCTCTGGAAATGAATCCCATCCCTTTCCAGAGAGACGTTGATGAACGAAATCAGAATTATTATTATTATTATTATTATTATTATTATTATTATTATTATTATTATTATTATTATTAGTATTATTATTATTATTATTATTATCATCATCATAATCATCATCATTATTATTATTATTATTGTTATTATTATTATTATTATTATTATTATTATTATTATTATTATTATCTTGTCGAGATCGAACAGCAAAAACCTGTAGTGTTCTCTAGAGCGCCATAAGTCCCCAGATTTCCACTGCTCTCCACATAGTTCGATAAAAATTGAAAATGATATTAGGTTATCGCAACAGCCGCTTACCATTGATTTAATTATATTTAATGTTGATAAAGAATATATGTATTCCTTGGTTTTGGGGGTGCAAATAGATTCATTAAGCCTCCAGTGTTCTCTACATTCTTCTGTGAATGTATATTTTATGCGCTACCTCCTTCGTCTTCCCCCTCCTCTTGATTTTTCACGATTCTTACGTTTACGTAACAGAGATACATTTATTCGAAGGCGTACCTGCTTCTGCTGCCAGTCTTTGGAAAATTTTCAGCAATTCTTGGGAAGAAGGATTTTGCATAAATGAAGATGTTTCACCAGAAATACCAAGACGCTTTGTATTTTTAAGTAGTTTATTCACTCCCAGGCATTATATCTAGCAGAGGAGTGATCGCCGACCTTTCTTTGGGTGTTTAATGTTTATATACGCCCTACTTTCAGATCATTGTCTTCTGTTAACGTCCTCAATCTAACTTCCCCTCTATGTCAAGCAAACCTGATCACGTGATAACAACCGCGTCATTCCGGGTCAGCTGTCACACATTCTTCCGGCGCAATTGATCGGTCATCGAGTTTGATGTGACTTTGACATGTTTTAAAAATATATCAAAGCACAGCTAACATCTCCTCAGTCTCCACGCCAGTCATATAGATAGATAGATAGATAGATAGATAGATAACTAGATCGATAGATATATCGATAATACACATAGATATATCGATAGACCGACAGACAGATAAATAACAAATTATTTATTGCGTTCTTCCTACTACATAAAAGTAATACTTGTTTTTTTTTTATCTTTTACTTTGTTTATTTTCGTAAAAAGCTTGAATGTAGAAATCACTGATTAATAAAAGAGCAAGAACTATAGAAAAAATTATATATATAATATAAAGCTGAACGTCTGTGTGTGTGTGTGTGTGTGTGTGTGTGTGTGTGTGTGTGTGTGTGTGTGTGTGTGTGTGTCTGGTCACGAATAGGGTCCTATATGGTTGACTATTTAAAAAAAAACTGATTACATATAATGATAGAAGATGTATCAAGGATCAGTAATAGTTATGTTTGATCTGGCAGAACGGTGGTTCATAAAAATTGTGGGGTCTTCGTTCGCGCCTGGCCCCCAACGTATAGAAATAAAAAATGAAAAAAAAAAAAAACGTTTACAATGGTTTTTGATATACATGGTGTTCCAAAAGTCTTGGGCACATTTTGACATTGAATATCTCTAGAACTAAAAAACACATCTGGTATATCTGGTATATTTTGGTATAGCCTTACAAAAAACTTAATGCATTTAGCTTTAAAATGGCATCGCTTTCATCTTACTACCATTCACAATTAAGCAGTTATGCGGACTTGGAATGTGCCCAAGACTTTTGGAACATCCTGTCGATGTACATAAGAATACTCTGATAAGTATGTTTAACTTAAATACCGATGGTATAATAACATTTTGGGGGTCTATGTTCGCGCCCGTACTCCATAGAAATTTTAACAAAGACTTTTCATATCTATTTGTGTAAGTATACTTTGATAATTATGTTTCAGTTTGAAGATATATGGTATAATAAAATTATTGGGTGTTCCTTCGCGCCTAACCTCTATAGCATATAAATATGTCACACAGTTTAACAAGGTTTTTTTTAAAAGGGGTGAGGGTCCACAATAACACCTTAACATTTAGACATTAATTCACGAAAGCTTTTATTTATTTTTTTTAGTTGAATCATATTGTGTCGAATAAATTCACCTCATGAATTCAAGTTCTTATTAAAGTGAAAGCCAAAAAAAAAGTCGGAACTTTAGACAATTCTCGACACAAATTTTGCATAACTCTGTTTTTTTCCTTCCCCACTTGCACGTGGCACTCTTTCGAAAATATATAAATAGACAAATAATAAAAAATAAGAACGTTACTTGTTATCGTGTCAAAAGAAGGAAAAAATCCTGCCACGCGATTACGTGTCTTTTTAAAAACATTTACATAACGTTTTTATCTTTTATTTATATATCTGTTTAAGCCTTTTTTGTCAGTGTACTAGAAAGATTTCAGTTGATTACAACCGTTTCTGCGTGTTCTTTACATTACAATAGTACAACCCTGAATCAGACGGCGCAATACTACACCGTTCAATATTGCAAAACTGAAACAAAGCTGTGCTGCTTGAAAAGGGCGCCATTTTCTTCTTATTCATATTTATATCGATTCTTTGGTTTAAAAAACTAAAGTAAGTACGTGTTTAATTTTTTAATATCCCATTTTGCTGTTTCGGATTATGTTACTAAAGTAAGTAAAGCTTCATTATTTTGCAGAACTGTTTTTGTTTCTTTGTTTTTCGATATTTCGTCGATATTATTTAGTAAACGCCAACAAACGACTATCCGAAAAAATAAATATACAAGAAATAAATGTTGCCATAGTCAATAAAAGTTCGGTTCATGTTTTTTTTTTGTTTTGAAATAGTTTTTAATGCTCTTTACTTGAAATTAAAACAAAATTTGAGGCGATAACTACTTAAATGAATTTTTATATAAACTACACATACGATAATCGAATATTCTTCAAGCAAAAAATAACGGAAAACATTAAAATATGTTTATAAATAGTCCTTACGTTGACGGAACACTCTTAAATTGTTAACACAGAATGCTTAGGTGTCCCTCCTTCAAATTGAAAACGGGGCTATCCATTTCAAAGTCGCTGCCATTTTGATTTTTTTTAAACCGGTTCGTGAATTAAAAAACAAAATTTTTACAAACTACTTTAAAATACAAACCAATGAACATTTCTACCATAAAAGTAACTTTTATTGACTATGGTAACATTTATTTCTGGTATATTTATATTATTATATATATATTACATTTTCTCTTTGTAAAGAAACATCATTTTGTTGGTCACTCTTACTTACTTACTTGTACTTGAAACGACATTCACCCTGGAGGAGTTGAGTCGGCTTCATGAAGATGCACATCTCGTACCGCTGCGGCCCAAGCCCGGCGATCGGAGGCAAGATCCCGAGTGAGCAAAAGCCAGTCACGTCTCCAACGAGACAGGCCATAGATGAGCGGGCCCGAAATAAGCTCAGCGTCAGTTTTGATAGTCCCCAGCCACGTTCTTAGCTGGCTACCGACACGTTTTTTCCAGCCGGGTAGAGGACGTGGGGAGATAGCCTCGTGGATAAAGACCCCTGCATCACAGCGAGAGGCATGGCCGAACCATCGAAGGCGTCGGGCCCGCAGTAGGTCACTCTTGACTACGAATGGAAACAAAGTTGATATAAAAAATATATTTTCGCGAAAATTATCTTTACTTTCATCATATTTTGCTTAGGGTAAAATTTTTGAGTATCAAAACCTATCTCTTTACAACCCCTTCCTTTTTATAAACTATCATACTTTCATCAATCACAGTCCATTTTCTGTAGGCTGTTTTTGAACCAGTCAACGACGGGTACCTCTGTTGTGGGGACATACACACCCTTATAACCGCTAAGATGGACTTGTCCATTAGGCATATAACCAACAAGTCTAGACCGCTCAATGAGAGCTATCCGGATGTCATACAGAGACGACTCCCCCACGGACTTACTAACCTTTTCTGTACCACTAACCCTTGCTTGATATAAACGTTCTTCTTATTCTCTCCAAGTCGTCGTGTTCCAACTTTCACCTTTTCCGACTTCACTACAATATCACATAAGAATATAAGATCAACTTACTGTGTTTTCATTAGCTAAACACACACAGTAAATTTTGAATATCGTATCGTCAATCGAATTTTGATTGGCTGAGCGTTTTCGCCATATTTCGGCGGCTTGCGTAAGTTACTGTAACATGCCGAGTCAACATTCACGGATATACGAGTCAGTAATTGTAGAACTAACGTTTGTTTGCTTCCCCTCACCTTTTTTTAAGTGTCTTCTTCAACTTTTACTTTGTCGTCCCCTTCTTCTATTAATGTTTCCTCTCTTTATCCTCACTTAATCTCCCCTTCTGCTTCTTTCCTTCCTACTTACTCCTCCCCTTTCTCTTTCTCGTATTCGACTTTTTTTTCTCCATCTTTCTTTTCCCTTCCGTCCCTCTTTTTCTTTCTTTCTTTATCTTCTCCCCACATCTTTCCTCATACCTCATTAAGATCACTGCTGCTCCCCCTACAACTCCCACTCTAAACCGAACACACCAATCTTTTATCTCACCCAACAAATAATTAATAGTCCTACTAGATCTTAATCCCTACTCCCCCACCCTTAATTCCACGCAATCATCGGACTTCATTACTATGACAAATGTTGATAAAAACCCTATCAAAACTGAAGGCCCTCCCTTTCGCACTTTATTAGTATACCCTTTGGATTTTATGGTGGCCCTTCTGTCTTCGGGTGCCAAACGCCCATTAAACCAGGCATTCCCTTCGTTATTACCAATTTATAAAAGACCCCCTTAGTACTACTCATCTCTTTCTGTCTATCTCGTCGTTTTCACGCCATTCGTCCTCGCATCTCAATTTGAGGCCTGGTCTGTCGCTTTCGGCGTCAATCGATCGCTTTCTGAAAAATCAGTTTAGAGCAGCATTTTAATAGTAAAATATATAAGTAGTATGGCTTATGGAACAAAACCAATCTACTCCCACGTATTACGTGAAGAGTTTGTTATCAAATACTTTCACCTTTATAAAAGGAGGATCAAAGGCAAGTGAAGTAATCCTGGGAATGTGGGAATGGAGTGGCACCCTTTCTCATACCATGGTATAGCAGTTAATGAAAAGGAAGCCTCAACTATGCTCAACCACAATGCTTTTTTAATACAATAAATCTTGTCTGGTTTGGTGATCTTGCAGAAAGTGTCTTTTCCTTATTGGCTGTGGTAAGGCTTTAGTGATGTGCAGTTCTAGGAGGTCCCATTTTCCTAGGCTTTGCTGTCTCCCTTTTAGGAGGATTTCATTGCTAATCGTTTTAGGTTATACCGATGAGTTTGGCAACGTATTTTTATGCTTATGTTTTTTTTTCTAGAGCGATGCATCTTCATTTCAACTTTCGGATCCTTATGTATTTTTCCACCCTGATAAAGATAACGCTATGCAACAAATTTCAGTTGAAAATACGTGGTGTACGAAAAGTCTCTCTACCTTTATATCTCTAGATTAGACACCGTTTTTATGTAATATAAATCATAGTTTATTATTGTTGGTTATAAATGAAAAAACGCAAAGGTATCCATTTTTTTTAGATGAGGTCTGAGTGTTTATATTACTTGTATTGATCAGACTATAGTTCTCATCGTTTCGATCAGATTAGCCTTGGGCCATCTTCAGGGACGTTGGTTGTTTAATTTTTATTTAATTATTTGGACTTTTATCCTTATCTTCTAGTTGTTGTTTTCTACGACGTTTTTTTTTTTTTACACAGTGATCACCACTTATCAAGGCCCGGAAGCCACTCAGGGATAAGGGTTATTGCAAGTACATTACGTTAGTGTGGATATTTGATGAAGTGTTTACTTAAGGGGGCGGTTCATTAGGACTTTGTTTACATTGGACTTGAAGACATCCAAGTTGTAGTCCGGTGGGAAGCAGGCAGACGGAACAGAGTTCCACAGGCGTGCAGTTCTAAGAAAGAAGCTTTGTTCATGGAATCCGCGTTTTGATTTAGGCAAAGATATAGAGTGAGGGAAATTTTTCACAGTGGATTCAACTAGACGGGTGTTTTTCGTGAAAGATTGGAGAGGGGGGACCAGAGATTGCAGTTCAGACGAGCACCTGCCATGGAAATAACGATAAAACAAGGATAGGCTCGCAACGTCTCTTCTGTGGGAGAGAGGTTGCAGGGTAGAGAAAAGGGCATCCGCCACTAAGCCACGAAGTCTATTTTGTACTCTGTCAAGGCAGGATAGGCTGTTTTTAGCAGCTCCTGCCCAGATATGGCAACAGTATTCCATCCTTGGACGTACTTGGGTTTTATATAGATAGAGAATTGCATCAGTAGTGAGATATCTTCTGGAGCGGTAGAAGGATCCCACCATCTTTCCAGCGACCTTGGCAACATACTTGATGTACGTGTTCCATTTCAGATCAGGAGTAAAGGTCAAACCCAGAAGCTTGTCAAAACACGGGGCCTCACCCAGACGAGAGTCATCCATCACAGTTGATGCCAGATGGGGATCAGAGCGTTGATGATGTAAGGATAGGAGTTTGGTTTTGGATGCATTAAAGATAACCAGCCACATCTTCCCACACTGAACCACGCGCTCGAGATCAGAGGAGAGAGAATCAGAGAGAACTTCGTAATTTACAGCCTTTGATGTATAGCCGTAGATGGTCGTGTCATCAGCATAGATGTCCACGAATGATTTAAGTATGTGTTTAGGGAGGTCATTGATGTAGATCAGGAAGAGAGTTGGGCCCAGGATTGACCCCTGAAGGACTCCAGCATTTATATTGCAGGCCTCCGATTTTTGTCCATCTACCACCACTCTTATGAGCCTATCGGAGAGAAATGATTTAATGATTGAGAAAACATTTCCAGTTATACCGTAGCTGGAAATCTTGTGAAGTAGACCCTTATGCCATACCTTGTCGAAGGCCTTTGATATGTCAAGAGCAATTGCTCTAGAAAGGAAGCCTTTGTCAAGAGATTAACTAATCCTGTGGGATATAACAGTCAGCACATCTGCGGTAGATCTTGCAGAACGGAAACCATATTGTGTGTCACTAAGAAGGTTACTCCTGCTGAGGTGGTTGACTATTTCTCTATTTAATATGGATTCCAGCAACTTACTCATAACACACAGGAGACTTATTGGTCTGTACTAAGAGGGAGATGACTTATCATCCGAATTCTTAAATACAAGGCCAATTATTCCTCTGGCTTTTGTCAAGTTAACCGCGACAGGATAGGAATGTCGAATCCTCCAACTACATCCACAGCAATTGTTGCCTTCAATAGCTGGTGTCATCTCACCACTGTTTGGTCAACTAATCTTCTGACCGGCTTTGAGTGGGATCGAAACCGCTACCTCTAGACAATGTTTACCTGGAATCGCAGATATTTAGCATAGCTTTCCAATACACCACGGGCCCCGAAGAGCAATCCTGGTAGGATTTTTTGGTTATATAAATCCAATTTTTCTTCCAATTGTTGGTTGGTTGTTTTGAAAAGAAAAACATCTATGGGGCCAGTAACTTTTTCTCTAGAAGTACATATTTAACGATAGTTATGACGAGGGAGAAAAGACATATATATATATATATATATATATATATATATATATATATATATATATATATATATATATTACATCTTGTAGGTTTCATATTAATATGGATTGGGAGATATGAGTTAAGTTCTTAACACATAGGAGGGGAGGATATACTTCACTTATGATGATGGTGGGGAGTACATATAATCTTGGAAGGGGTTAAAATGTTCGTTATAACATGATGATAAAAACGCATTTACCTTTTCTGTTGTAAGGAATGGCGACACAAGATAACAGTTAAAAACATAGCTGGTTTCTTTATTCTTCGGTGATGTCAGGAATTCAAACTTGGATCTACATGGCCTAATCTTCTACCCTTCGCCTCTAAGGGGCTCCCACTCCAACTGACTCTCTCATTCCCTCTCTCTCTCTCTCTCTTTCTCTCCTCAACTCTGTCTTTCAACACTCGGCTCTCAACTCTTGGCTGATCAACTGACCTACTGGCTTCTAATTTCGAACCCTTAAACTCCTCTATTGATAAATTTCCTCTGTTTATGACATCAGAAATGTGTTTTCAAACGTGATTAATTTTCACGTGGCTTTACATATGTTTGTCCAAACGCACTTTTGGCGAACAAAAGAATCCTCAATTCTAATTCTAACTTATTTTTAGACAATATATTTTTAATTTGCATTGTCCATTCTTTTAACTGACATATTTAATATTCAGATTTCTAAAAGAAAGAATAATCGACTCTTTTTCCGACATCAACAATATTTAACTATTTCTAATAGAATTAACAATAGACTTAATTTCTAACATTCAATTCTCCATTATTTTAACACTTGCCTACAGGGTTCGATTCTAACCATATCCTAATATCATTTTTACTTATCTAGTATGTATTCTTACTTACACGATAAGGGGACAGTTCTTCAATGTAACACTTTTCCAACATGCCTGGAGATGGTCGAAGGATGGTCGACCGAAACATTGCACAAATTACACTCAAGATAAGAACGATAGTCCGATTTATACAAGTAATATAAGAAAAATTATCAGTACAAACATTTCTCCTTTTAACCCCTATTGTGGTGAATGTCATACCTTTTTGTGTCCTAGCTGTAGTCTGCCAATTTTCCATTTTTCTTTAGAAACGTTTCTCCATCACTAAAATTTCCAGCTGGAATCTCTCGCCATATTCCTCGAGAGTGCACACAAAATTTTCAAAAGTAACAATTTTACAAAAAAAAAAAATAAAATAATGTACACAATTCAATAAAGAGAAAAACAGAAATTGATTTCCCATGCCATTTATCACTAACCAATACCGGAGAAATTATAAAACTAGTGAGAAAAACATTAATAAGAGACGATAATGTATTATGGACAAGAAAGAATAGAGAAAACCACTTTGATGTTACTATGGGTCTCCGGACTTTGCTTAGATAACGGACTTATTAAGTCTGTACGTACAGAAAGAGATTAATTTTTTTTTTTAAATACCGCCTTTAAATGGAGGACTATATAGAGATGATGCATAATTTTAAGTTAATTCAAGCGATCGAATAATAGAAAAAAATAAAAAAGAATATTAAACTATTTAACGAACTAAAATTAGAAATAACATTGGACTGCAATTGTAAAATAAGGATTTTTTATGATATAACGTTAAATCTTAACAATACTTATTGTTGTGGAGACGCCCACTAATAAACATAGGCGGGTGAACGAGATAGATAAAGGTATCAATCACCAATACCGGGGGAGTCCGGCAACGACCGCCAAATAGGCAAGACGCCTATGCTGCCTCCAGTAAGACATGCAAGACGCCATCTGCTGGAATATCTCCAAATGAAGTATATCTGAAGACATGTAAATATGTATATAACTTTTCTTCCTAATATATTATTGTTATACCTTTACTTTCGTGTTCTTGTTTATTATTTGTGCAGACACAACAATATTTATGCAGACAGGACATTTTTTTAAATGGCCACAGATGTCCTGTCTGTTTTGATAGCATTGCACGCTGAAATAGATATCAGTAGTTGATACAAGTAAAAGATATTTTCCAAATTTAGTGTCGTTTTGTTGTGCATTTTGTTCTCACTATTTTTTTTTAATGTTTTTATTTAACCGTGCATATCTGTGCGTTTCTAACATCTTATTTTACAAACAATTATCCTCAGATCCCGAATTGTCTATTTACTTAACGGCGCGTGACTCGTGGATGCGTGTGTGTATTACATACAATTCACAGTACATTTATAACAACATACCTGTTGTTGTGTTGCCCTCTGTCTTTTGGCCGCTGCCTGAGGGCTCGCCAACATCTTGATGGATCTATAAAAAGTGGGGATACCCTTTTCTCTACCCTGCAACCTCTCTCCCACAGAAGAGACGTTGCGAGCCTATCCTTGTTTTATCGTTATTTCCATGGCAGGTGTTCGTCTGAACTCCAATCTCTGGTAACCCCTCGCCAATCTTTCACGAAAAACACCCGTTTGGCTGAATCCACTGTGAAAAATTTCCCCCACTCTTTATCTGTGCCTAAATCAAAATGGATTCCATGAACAAAGCTTCTTTATTAGAACTGCACGCCTGTGGAACTCTGTTCCGTCTGCCTGCTTCCCACCGGACTACAACTTGAATGTCTTCAAGCCCAACGTTAAAAAATTCCTAATGAACTGCCACCTTAAGTAAACACTTCATCAAATCTCCACACTAACGTACTGTACTTGCAATAACCCTTATCCCTGAGTGGCTTCCGGACATTGATAAGTGGTGACCACCGTGTAAAAAAAAAAAGCACGCATGAAAAACACTCAAGGCGATATATGTTTTTAAATACGGCGCCGGTATCATAAGCGTTTTCATTGGCTATGTATATTTCATATTTACAGCAAAGATTATATTTTATCAGTATTTTAGTTGATATAGTTAACTCTGATTTATCATTATTTAACTAGTAACTGTCATCTTCTGACAGCTGATTGGCTAAGTGCTTCAGCATCATTTCCCTGTTTACCGAACAAAAGGTATGTTTCAAAAGGCCAAACAAAAGGTCTGTTTTACCTTTAAAATGGGACTATCGTCTTCTCCGGTGTACAGGGGCGCCCCTATACTATAAGTTGCCATCTTCTAACAGTTGATTGCCTTAGTGTTATGTCCTGGAACAACAGTGAAAATAAGAACAATCAAGTCGAGGTTCGGTTAAGGAACAAGTGTATTTACAATAATGTACAAAGATAGGAAAGCGTGTATATCTGCTGGGCACTCGGCTAGCATTTGAAGTGCAGTCGCATCTCTCTCACTGGTGTTGGAATTACTAGCGCTATTTATAGTGCTAATCGGTTTAAATTCCTCTGTTCAAGGAAGGCCGGTATAACATTAAGCACTCCAGCATCTTTTGTCTGTTTACGTAAAAGAATAATGTAAGTTTATATATCTTAAATGAGATTTAAATTGATAAACGCGTAGATTGAGTGGACGTTTTTAACTAAAATATTCTCTCCTGATATCCTTACTCCGTTTCGTTGCCCTTTGACTAATTTGTAATAGGTTTCTCGTCGATCCTGATTTAAGCTTCCTATTCCTTTAGCTCGTAATTCTTGAGGAAACCTCCGATGGATCGGCGCATGTCAGAAACTAGACTTCGTAACTCAATTAATCCTTCTCTAATGCTTCGTCTTCGAAGATAGTTAACCCATTCTCTCCTGCCTCTGCGATTCATCTGACCATGCAAAGCTTAAAATAGAATTCCACTTCTTATCAATCACTGCTGATTATTGATGAGAATGAAAGGTTAAATCTAGTTCTATTAATATTATATTATTTATCTCCTTCATCTTTTCTTTCTATTCCTCTGTCTCCCTCTTTTTTTTTTTTTTTGTTAACTTTATTATTAACTCTCAAGGAGCTTTCACACAGGCCATCAAAGATCTCTCCTTGACAATGACCTGCGGTTTTCTCTGGATGCTTAGAGACAACAAGCATCCCAGGTATCCAATTCTCTCCAGCTCTTTCGGTAAAATTTTCAAATGAATTTGCGTTATCGCAACAGCCGATTTCTCGTCAGTTGCGGTCATTGGTCTCGACTAGAATTTAGTGGCAACAAGCCTCGCCAAGGTTCAGTTCTCTTCGTGCTTGTCCGCTGCCTTCTCATCGGTCTTTTCATCCTCCTTGGTCCTTCTCGGGTATTTGATATCACTCTCCTGGGTCTGGAGGTGATGGAACCCTGGGAGGGGATAGGGAGAGGATAGCGAACTTTAAAATATGCAGCTTTAATGGTCTTCATGTTTTGTCTCTGTAGAAGTTTGTCTGTTCCGCTCACGTGGCTAATGTGTTTCATTCTCCGCATTAATATTTCAGCGGTTTTCCTTATTGTAATTCGGTTTGTCGTCTTGTTGTTCTGTTGCTGTTGTTGTTGTTGTTATTGTTCTGCTTCTGCTTCTTATTATTATTACTAATATTATAATATTATTGTTATTATTATTATTATTATTATTATTATTATTATTATTATTATTATCTATTTATTTGTTTCCACCATTTCAGATTAGGCTTCATTTATGTATTCATTCATCTTCCTAGTTCTTCTTTCACCATGGTTCGGCAAATAATTCTATATAATCAATACACACACACACACACACACACACACATATATATATATATATATATATGTGTGTGTGTGTGTGTGTGTGTGTGTGTGTGTGTGTGTGTGTGTGTGTGTTGTGGAGACGCCCACTAATAAACAGAGGCGGGTGAGTGAGATAAATAAAGATATCAATCACCAATACCGGAAGAGTCCGGCAACGACTGTCAAATAAGCAAGACACCTATGCTACCTCCAGTAAGACATGCAACACGCCACCTGCCGGAATATCTCCAACTGAAGTATATCTGAAAACATGTAAATATGTATATAAATTTCTTCATAATATATTATTGTATACCTTTACTTTCGTGTTCTTGTGCAGACACAACAATATATATATATATATAATTAATATATATATATATATGTATATGTATATATATATAAATGTGCGTGCGTATATGCATATATATGTATATATATGTATATATTTGTTGATGTGTATATATATATATATACATGCTCCTATTTACATATATATATATTCACCATTTATTTTCCATTTTATTTGTGTATATGGATCTATTTTTAAATATATATATGCATATATATGTGTGTGTGTGTGTGTGTGTGTGTGTGTATTATATTTATATTGGGGACCGACCTTATGCCTAATAAGACCTTCTACTTCTCTCTTTCTCCCTTTTAAACGCACGGACACACACGCACGGTATGCGCACACACGAAAAAACACACACATGTGAAAAAGAAATTATATTTTATCTCATACACACGCATCCACACAAGCAATGCACAACACTCGCCCTAAAAATCAAAAAGGAAAAACTCATAAAAATATTCTACCAAATAGACTCAACATCTTCCACCCACTAAATGGACTTAATTCTTACCAATTGAGCCCTCGAACGAACACAAAGTCTTAGATTGGCATTTCTCTGTAAAATTCAATCAGTGCTAGTAGAGATGAAATGTTTTCCAAAAAGAAATTACACCAACGTTCAACTAAAAAAAAGCGTTTATATAAAAATATC
>NC_136517.1:89574998-89579998 GCF_053919585.1 Euprymna scolopes | reverse complement strand
AAGTGCTGAATCAACTATAATGTTATTCGTTGTGTAAATGTCGATGAGTACGCATTTAGAATCTGATGAGTTGTTCCGATTTGGCGTAAACAGCAGGGCTCCGACATTTCGAATCGATTCTGCGGTTCGATATTTTCAGATCGACAGCCATGATTTCCCCCGACATATATATTTGCGTCGAACGATCCATTAAAGCAACACCAAGTTAAAAGAAATTCTCATATTTCTATGCGTCTCAATATTGTTCTTAGAGTCTGTCTGTCCGTCGTGCAGTAGGTTGGTTACTCTGTCAGTCTTCTGCAAAAAGATTAGTTCCATCGACCCTGCATGGAGTATTGGTACGACGTCGGCGCTTGAGTATCTACCACTAGTCGCTCGCGTTTATACAGGGTCCTGGAAAATGTCTCCAATCTAACAGATCTAGGATTATCGGTTAAGCTTTAACCTGTAAAAAATCCCGAAATTTTGCGTCCCTTTGTTTACAAGTACTTTAATGGAGTATGCTCTGAAAAACAATCATAGCATTTTGGCCCCTCCATTTGCACACTCAATCCAAACCCTACAAGCAGCAAAATCCCACCCCATCACTGTTGAGCTGCTATCTAGGTACGGGAAAGCCTTTAATTATTTCTTCTCTCGAACTGCTAGACTTTAGTTTACTCTCTTTGAGTGACGTTATACAGGTTTACAGACGTAGACCCAACACGTTGTAGCATAGTACGTCGCAAGGAACACAGGATAAATAATAACTCGACTTCTTTTTTAACAACGGCATTTATTTCCTGATTTGCCAGCAAAACGTGACCCCTTCGTTACGAGTGTGACGTCATCCACGTCTGTAAAGTGCTCGTCTTCTCTGAGGTGCTCTTTTGCCTTTTTTTATATAGTCTTTCGTTTTACTTGCTGTAACGTCATATAGACGCCATAGGTTCTCTGTAACATGTCTTCCTGCTATGATGACGATACAAACGTGATTTAAGAGGTACAGATACCTCCCTGCTCAAACCCCGATAAACATTAACCCATAACAACGTAAAGAAATAAACACAAATCCGCCCACCTAACTTGTAACAAGCTACCACGTGACTATGAAAAATGTATATATATCTGATTCAAAAAAACAATTTCTACATTTATTTCTGCAATATGCCTGAGCACGATAGAAGCACTTCTGTCGAAAGCGCTCGAGATTATGGATCCAACTTATTCAATTTCGAGAAGAACACAAAAAGGACTATTCGGAGATTGGAGAAGATAAAAAGGAAAATTGTAAAACAGAATAACGTGCTATTCAATAACATTTGTCTAAATAAATAAATACACACACACACACACATATATATATATAAATATATATATATATATATATATATATATATATATATATATATATATATAAGCGAGACAAGACACTGATAGAATTCAGATGAAAAATCCTGATAGATATTACTTGAAGTAATACTTTCAAGGTGATTCCAGCCAAAAAGGAAAAGCTCAATATTAAAGAATAGAGCAATATATAAGTTAAATCGAATATATGTGTCTATATGTTGTTTTTTCAGAATTTAAAATTTAACCACCAAACTGCCTACCAGTACAAAACATGCTCATGACTGTGTAGCAACAAACTACCGCTTATGTAAAGACAAATATAACATGCTCTACTTCTGTATTGAGCACTCTCGTATGAACCTCGTTATATTTCACTGGTTAACCTACCTTTGGAAAATAGCAACCTCAAATATATATATATATATATATATATATATATATATATATATATGTATATGTATATATATGTATATATATTAAGTAATGTGATTGATAATTTAAAATTTGAAAATCAAATTATAATTAAATTAAAAATCCGTTTCATAAGAACGAACAAAAACAAAATCAATTATTTGTACGATCGTTTCGGAAAACAATGCTTTTTATTGTGATAGACATCAAGTTACATACAATAATTACATATAGTTTTTTTTATAAGCAAGGTCTCCTCGTCAGCAAATTTTGAAGGGTTTTTATTAAATTTAAAAGACACCATAAATAAACCTAGCATTAAAAGTAAGGCAGATGTATCTGAAAAAAATTGAAATAAAAGGTCTGGATTTAAAATTCATAAGAAAATTAATATGGGTTAGAGATAGAAAAGAAATAGAGTGAAATATAGATTTAAATTTAAATTATAAATTTGCTTTAAGTACCACATTTCAAATATATATATGCATATATATGAAAAAATAGACACACACACACATATATATATATACATAGGTATACGGGTATATATATAAAAAATATAGAGAGAAATTACAATATTAATTACAATTATTAATTAAATATATATATATATATTTATATATATATAAATTTAGAAAATAGCAACCTCAAATATATATATATATATATATATATATATATATATATATATATATATATATTAATTTATAAAGTTGTGGCTTCATAATTTTTTTATCCATTCTTTTTTGCGAACTCTTATCCTCATCATGATTGTTGTTTCACCACGCGTCAGCTGGCTCATTATTTGATTCTTCAGTTGAGTCATGTGAGTTCTGAGTCCCACGCGCACTGAGTATTGGACGTTAAACCTACGAAAAAGCATAAATTACAACCGAATTCTTCCAAGAATTTTATCTACTACCTTTTGTATATTGCGGACAGCATTTTCTCGAGACGAGTGACTGGTACTTCTAGGAATTAGTTAAAATGTCTCCTTTCGAAATTTAAAAAAAAAAATCCGATTTTCACCAGATTCACATGCACATGTCGGAGTTTACATCGATCGAAATATTGTTCAAATAACACTCAAGACGAGAACAGTAGTTTGACGAATCAAACTAATACGAATTATCAATCCTTATATAAAAAAAATCAGAAACTAAACATTATGTTTGTTTACAATTTTGTATTATCAAGTATTCCGCACTATGCATTTGCGAAGAGCTAACCGCGATTGAATTCGATTTTCCACGAATATATTACTCGTAATCTTGAATGATCTTGACTCTGGTATTGTCTCATCATTACGTAAAACATCGCATTTCTTTGGAATTCCTTAATTAATTTATACATATTTGTAATGGATTTTTTACAATTTAATTAATCTAATATCTGTCGAAAGATGTTCTAGCTTTAAACAATCTGTTTAGAAAATTCATGGAAATTTTTCGGATGATGCACTGTAATATTATGGCAATAGAAACGTTGACACGAACTTGTTTTTGTGTGTGTGAGGGGGGGGGTGAATGAAAAATGTACATATTCATTTCGGTTTCACATGCAAGTCGTAGATAATTCAAAATAGACTTCGTAGCCTCGTAGGAGATGTCCTTTTCTCTTCCTTGCAACCTCTATCTAACAGAAGAGTTGTTGCAAGTTTGTCTCTGATGTATCGTTATTTTCATAGAAAGTGTTCGACTGAGCTTCAGTCTATGGTCCCCCCTCGCCTAACTTTCACAAGAAACACTCGTCTCGCTGAAAACACTATCAATAATTCCCCCCACTCTTTATCTGTGCCTAAACCTAAACGTAGATTCCATGAACAAAGCTTCTTTCTTAGAACAGCACGCCTGTGGAATTGTCTTCCGTTTTCCTGCTTTCCGGCTGACTACAGTATGGTTGTCTTCAAGTCTAACGTAAATAAGTTCTTGATGAGCCGTTCCATATAAGTTAACAAATAACCGAATTTTCATTACTAATGATTACTATATTGTCCAATTTCTATTGTACACTCTTTAACCCTTATCCTTAAGTTGCCTCTTGGCCTTGATAATGTGGTGATGCCTGTGTAAAAAAAAAGATACGTAGAAGGTGCCTTCATTAACTTTCCAGACTTTTTTTCGTAAAATCACTTTTATTTTATTTTATTTATTCAATTTTCACACCAAACAAGGCACAGTGCCACTTTGAAGTAGGAGGCTACTATCGGGGACATAAGTTGCAGGGATATTTTGAAGGGAGTTGAGCAGCAAGATGTCTGTTCACATTAAACTTAAACTTCTGCATGTCAGTACAGTTGAGAAAGCAGAATCCTGGAAGGGAGTTCCAAAGTCTAGCAGTTTGGGGGAAGAAACTACTGGAGTCGAAGGTTTTCTTACACCTAGGGATCTCTACTGTGTAGGGGTTGGATTTATTTTTATTGATAGCACACACATGAAATACTAGTCTATTTCGAAGTAATCTCCTCCGACTGTAATACACTTGTTCCAACAACTTCTGGAAGATCTCATGGAAGCCTGCCCTTGTAACAGCTTCTTTTATTTTTCTCAATTGTCTCATAACGTAAAAGATGTCTGTTCGCGTTACACTTAAACTTCTGCACGTCAGTACAGTTTGGAAAGCAGAATGCAGGGATAGAATTACAAAGTCTAGCAGTTCTGGGCAAGAACACCTAGATATCTCTTCACTGTAGAGGTGGGATATATTTATAGCACACACATGACATAATAATCTATTTCGAAGTAATCTCCCCCGACTGCAACATTCGAAAATCAAGGACCTGTACAAAAACGCTACTCATTGAAAATTCTTTATTTCTAGGATTTGTCCAAAAGAGCCATCGGAAACTCATCTGAAATTAAGCATTCAAGACCACACAAAAAACGTTAGTCTTATTTAAAGAAATCTCCTTCGCACACATGGGCTCAATAACACTTACGGAAGAGATGACAAAGTTCTGTCAAGAAGTAACAATCATCATGTACGTACGTACGTATGTATGTATGTATATATATGTCAGGTCATGTCATATGCTACTGGTACCATGTAACCCAGTACTACCTGCCTCATGTACGTACGTATGTATGTATGTATGTATGTATGGATGGATGGATGTATATTTCAGGTCATGTCATATGCTACTAGTACCATGTAACCCAGTACTACCTGCCTCATGTACGTACGTATGTATGTATGTATGTATGGATGGATGGATGTATATTTCAGGTCATGTCATATGCTACTGGTACCATGTAACC
>NC_136517.1:89557498-89569998 GCF_053919585.1 Euprymna scolopes | reverse complement strand
GATGGATGTATATTTCAGGTCATGTCATATGCTACTGGTACCATGTAACCCAGTACTACCTGCCTCATGTACGTACGTATGTATGTATGTATGTATGGATGGATGGATGTATATTTCAGGTCATGTCATATGCTACTAGTACCATGTAACCCAGTACTACCTGCCTCATGTACGTACGTATGTATGTATGTATGTATGGATGGATGGATGTATATTTCAGGTCATGTCATATGCTACTGGTACCATGTAACCCAGTACTACCTGCCTCATGTACGTACGTATGTATGTATGTATGTATGGATGGATGGATGTATATTTCAGGTCATGTCATATGCTACTGGTACCATGTAACCCAGTACTACCTGCCTCATGTACGTACGTATGTATGTATGTATGTATGTATGTATATCAGGAACTGGTTCCCCCACCAGACTTGTTTGGTGAGGAGGGCGACTATTCTCCCTGAAGGATTAAAAACAAGACCTTCCAAAGGGCGAATGAACTCTTTTCTGGGTCAACGGCCAACTAGCACCGTGTATATTTGTGTTTGTGTATATGTGTATTGGGGTGGGGAGGGCTCCCGTAAGCCGTGGTGAAGGTAACCTTTCTAGGAGAAGCAAATCTCTGATTTATAAAACCATAAACCGGAAGACCATTACCCACATTAAGCTGGTCTGCAGTTTAATTTGTTGCTGGCTATCTTGCTCTTGCTTGTTGCTGGATCTCAACATTTTGAACCGAGAGAGAGACTTAGCTGTCGTACAAAGCTAAGACTCTGTAACATCATCTTTGTATAGATACTCCCTCAAGCATTTGGGCTCATGAATTTTAAATGCCTGAGGGAGTGGCACTCGTCTGACAAGACGTTGCAATCATCATGTCAGGTCATGTCATATGCTACTGGTACCATGTAACCCAGTATTACCTTCCTCATGGTCGGGTCACCGGCGACTAAACTAGTTCCCCCACCAGACTTGTTTGGTGAGGAGGGTGGCTAGTCTCCCTGAAGGATTAAAAACAAGGCCTTTCAAAGGGCGAATGAACCCTTTCTCGAGGTCAACAGCCAACTAGCACAGTGTGTGTTTGTGTGTATGTATATACGTGTTGGGGTGAAAAAGCCGTGATGAAGGAAACCTTTCTAGGAGAAGCAAATCTCTGATTAAAAAACAAACATAAAGCGGGGGCCCAGTACCAGCATTAAGCTGGTTTGCAGTTTTACTTGTTGCTGGCTATCTTGCTCTTGCTTGTTGCTGGATCTCAAAATTTTGAACCGAGAGAGAGAGAGAAAGCTGTCGTACAAAGCTAAAGCCCTGTAACATCATCTTTGTATAGATACTCTCTCAGGCATTTGGGCTCATAGACTCAAGTGTCTGAGGGAGTGTCACTCGTCTGACACGACGTTGAAATCATCATGTATGTATTCACGAGCTGCCTTCAATTAGTTTCCAGACTTTTTTCGTATTAGCACTTTTATTGATAGTACACACATGAAACTCTAGTCCCCTTCGAAGTAATCTCCTCCGGCTGCAATGCACTTGTTGTACTGTTCCAACAACTTCTGGAAGGCCCCACGGGAGTCCTCTTGTGTGAACGCATCAATTGCCCTCGTCACAGCATCTTTCAGTTCCTCAATTGTCTCATAACTACATCATCCAAGGTTTTCTTTGAGCCTAGCGAATAACCAAAATTATAGGATGGCGATCTGAATTGATCAGCTCGACCATCTACGTCCTCTCATAATACTATCATACTGTCTTTCTGATTTTCTCTGAGCATCCTAGGGACAAACTTCGCACAATTTTCTGCATCTTCAGTTCCTCGTGAATAATTGTGTGTACAGTCCCCACACTGACATCAATCTGTTCACTTATTGTCTCTATAGACACCCGACAATCATATCCATGATATTTTTTATTTGGCCAATGAACTCTGGTGAACACCAGAGTTCATCCTTACTCCTTCCATATCGCGATTATGGATCAGCCTTACTTACTCATCATTGCTCGCCGATTCCCTGTCTTTCTTTGAATCGATTATGCCACTCAAAAAATGATGCTCGATTCAAGCAAGATAACCCTAAATCAGTATGAAGAATTACATACGTTTCTGTGGCAATTAATTTCTAAGTTTAAACAGAATTGTATTGCCTATCGTTCTTCTAAAGTGTCCATACGTCCAGATTGCATGTTTGAAATTCATCAGCTGTAACAATCAAGCTTTAGTAGAGTGTATTCCAATTCCTGATGTACCTGTTCATTTGAATTTGGACTCATAAAAATCTAATAAGTCATCTCATAAGATGTATAGCAACAGCATACAGAATTTTAAAGATTTTACGACAATTTTAAATTCCTGTACAAAAAAAAAGTATGGAAAGTTATTTAAGGCAACTTATATTTACAACACGGCACAATAAGATCGCTCTCTCTCTCTCTCTCTTCCCCTATTTTGGTTCGATAGTAGTGATATTTTTTAGCCACAACTAGCTGGTGGGTTACAGTATTCATCGCTAGGACCCACAATCGGTCGGCTGACTTACTTTCAAATGGTTAATGGTAGGAGACTCGTGTGGTTGTCAAGCGTACCTTCCAACTCACACAGCCCGTATTAAAAAAAATCTTTTTGTTTCTTCTGTTATTTTAATCCGTATATATGCATTTCATTCCGTGAGACCACACTCACAGCTCAAATAAACACGACACGTCAATATGCGTACGTATTTGAATAACCATGCTCGTGATTGATTATAATCGATAGTGTAAGGGAAGTAACTTTGTTTTCTAGTTATTTCCCTTTTAATAAAAGTAAATGTTTTTATAGTAATATTTGTTTTTGATCTTTTAGACATAAATGCTTTTTGGTCAAATATAATTCAGACAAATCTATATTTACCAGTTTTTGATGAAAGAGATTTTTCTCTGTATCTTGTTTGGTTCATCTGTTATTTTAACGACTCGAGTTTTCTTCTGTTTTCCTTGGGTCGGAGTTATAATAGGTGGTCGCCTCTCATTGCGTCCCAACATCGTGTAATAACTGAGTTAAAAATAACGCTCGTCGCTATTTATAGCGATCGCGAGAGAAGGTTCGGGAACAAACAGTTTAGAATGATTTTTGTTCCATATTTGGAAAATCTTCAGAGACGCTAATTTAAACATTTTATATTCAAATTCTTAAGTAATACTTTTTATATTATTTTATATAAAATCTTTTGTTGTTATTTCCATTAATTAAGTAAATTATTATCATTATTATTATTATTATTATTATTATCATTATTATTATAATTATTATTATTATTATTATTATTATTATTATTATTATTATATGTTTTAAGTACTTTTATTTTGTTATAATTAATAATAATATTAATAATTATTTTTATTATATTTTATTTTTATTTTATGTTATTATTTGGATAATTAATATTAACTTTTGTGTAATAAATCATAATTTCTTCATATCGTAAAAGTAAATTATGTCATCACATGACATTAGCGTAGACAAACATTAAAATAAAGAATATAAACTAATTTTTAGATAAGTAGTTTATAGCACATGCAGGTTGTTCGCTTATAAAAAAAGTGTCATAACAAAATCGGGCGGCACAAGCTTTGACATGGCGTGATGTTGATCGCCACGTCACAGAACAATATCTGCAATGAGACTTTAGAGGAATATTCATACGAGTTAGTGCAGAGTCTTATGTGGGGAGTTAGAGAGAGAGAGAGAGAGAGAGAGAGAGAGAGAGAGAGAGAGAGAGAGAGAGGAAGATCAGATCAGAATAAGTATATTCCTGATTCCCTGAGGAGATGGATCGACAGACTTATCGGGGGGGGGATAGAAATAAATGTCAGTTAATATCATAAAAAATAGAGTCCTCCCCCCTCTTTCTAAAAATGAGAAACGATGACGCGACTTCAACCTTTGAAAATGATTGTTACTGAATAAAACCTATTTGACTAGAAATATTTTCTTTACATATGATTAACCACTTATCAAGGCCCGGAGATCACTCGAGGATAACGGTTAAAGAGTGTACAGTATATCAAGAGAAATATCATAGGAATCGTTAGTAGTGTAAATTTGATAAATTGGATTACTTAAGGGAACGGCTCATCAAGAACTTGTTTACGTTGGACTTGAAGACGACCATATTGTAATCAGCTAGAAAGAAGTCAAACGTAAAACAGTTCAACGCGTGTGCAATTCTAGGAAAGAAGTTTTATTCATGGAATGTGTTTAGGCGCAGGTAAAGAGTAGGGGATATTATTGACAGTATTTTCAGTTGGACGAGTGCATCTCGTTAAAGTTTGGCGAGGTGAGACCATATATTGGAACTCAGAGGAGCACTTGCCATGAAAATAACAGTAGAGAAGAGACAGGATCGAAACGTCTCTTCTATGAGAGAGAGGTGGCAGGAAAGAGAAAAGGGCATCCCTTACTATGCTACGAAGTCTATTTGGAACTTTAGGAGAAGATTCATACGAGTTATGTCAAGGCAGGATAAGATTTTTCTAGCAGTTTCTGCCCAGATGTAGCAACAATACTCCATACTTGGATGTACATGTCTATAAGGATCCCATCAGTCTTCCAGCCACCTTGGCAACGGATTTGATGTACATGATCCATATCAGATCAGGAGTCAAGATCAAGTCCTGAAGCTTGTCAAAACATTGAGCCTCCCCAAGACGAGAGCCATTAATTTCAATTGATGCCAGATGGGAAACAGAGCGTTGATGATGTAAAATAGCAGCTTGGTTTTAGAAGCACTAAAAGTAGCCAGCCACTTCTTTCCCCATTGTACTACATGCTCAAGATCAGAGGAGAGAGAATCAGAGAGAACTTGGTCGTTTACGGCCTTTGGTGTGCTGCCATTAATGGTAATGTTCTCAGACCATTTTAGATTTAGACCAGAAGACATAAACCCATGTTGGACGCCAGCATTAACACTTTGAGCTGCCCACAAATCACTATTATGAACCTATCAGAGAAAAAATATTTAATAATTGAAAAGAAATTTCCAGCTATACCATAGCTGGAGATCTTGTTGAGTATACCTTCATGCCATACCCTATTAAAGGCTTTTGATATGTCAAGAGCAATTGCTCTAGAAAGGAAGTTTCCATCGAGAGATTCACTCATCCTGTGAGATATACCCGTATGCACATCTGCTATAGATCTAGCAGAACGGAAACCATATTGCATGTCACTAAGGTTATTTTTGTTGAAGTGGTTGACTACTTCCATATTTAACACAGATTTAAGTAACTTACTCATGACGCATAGTAGACTATTGGTCTGTACTGAGACGGAGATGATAAATCAACTGAACTCCTTAATACAAGGCATACAGATAAGATTCTTTGGGGTGTTCAGAAGCATTTCCCCTTAAGACAACGCTTAAGCAGTTTTATAAGTATGGGAGCTACTTCTGAATGAAGCTTTTTTAGCAATATAACTAGAATTCCGCCAGGGCAATTTCTTTACTGGAACCAAGGTGTTTGATTAGCTTTGGAACATCACGCGCAAATATTTGTATGTTGCATAGCGTGTTTTCTGATACAGAGGGAAGCAGGGGGGTTTACGGCCTTGATTGAAGCTGCAAGTTCTTGGAAAAGAATTAGGCATTGTCTCATGCTGACGAGATTACCTTGTGCGTTGATGATAATGTGGATAGAGGACTTCTGTTTAGGATCCTGTTTTCCGTTTGCCAAAATAGTGGGAATCAAGCTGCTACCAAGCCACTTTGGATTTGACGGACTGAGCATTCTTCATTGCTCTTACGTGTATCGCTATGCCTCGGGAGAGGGGATTTATATCATGAACGATGAAAGGTTAATGTGAATATTATTAATATTAACGCAATGCATCAAGAGGAACCAATATCCGTGTTTGCTATCCAACGTGCATGTGCTTATCATGGCGGATAGAATTTATTTTTATATTTATATTTACAGGAGAACGTTTAATGGGTGTAGAAGCAGCATACCCCAGAAACACCTGCAGGGATTAGCAAATTTCAGTTACTTTTCAATAAAAAAAAACAAAAGGACGACGCGCAACTGATTTTATCCTCAACGCAAATTCTCACTTTCATATGCAAATATGATCGTCTTGATAGGGAGGTAGGTTCGAACCCGAAGCCTCGAGACTAAGGCGGAAAAAAGAGCCTGACACCTTACCAAGGCGCAAAGAGACAAGGACAAAAAACAGACGGAATTAAAGGTTTAAAAAACAGCAAGTGGTTTATACTAGCGTCAACGTTTTCTTGGTCAAACATGACGTCATCGTTAAAGTATTAATAGAAAGGAAAAATGAAGGAACGATTTTTTTTTTTGCTACTCTTCCATGTAGAAAAGCGCCTAGGGTGAAGGAATGAATGTTTTTAGCCAATGATGGTTGCTTAGTGGTTTTGTTCTACACAAACACTTATACTTAGGACGTTAGAAATCTTCACATAGTTTTTGTCGTAAGAAGACGATATCAGTCTAGAAAGAACTAGCGGGGGTGCCTGGTGTTGTCCTGGTGTTTGTAGGTATGTGTGTGGGGGGTAAGTAATAACTCTGTTTAAATATCATAAATATAATTACGTTAAACTTGTTAAAAATTGGAAAAATCAACAAAAAAAAACAAAAAGAAAACAGCGAAAAGCAGAAGAAAATTACATTAATAACCCTGTTTACCTCGGATCGAACCTGCAATTTTTAGATAACAACCGCGTGTTTGGAGGTGCGTGTGGGCTAAACTAAAGAATAACCGAACTAATAACCCTGTTTAAATAATAATAATAATAATAATAATAATAATAATAAAAACGTTGCCCGGGTGTTTGTAGGTGTAAAAGAAAGAAAAAAGTCTTGGTAGGGAGGTAGGTTCGAACCCGAAGCCTCGGGACTAAGGCGGAAAAAAGAGTCTGACATCTTACCAAGGCGCAAAGAGACAAGAATAAAAAAAAACAGACAGAATTAAATGTAGAAAAGCGCCTAGTGTGAAGTAATGAATGTCTTTAGCCAATTTTTCGATATGTTTCGTCCGAAAGTTCGAGCTTTAAAATGATATTGATCTGGCGAAAACCCGTCACCTCTGTCGAAAGATTTTACGAAGCATACAAACACACAAACATTTTGCCTTATATATATATATGGATGTTTAATGAATTACCTAAATTCATCATCATAAATGATGGGTAACAAACAAACAGCAGCAGTAATAGTTATAGTAGTGCCTGCAGTAGCATACACACAAAGCCTTCCAATATAAAATTATTGCTTTCTCGACCGCCTGAATAGAAACGCGTTTCCCATTTTATTTGTTGACAAAACGCCAACTGCTCGCGTATTCTATAAGAGCAAAGCGACTGTGTATTTTGGCAGAAAAGCGCCAAATCCCATGTCATTATTCTGGCTCAAGCAGGAAACCCTGGCAAAAACACAAAATGCACGACTATTTCTCTCAATGCGAACCAGCCCTTAAAAACGATTTGCGCGGTCGCATGAGATGAAGTACAACGGGTGAGTGGTCGAGCAAGAAAATTAGTGATTTACGCTAACTTTTAAAACCATTTAAACATCAATCGCCTGCCGCTAAATTTCAGAATAAAAAAAAAACAGAAAAAAAAGGCCGACTTGTTTTCCATCGGACTTGAAGTAAATTATTGCTTTCTCGACCGCCTGAGGTAAGCGCATCTTTAAAGTACCTACAAAGCTAAAGGAAATGGATCCTCTTTATATTAATACGATGTCGTGCGTGTCGTTTTCTGTGCCACGCTTACACCCGGGTCGTTTAATTGTTATGTACTTCTATTTCGTGTCATAATTTAGTTTACCAAGAATTCTTCATAAGTTTTGGTTTCAGTTCCGATTATAACTAATGCGACAAAAGTATTTTATTTATTTTTCTGAATATTAATTAGTGTTTTATTAAAATTATATATATATATATATATATATATATATATATATATATATATATATATATATATATATATATATATACGTTTTATTTTATTTTTATTACCGCATGTTTATGTTAAGTTACATTATTGTTTCAGCTACCCGGCCGTTTTTGGCCGTCTGTACCTTCCTCAGACTTTTACAGAAATGTTCGTAATTATGGGAGGAAAGAGTGAAAGGGTGAACAAGGGATGGGCCCAAGACAGTATTGAGCACTTTCTTCAGTTTTTATTAATTACTATTTCCACTATATATATATATATGTGTGTGTGTGTGTGTGTGTGTGTGTGTGTGTGTGTGTGTGTGTGTGTGTGTGTGTGTGTGTGTGTGTGTGTGTGTGTGTGTGTGATATGTATAGGATGTTTTAGCGAACATTACATCGACAGCTTTGTTGGTTGTGTAGTTGTGGATATATATATATATATATATATATATATATATATATATATATATATATATATATATATATACGTGTCTTCTCGTAGTTAGAAAGTCTGAAAGTGAATATACGTTTTACGTGTCAAGTAAACTATATGACGTGTCTATATGCGTGTGTTCATCTATTAACCTGTAGCGTTGTGATCGTCTAATCTAGAGTTTCTTGTGAATGTATGCACCTTTGTATGCAGTTAAGAACGTGACAATAGTATTCATAAATGTCCTTATAACATAAAGTACGTATAACAGTTATTTGGGGTTTCAACATCTGGCCAATCGGGAACATGGGGACCATCTTTGGTCTTGTTTCGACGGATCCCCGGAAAAGCTACAAACACAGATTCGTACATGGTGTCTACAGCAGCTTTATTCCAGATGTTCCTAAATATTTTTATATTCTGAAACATATTTAGCTGACATAACTTTTGGGCTTGATTAATGATTATAGTCGACGATTAGCACACCTTCGGTGTTTCACCGGTATGTTTGTATTATATAGTACAAAAGTACGAATTATTCGGTAAAGAAGCTCCTCCTTATTTTAAGAATGGGTTTCTAAAATAACCCAAGAAGTGGATTTTTAATGTTTAGGGTGGAATCTGGGTAATACACATTAAATTTTAACAGTACGACACAAAGTCAGTTTTTAGTATGGGGAATGTCACACTCCCAAAAGGAGGAGAACTCTCGACTCGAACAAAACTAATACATATTTTATTCCTATTTACTTTGCGTCCCCACGAGAGAGAGAGAGAGAGAGAGAGAGAGAGAGAGAGAGAGAGAGAGAGAGAGTAAGAAACCAGAGTCGTTTTTAACGTGCGGAAAGGGACAAAATTAATAATTGTCTCAGTCGGGAAGGATTTCCACTCCACTGACAGAAAACAAAAAATGGAAGTGCAGCATCTGAAGAACAGATGGTATTCATTAGCTTCCCTACGAAAGAAAACGAGACACAAGGTAATTTCCTAATGTGAGGAAAAATCAACTCCCCCCAAAAGGGGGCACTCTGGCAGTGCCAAAATAAATAGTAATTGTCTCAGTATGAAGGGATTCCCCTACAGTTACCATATACCAACTACTTAAGTGTAATATCAGAACAGATACTACACTTTGAGATATTAATTTTTTATTCAGGTTAAAAACAATAAAATATAAAATTAACATGAACAAAAAATTTAGGCACACGTCCTACTCAAAAAGGTCGAAAATGTAGACCATTGGTCAGCCTTGTAATTCTAGAACTAAACAAGAAATTCTCTTTAGCTAGTATCCCCCTTTTAACCATAATACCGCAATCACCCATTTGTACTGGGGGGGATGTCCTACTTAGAACCCAATCGTTTAAAACATTTTTGGCGTGTAAAAAGAAAAGAAATAACAATATACTACACTTTGATCTTGGCCCGAAGGCCAAGACGTCTAATAACAATAATACATAATATATTAGTCTAAAAGTATTTCTATGACATTGACCAATGCACTATGCGTTGTAGCAGAAAAGGCTATTTATAAAATAGTACCTGGGAACTTAAGATGACGGGTTTTATCTATAATATAAGTCACCTGTCTGTTTAAATGTATGTATGTATACATAAAACTTTCGACAGAGGGGACAGATTTCCAGGAGATCGAGACTATTATGAAGCTCGACCCTTTGGACGACAAATATCGAAAAATTGTCCAAAAACATTCATCTCTTCACCCTCTTCTAGGTACTTTTCTACAGGGAGGAGTCGCTTTTTTCGCCGATATTTTCGAAAGTACGAGAGGTGTGCAATAAGTAATGCCCCTGACCCACTTTCAGTTGTTTGATCTAGCTGAAATTTTGCATGTGCAATGATTTATATCTCTATGGGTTATGTGGCAAATTACAGCTCTGAACTAATTGTGGTTTCTGTTTTACAGGTGTTTGAATTGAGCCAGGTATGAAATGGGGCCTGTTGAATGTCGAGCAGTGATCCGGTGTTGTATTTGAAAAGACACACACCACAGGAGACTTTTGATAAACTTAAAGAAACTTATTGTGATAATGACCCATCGTATGACCTTGTAAAACGCTGGCATCGTTAATTCAAACATGACCGGAAGTCCGTAGAAGCAGCTCCCAGACCTGGTCGCCCCACCTTCTGCCATAGATGAGGCATCTGTCCGTCAAGTTGAGGCTGCCATTTTGGAATATCTGCACATTACTATTCGCCAAATAACCCAAGATGTCAAGATTAGTACAGGGTCTGTAGAAACTATCATTCATGACCATCTGCATATGCATAAGGTGTCTGCCAGATGGATTCCCAAGTTGCTCACAGCATTCTAGAAGCGAGAACGTATAGAGTGCACGAGGATGAATTTGTAGATGTGCCATGAAGATGAGTCAAAGTTTTTCAAAAGACTGATTTCACAGGATGAAACCTGGGTCCAAAGCTCAGTCAATGCAGTGGAAGCACTTGGACCCACCACCTTCTCCGTTGTTTTACTCTTTCGCTCTTCAGGTTCGAGCCTGCCTACCTACTATCACTTTTTTTTTTTTTTTTGCTCAACACACATCTCCAAACAGCCGGGCAACGCCGGGCAACGCCGGGCAACGCCGGGTACCTAGGCTAGTATTACATATATCAGAAGTCAAATATCACATTATTATTTCTAATACTGCTTCGTTCACATTTTATATTTCGACTGCGTGTGTCATTAGAAATATTCAGAAATTGAATTGTGCGTGTGACGGGCATATTTCGTTTAATAAAATCTGAACAAAATACCACTCCCTCGGCATTTTAACATTATATATGCGAAGGTAATATTTATTTGAGTTTGCTATGAATTCGTAAATAAACAATACAGATAAGTTCAATATTATTGTTGTTGTTTTTTTAAGTTTATTACATTTTCACCCCAGACAAGGCACATTGCCACTTTGATGTAGGGGGTTACTATCAGGGACCTAAACTACAGAGGTACTATATAGGGAGTTGGGCAGCAAGATGTCGGTTCACGTTACACTTGAAATTCTGCATGTCAGTACAGTTGGGGAAGCAGGGACCTGGAAGGGAATTCCAATGTCTTGCAGTTCTGGGAAAGAAAACTCTCTTACATCTCAATTGTGAAGAGGTGGGATTTAGCTGCTTGTCGGTTTTGTCGGGGTATTTATGTCGAGGGGATACAAGTGCTCGCAGTTCGTCAGAGTATTCACCATTAAAATACTTGTAGAACAGGCAGAGGGATGCAACATTTCATCGATAGGACAGAGGCTGAAACTTTGATATCAGTTAGATATCAGTGCCGGACCTCTTAGGTCGGCGACTCTTTTTTTGAACCCTGTGTCTAGTAGTGACAGACAAGTAGCAAATGCATCAGTCCAAATGACCTATGTAGGGAATTGGGCAGCAAGATATCGCTTCACGTTACACTTGAACTTCTGCATGTCAGTACAGTTGGAGAAGCAGGGACCTGGAAGGGAATTCTAATGTCTAGCAGTTCTGGAGAAGAAACTACTAGAGTAGAAATCTCTCTTACTTTCGAGGATATCTACTGCGTAAGGGTGGGATTTAGCTGCTTGTCGGGTTTGTCGAGGGCATTTACGTAGAACAGGATGCAACATTTCGTCGATGGGGCAGATGCTGAAGCTTAGATGACAGTTCAAGACGTATCAGGTTGGCGACTATCTTTTTAATCTTGTCTAGGAGCGAGAGACTAGTAGCAGATGCACCAGCCCAAATATGACAACAATACTCAATACATAGGTTAATAGTGGCTTTATAGAATTACAGTATACTTTCGGACGTTAGTAACTTTCTAGCACGGTAGAGGGAGCCTACTTTATTCGCAGCTGTCTTGGCAAAGCTCTCAATGTAATTGTTCCAACTCATGTTTCCTGTGAGCATTAAGCCGGGGAGTTTAAAAGACGTTCTTTAATATGCTTTGCATTAATACATCTAAAAGAAAAAAACAATTCTAGAAAATAATTGATTCTAAAAGGAATTCCATGATTTCCATCCGAATCTTCCGAAATGTTCTGTTTTAAGCAAAACTTCCCGTATTTTCTAATTATTAAACTTTTAAAGTTTCTGAATTTTTTAGATGAGGATTGGTCATCCGTATTATTTGGATTCATCG
>NC_136517.1:89544998-89549998 GCF_053919585.1 Euprymna scolopes | reverse complement strand
CATTACTTGTTAAGACACTTGCAAAGCTAAATATTTAAAACAATAATAATAATAATAACAGCAACAACAACAACAACAACAACAACAACACAAGAAAACAGCAAATGCAAACTGTATGGACAAAGAGACGAAACGATAAACCCTATAGTAAGTGAATGTAGCAAACTGACGCAAAGGGTATACAAAACCAGGCATGATCAAGTGGGGAGGGCGGTGCACCGGAAATTGTGCAAACGGCTGTATTTTGAACGTACAGACAACTGGTACAAGCATAGACCCGCAACAGCATTCGAAAACGAGAAGTACAAAATCCTAGGGGACATGGACATACAGACGGACTAACCCATCCAAGCAAGAAGACCAGATGTCGTAATAATTAACAAGAAAGAAAAATCCTGTCAAATCGTAGACTTTGCTGTTCCAAGTCCCCACAGGGTGAGTATGAAAGAAAAGTAGAAACAAAGCAAATACACAGAGCTAGCCAGAGAGTTTAAATGATTTGGATGATGAAGAAAATCAAAATAGTACCGATAATAGTAGGAGCACTAGGAACAATCCCCAAAAAATGCGGAGAATAATAAAAGAATACAATACAACGAAGAAGCGGTACAGGGGATGAAGAACACCGAAGCTGCAGATCTACAAGTTCTACACCTCCATCGCGCATCCTCTCCCATTGTCTCATCACCGTTCACCCCCCCCCAATAGAAAAGTGATACCAAAGTGCCAAGAAGGGTCAAGGATGATGTAAAGACCGAGGACAGAGCGCTGACTAGACATCCCCTGGACAAGCGCAAAGAGAACTGGGAGCTTGGGGAAGCTTAGTGCTACTCAAATTCCAGTATAGACCAATGGCCACTGTCAGAGAGAAATACATGGTTAGAGGCTGTTGCAATGAAGCAAATTTATTTGGATATGCTATCGAAGAAGGAGCGAGAGCTGGACGTCTGGGGTGATTTGTTGTCACTTAACTCCCAGAAAACACCACACGGTTTCCAATCAGATCTTTTGTTGATTTGTGTGAAAGCTCTATGTGAGCCAATAATAATAATAATAATAAAAATAATAATAATCATAATAATAACAATAATAATAACAACAACAACAACAACAATAATAATAATAATAACAACAACAACAACAATAATAATAACAATAATAATAACAATAATCATAATAATAACAATAATAATAGTAATAATAATAACAATAATAATAACAATATTAACAATAATCATAATAACAATAATAATATTAATAATAATGACAATAATAATAACAACGACAATAATAATAACAATTATAATAATAACAATAATAATAACAATAATAATAACAATAATCATAATAATAACAATAATAATAGTAATAATAATAACAATAACTATAATAACAATAATAACAATAATCATAATAACAATAATAATATTAATAATAATAACGACAATAATAATAATAATAATAATAATATCAACGATAATAATAACAACAATGATAATAACAACAATGATATTAATAATAATAACAATAATAATAACGTAAAAAAAGTGTAAAAAGTTTCAACCAAAGTTAATAGATGAAATTATGACGTGTATATTTCAAACTGTTCTTGATAATTGTACACACTCACACACAAAAACTTTTATCACGTGTCTATGTGTTCATATATATATATATATATATATATATATATATATATATATATATAGATAGATAGATAGAGAGAGAGAGAGAGAGAGAGAGAGAGAGAGAGAGAGAGAGAGAGAGAGATTAATGTCTGTGTGTGCATATTTGTGTGTCTGGTCACGAATAGGATGCTATATGTTTGACTATTAAAAAAAAAACTGATTACATATAATGATAGAAGATGTATCGAGACACAGGAATGGGTATGTTTGATCTGGTAGGACGGTGGTTCATTAAAATTGTGGGGTCTGCGTTCGCGCCTGGTCCACAAAGTATGGAAATAAAAAAAATTAAAAATTTCAAAAAACACGTTTACAAGTGTTTTTGATATAGATGTACATAAGAATACTTTGATAATATGTTTTTACTTAAATAGGGGTGGTATAATAAAATTGTGGGGTCTGCGTTTGCGCCTGGCCATCATAGAATGGAAATAAGCACAAACTTTAATAAAGACTTTTCATATCTATCTGCTGTTGGAAAACTGCTTCTGTGGTACCAGTATTCAATAATCCTGGCGAAAGAACTGACCCATTAAATTATCGCCCCATTAGCCTCCTCCCACTTTTTGCCAAAATATTTGAGACCTTAATCAACCATGCTCTATTCCATCACCTTACAGATGCTAAGCTTCTGACTGACAAACAATATGGATTTAGACAAGCCCGTTCCACAGCAGACATCCTAACTGTAATCTCTGAACGTATATACCGTTCACTGGACAAAGCGGGGGAGGGCAGAGTGGTAACTCTAGATATATCTAAGGCTTTTGACAGGGTATGGCTTGAGGGTCTCCTCAGGAAGATTAGATGATACGGTATCACTGGTAGAATACTTAACATAATTAACTCCTTCTTAGATAAGAGAAAAATCCAGGCTGTCCTCGACGGTTGTACATCTAAACAATATTATATAAATGCGGGAGTGCCCCAGGGGTCTATCCTTGGACCTCTACTGTTCCTGATATTCATAAATGACCTCCCCGCCAAAAGTTTGGGAGATCATTGATATAGGTCAGAAAGAGAGGATGGGGGGGGCAAGATTGACCTCTGAGAGGCTTCAGCATTAATACTGTGAGCTTTTTTCTGCCCATCAACCACTACTCTTATGAAACTTCCAAACCATGACGCCATCTTCCTTGCGTGGTCACTAATCTGAAACACTCCCAACTTGGAAAAATATATTGTGCGTAAAAAACTTATTGCTTAAATATTTTGCAGTTGAATTGCCTCTCAAGGTTTTTATTTTATTTTTATTGTTTTTGTTTTATATTTCACAGAGAAATAGATGTTTTGCTTATGTTTTTTGCGATCATACTATTTGTCTGTTTGTAAGGCGCCGCGATTTGTATCTCAGCGGTTTTATTTCGAAATGTTAGAACTGTGCGTTGGCAACGCGAGATTAACGTCAAGGGTGTGAGTTCAATTATAGAAACGTTGATTTAATGTGAATAAAATAAAAGACGTATCGAGTGCGCTTGAAAGCCAAATCACAACATAATATTAGGAAAATAAAAAATAATATTTTAATTGTTTGAAATTTATAACTTAAATATATTTAGGAGCCAAACTTCATCCTCAGTATTTCGTTTTGTTTCTTTTTTTTCCTTTTTTTCTTTTCTTCTATCTTGCCATGTTAGAGAAAAAAACGTCTGTTTGTAAAGCGCCACGATTTGTATCTCAGCGGTTTTATTTTGAAATGTTAGAACTGTGCGCTGGCAACGCGAGATAAACGTCAAGGTTTTGAGTTCCATCATAGAAACGTTGATTTAATTTTAATTTTTTTTTTTTTTACAAGGTGGTCGCCATTATCAAGGCTAATGGATAAGGGTTATTGTAAGTACAGTACGTTAGTGTGGATATTTTAGAGTGTCTACTTAAGGGGGCGGTTCATCAGGAATTTGTTTACGTTGAACTTGAGGACATCCAAGTTGTAGTCAGGAGGGAAGCAAGCAGACGGAGCAGAGTTCCACAGGAGTGCAGTTCTAAGAAAGAAGCTTTGTTCGTGGAATCTACGTTTTGATTTAGGCATGGATAAAGAGTGGGGAAAGTTTTTGACAGTGGTTTTCGCTAGACGGGTGTTTTTCGTGAAAGATTGGCGAGGGGAGGGGACCAGAGTTTGGAGCTCAGACGAGCACTTGCCATGGAAATAACGAAAAATAAAAACAGGCTCGCAATGTCTCTTCTGTGAGAGAGAGGTTGCAGGGAAGATGCGTAAATTTTCAGCATTTATTTACTTCAAGTAAGTACATAATAGTAAGTTATGAATATATATATATATATATATATATATATATATATATATATATATATATATATATATATATATACAGTTGCGTCCAAAACTAAGGGGCAAAATTTTAAAACCTTCATTCAGTGGATTCAGCTGGACGGGTGTTTTTTGTAAAAGATTGGCGAGGGGGGGGGGACCAGAGATTGGAGTTCAGACGAGCACCTGCCATGGCAATAACGATAAAACAAAGATAGGCTTGCAACGTCTCTTCTGTGGGAGAGAGGTTGCAGGGAAGAGAAAAGGGCATCCCCCACTAAGCCAGGAAGTCTATTTTGTACTCTGTCAAGGCAGGATAGGCTGTTTTTAGCAACTCCTGCCCAGATATGGCAGCAGTATTCCATTCTTGGACGTACTTGGCTTTTATATAGATACAGGATAAAATAAAATGAACATCAAGTGCGCTTGAAAGCCAAATCACCAGGGAATATTAGGAAAAGAAAAAGAATACGTGTTTGAAGTTTATATAATTGCAAACAAGTAAAACACTTTTTTTTATTCTCCTAATAATACTTGTGAGTTGGCTTTCAAGCGCACTTGATACGTATTTTATCTTATTCAAATTATTCAAATAAAATTAATTTATTCAAATTAAATCAACGTTTCCATAATGGAACTCACACTCTTAACGTAAATCTCGCGCTGTCAACGCACAGATCCAACATTTCAAAATACAATCGCTGAGATACAACGCGCAGCTCTATATTTCTGATATCACTATACTCTATTCGGTTCAATATAATAATCGACATAGTATTGTCTCTATAATAATAAATATGTTATCTGATTAGTATTGTAATATTATATTAAAGTGCATCTTACGTCCAGGCCACGCCGGGTTGCCTGCTAGTATATACATATTACTAGCGCATACAGAAACGAAAAAAATATGTCAATAAAATTACCAGTGGCTAAAATAAAAAAAATAACAATAGCTCTGTTAAGGATTGTGGCTTTCTTTATGTATACAGTTTTAAATTACCATGCGCTAGTTTTGATTGAAGAAGTTATATAAATTTTGATAT
>NC_136517.1:89537498-89542498 GCF_053919585.1 Euprymna scolopes | reverse complement strand
TTAAATATAGTTGGTAAGAGAAGACGAGAACAAGTGGCGATTTACAAATCAATAAGTACATATTTCGATTTAACTCCCTTATTTCGTTCCTAATGTTTTCCTTCAATTCTTGCAAGGTTTGGAGTTTGACGTTTCGCAATTCCATATATTTATTGACACGGAAATCGCTGACATCGCCGATTTTTCAATTAAATCGATTAATTGCCGGCTCCATTTAGAGATTCACCGGACTTGTCTTCCTGATACTATTTAGTCAACGATACATTGTAGTCTACATTGCACTTGTAATGTTGTGACCCTTTTAGGTTGTGATTATAGCGTAGTATCTGTTTGCAAGTGGGGCCAAGGGTCAACATATTATTATTAGTAGTAGTAGTAGTAGTAGTAGTAGTAGTAGTAGTAGTAGTAATAGCAGTAGTAGTAGTAATTGATGTGAGCGACGGATGGTTGCTTGATCAGTTATAATGATTAGAAGAATAAACAATTTAATTGGGGAAGCGATGATTGACGTGTGAATCGCAAAAGAAATGTGAAAATATAAACTAGATGTAAACCTTATTTTTGGGTTTGGATAAACAAATAACTAGATGGGGGCATTAGGTTGGTCTGCGACACGTAATGAGGTGACGTAAAGGAACACGCGATGTAGGGTTTTGTGGAGATTCAGAGAGTTTAATTTTGACCACCGAGAGCGAAGAGACGATCTAGTCACAGGGGTGGACAGACAGCTAGGGAGCGGCTGTAAGAACGGAAAATGTAGACGAACTGCTTATCCTGTGAAAACCATTTGAGACAACTGTAATAAATTTATATTATAAAAATATAAAAACGTTGTTTTGTGGTTTCACAAGTAAGAAGAAATGTCTCAATTGGATGGTGTTGGTTGTTTCATTGTTCGTCACGGAGCAGCAAGAAGATAGAAGAATTCTTCAAGAAAAAAAGGTATGAAGCATATATTATTCTTCTTATATATGAACTGTAAAATATCCCCGTGCGATAAGTCTGATACAGCATGACTCAGTTTACAAGTCAACATCATATCCTCCTGGCTAAACAACATACATACTATTTATACGGTTATTATCTGTGCGTAAAAAGAACAATATCTCATACCCACTAGATAACACATGACACGTTTTAATATCTCTCTCTGTTAATATAATCTCTTATAATATACAACACACTGTAGCGAACCTAATGTTGATTATATAAAATTATTTCTCTATTTATTGAATTAAATTTTAAAATGCTACGTCAATTATTATTGTTAAATTGTGCTCTAAGCAGAAACATTCAATTTGAACGCGCCCCCGATATATCAAATATTCTACTCTTAATTTTATATGCCAGACGTCTCGACTTGTGTTGTAATAAAACTTTGCAAATGCACTTGTGATGTTTGGTTGTGTATGTATGTTTACTATAGGCATCAGATTATTTCGATTATTGGGAATCGATATTTATCGAAGACACATTCCTATATCAAACCTATCTAAAATTACTGCCACGCGTATAAAATATATTAGTGTGACATTCATAAAATTCAACCAAGCTGTTTTTAAGTCTACTGGGAACGAATTCTCTCTCTCTCTCTCTCTCTCTCTCTCTCTCTCTCTCTCTCTCTCTCTCTCTCTCTCTCTTTCTTTCTCTCTCTCTCTCTCTCTCTCTCTATCTGCCATATTCCAGTACAATTTCCGTTTTTTCTTTCTTTTTTTTAATTTTCAACTTGCTACTACACGCATGTAATTACTATCTACAATTGTATGAATGAAACTTTGTCTGTGTGCGAGTTCGTTCTTATAGACTCCGAAACGGGTGAATATATTTCCTTTAAAATTTACAGAACCTTAGTGCATAAGTCTGGGAGTGATCTTAGTTATTTTTTTGTCTTAGAATACACTCGATAATTACCGATAATCGATAATCAAAACCGTTATTTTAATTTATCTATTATCAGTAAAGACATTTTTCCGTGTCGTAACTTAGCTTCAGTGGTAGAACAATGGGCTGTGAAAATTCGACTGTGGGTAAGTTAATAGCGTGTTTTTTTTTTGTTTTTTTGTTTGTTTTTTTTCATGACATGGTCTGTAGGTTCATAACCCGTATGTAAATTACTTAATGTTTTATCCGTTAACTGTAAAGAAGTTTATATAAAATAAATTTATAAAAGACACAGTAGGTTATCTAGAGTGCAATGTAGAATAACATATATTTTGGACTAAGTTACTGCATGGAGGCATGTGAAGCTTCCTCCCGAGCGATTTCACGGATTTCGATGAAAAGAAAAAATATAGGAGTGTGAACTATAGGTTAATCTTCATTCAATTCCGGGCAACGTCGGATCTCCCTGCTAGTATGTATATATTTTCGAAAAAAAAATTGAACTTATCACCCGTAATTCGACGTAATCTGTATGGTCTACGCATGTGCAAATATATATTTATACGTTTAACTACGTAAATTTATCAAATTTTGGTAGCAGTACGTAACACTATCACTTAAGCGGAGCTTTAGTGCCCCTTCAGTGTTGCTAGTTCCGAGAAATTCAACGGCCAGGCTAAGCTAATTGTCATACCTACCGGCCTCGATTACCATTTCAAAGTAGGTTAGCTAGTAGTTATATAAACAAGTGTGTGTTTGGCTGACTGGTGCAATATTAAAGTAAAAATATTATAATTGTTGCTGAAAGGAGTGGAGGTGCTTAGTTGCTTTGAGAATTCAATTGGCGTATATGTTTGTAGGTTACGTAATGGAATTGAACTAACCGACCAGCATTAATGACAAATAAATATACATTTAATTCTTCGCAAAATGGGTTGAAAGCTAATTCTATTATGATTTGACTGCTGAGTAATAGCGTGCGTTTGATAATCGGTAAGTGTGGTTGAATATTTATTTTAAATTATCATTAAAGAATTGCCTCGGCATAAACAGGGAGAATTTCATATTCTAAGAACAAAAGGAAATGTCAACTCGAAAATAGTTGAATATTTGTCCCTGGGGTTAGTTGCGTATAGATTAGAATGAAAGAATTGTTCAGTATTATCGTGTAATGTTATTTCAATTGATGAGAATGGAAAGCGTCAAAGTCGGAGAATAATTTGTCTAATCTTAGTTAATGAAAGAGACGCCAGGACTTGATGCATGACGTCACTGAATGTTTCAGTCAATCTGTCTATGGCAGTCGTCCATAGACAGATAATGATGTGGTTTCTGAATAATGATGTGGTTTCTGAATAATGATGTGGTTTCTGAATAGAAATGTTTGATAATCGCTAAGAGTGAAATGTTCATAAGAGCTCCGTTCATCGTGTCTGCCCATTTATTTTTTATAAGATAGTTAACTAATTAGTTAATTAAACACTAGAAATGAATAGACAAAACACAGGATGGATTTCACTTATTTTTTTACAATCATTTTTTAAGCTTTAAACTAAGTTGTTGTTAGCGAAGAAAGATTGCCAGATAGCAGTTATACATAACTGAGATTGTGAAGATAATTAAAATGAGGTTGTTCGCAAAGTCAAAAAAGATTGCAAGGAAAAGATAGGCGTAAGTCCATTGTGAATATAATTGGATGGATGTTGTCACCGTAAAATTGATCGGGAGATACGATATCAGAGCAGTGTTTGACTGCATGAAGGCTATCATTTTGAAAACAGAGTGGCACAATTGAGAGCATCAATTTTGGGGTAACTGGGGGATTCTATATTAATAAATCTTGTGCCTAAATTGTATGTACTTGTGAGGTGTAGATGTGTTAAGCAGGTGCATTGTAGATTTGGGAAGGTTGGAGCATGTCGGCTGGGTTTGAACGACAGTCGTTTATTCAAGAAAGTAAAAATGATTTGAGATCCTGGAAAACGAAAGATCAAACCCGGAGAAATCATCATCAGAGAATACGAAAATAAAACAATGTTTTGGAATAAGGTTAAAAAAAATATTTATATAAAACAATATATATATTTACCTGATTCGTCTCCATTATAAATAAGGAATATATATATATATATATATATATATATATATATATATATATATATATATATATATATATATACCCTTTTTTTTAAACTCATTCCAATTTTTTTTTTTTGTATTTTATTTATCAACATAAAATTAATGACTTAAGTTTTCTTTATTTTGTTTTAAATATTTCCAGGAATATCTGCCTTACTCACGACTAAAATGAGTTTTATTTTAATGTCTTTAACTCCCCCTATTTTTGTTCATGAAGAGACTATGTTTTAAAGGACAAAACTCTTTCAAATTTCAAATGTCAAATTCAATAAAACATCGTTTCCAGAACGATCGTACAAGTGAATTGATATATATATATATATATATATTAAAATTTAATCTCTATATATATATCATATATATATATATGTTATATATGATATATATATATATATATATTAAAAAAAATTTTATAAATTAAGTTAGACTAATTATCTCGCTTACACCCTTCAAATAAATAAAGTAAAGAAAACATGACAATTATCTCCCCTTACAATTGAAATATAAACCGTAGCGTCTTTAAATCAAAAATACGCTAACGGAAATAATTTATTGCACGAGCGTTCCCCCCCCCCTTTTAAAATTCATCATTCAACAAAATAAAAAGCTATAGCAAACATCTAAATGAGTATTTTAACCATAGTTCCTGATTTCAAAAAGCGAAAAATTAAAAAGTAAATATCTCAATATATTTTTAAAGCAAACTTATAATGTAAATCCAAAAATATATATTTTACTCTATTTATTTTATATCTCTAACCCATATTAATTTTCTTATAAATTTTAAATCCAGACCTTTTATTTCAATTTTTTCAGATTTATCTGCCTTACTTTTAATGCTAGGTTTATTTATGGTGTCTTTTAAATTCAATAAAAACCCTTCAAAATTTGCTGACGAGGAGACCTTGCTTATTACAAAACTATATATAATTATTGTACGTAACTTGATGTATACCACAATAAAAAGCATTGTTTTCCGA
>NC_136517.1:89484998-89532498 GCF_053919585.1 Euprymna scolopes | reverse complement strand
CACAGAAGAGATGTTGCGAGTTTGTCTCAATTTTATCATTATTTTCATGGCAATTGCTCGGCTGAGCTCCATTCTATGGTCCCCTCTCGCCAAACTTTCAGAAGAAACATTCGTCTAGCTAAAATCGCTATCAATAATTCCCCCTACTCTTTATCTGTACCTTAACCTAAACCTAAACTCCATGATCAAAGCTTCTTTCTTAGAACTGCACACCCTCGGGACTGTCTTCTGTTTCCCTTCTTTCCAGCTGACTACAATTCGATTGTCTTCAAGTCCAACGTAAACAAGTTTTTAATCAACCGTTCCACTTAAGTTAACAAATTTACTGAATTTCCATTACTATCCATTACTATATTTCCAATTGACTACTGTATACACTTGAACACTTATCCTCGAATGGCCTCTGAGCCTTGATAAGTGGTGGTGCTCATATATATATATATATATATATATATATATATATATATATATATATATATATATATATAGCCCTAGTTATCATATTGTGTTATTATCGTAACGGTTCACCCGATGAAACCTCCGGCCATCTTGAAGTGTCTCTTGTTGAAGTCGGTTTTCCCCCGCATTAAAAACCGACCTTGTGTCATACTCTGTCCTCATGAGAAGCATTTAAATAATACGTGCGAACCTCCGAAAGAACGAAAGGTGCGAGCGGGGGAGAGAGATGACCCATTCGAAGGCCAACTTTTTAAATGGAAATAGAACTACCTGCCCATACTGTGGAATGCAGTTTAAGGCCAGGGTCAGCATTTTCAGCCACTTCTGCACTCAGAACACGAGTACCATTCTCACAGCTGAGGGGGTTTCGTATAGAATTGTCCCACAACTAGTAAACAAGCAAGAATTACATATTTGTCCCTGAATTCCGTCTCAGGCAAAAAAAATATTTATCTAAATGATATTGCTTCGCTCTTGTTTGATCAATCTTCCTGAGGATTTCTTTTGCAGAGGATTTATCAAGGCCCGAAATTCACTCGATGATAAGGGTTGATGTATGGAAGGTGACCAGTGCAGAAATTGTTCAGTGATAGATTTTGGCGAGAATATGACAGAACTGGACTATTTACGGAGGTGGGATTGCAGTGGACTTGAAAGCGTCAATGCTGTACTTAGCTTAGAAGCAGGCCAGTAAGAGTTCCACAGGCGGGCAATTCTAAAATGGAAGCTTTGTTTCATGAAATGTGTGTTTACCTGTGGGCAGTTATGGACAGTGGGGGATCTATCTGTTTAGATTAGGGCACTGACAGTGACTAGAACTATCGGTTTATTGATTTTAATGCACAGAATTTTGATAGTACTCTATTCTTTTTTTCTCCCCTTTGCGAAACATAATTATGGCCTGCAAGAAGCACAATAATAAAAACATTTTTCTCTACTAATCAAACCAAAACCCCCAGTAGATGAATATTTCAATATACAGAGTTAGTCACAGGAAACGGGTGTTTTTGGGGGTTTTTTTACACGGTGGTCACCACTTATCAAGGCCCGGAAGCCACTCAGGGATAAGAGTTATTGCAAGTACAGTACGTTAGTGTGGAGATTTGATGAAGTGTTTACTTAAGGGGGCGGTTCATTAGGAATTTGTTAACGTTGGACTTGAAGACATCCAAGTTGTAGTCAGGTGGGAAGCAGGCAGACGGAACAATTCTGCTAATATATCAACAAAAATGTTATAAATGTAGATAAAAAAACTTTACTAAACGATGCATAAACCTTACTCAAGGAGAACAAGGGGCGTTATAAAAAAAACATCCGTTTCCAGTGGCTCACAGTGTATAAAGAAATTAAAGAAAAACAAAACTTTTGTCAAAATGGCTGGATTCGGTATTAAACAACGCAAACGGGGTTGATATGCTGGAAAACAAAACAAGCAAACTAAACACCAGGAATAAATATTGAAGATATAAAAACAATTTGAAGCAAAAATCTTCAAGTTTTATATATATATATATATATATATATATATATATATATATATATATATATATATATTCAAGTATTTATTCATGGTGTTTGCTTTGGTTGTTTTGTTTCACGGCGTATCAATCCTTTCTCAGGTTATTTAATGGTGAATTCAGTAAATTTAAATGAAAAATACTTTTTGCTTTAAGTTTATCTATATATTATTTATTTATTGTGTTTGGTTTGATTGTTTTGTTTTACGGCATATAAACCCCGTTACGGTTGGTTTAACGCTGAATTCTCTCATTTTGATAAAAGTGTGTTTTAATTTCTTTATTCAGGGTGAGTTAGAAATAGAACGGATGTTTTCAGAACGCTCGTAGCTCTCCTTGAAAAAATGACTACATTTAGCATTATATGAAGCTGCTCGGAGGAAATATCCTTCTCGGACACCGTTCAAATCTGCTTGACTCGTGTCTGCTGTCTCGTGACTTCCATGGAAAATGTTCATCTGAGCTTCAATCTATAATCGCCCCATGGTAAACTCTCACTAAAAGCACGCGTCTAGCTACAACCACTATCAACAATTTTCCCCACTTTCTATCCGTGACTAAATCTTAACACATCTTTCCCCTAGAGCTGTGGGGCTGGGGAACTGTGTACCCCTGGACTGTTTTCCAGCTGACAAAAATATGGTCGTCTTCAGGTTTCTGTTGAGCCGTCTTTTTACATAATCGAATTATGCTCTATTTAAACCACTAACGACTATTATGCTATTGTATCAGTGACCAATTATTAGTATAACCCTTATCCTTGAGTGGTCTTCGGTCCTCGATAAGCATTGGCTCACTTGTAAAAATAATCCGAAAAATGTTGATAGGCCGTGAAACTTTTAAAAAGCAAAACCAAAGCTATCCATTTCTCTTTTATGTCACGTGATATTATGTGGTCGGATCTCTCGTGCTCAGGTCAATTAACTAACCTCTGAAGTCTTTCGAAAACTGTGGTTCGTGATATCAAGTTGACCGGGAGATCTCTACATAGAATTCTCAACGTCACAGTGTTGAATTCTGTTGCATGCGCCGGAAAGAAAGACAGAAAAAGTCAGGGTTTCTATCTACTAAAAGTTAATTTCACAAAAAGTTACAGATCTTTTTCTTTTACATATGTACAACGTTCATATATATATATATATATATATATATATATATATATATATATATATATATATAGGAGCAAACAGTTAATAAAACATGTTAAAAACACTTTGAAAAGGAGTTAAAAACATATTTAATCTGAAAAGGAAACACATAATAAGTGGATAGTCCTTAATCCGCCGAGTTTCGAAGAAATACTTTCCTTCTCATCAGAGGGTAGGAATTAGCAAAATGCGGGATCGGATTCTGCATACAAAAGTATTTGATGAAACCGCAAGTAAGTCGACGACCTTATTTGATAACAAAAAGTTAAGCAGAAGCAACATGGCGAAGAAAAGGGTGATTTCACGTGAATGGACAGCCAGGTGAAAGAAAAGGCATCCAATGACGGTTATATATATATATATATATATATATATATATATATATATATATATATATATATATATATATATATATGGTTTTAAATAAAATAGTAGGCGGAAGTTTCTCGAGAGCTCTTTCGGCTATCATCTCTTCAGGAGCAAATCGATAGCAATCTAAATAGTATTGTGACGAAAATAAAGAGTTCTATAGGGGAACTTATTTAATGTACCAACGTACGGGGGCATTAATTAAATTTATTTACGATTAAAAAACGATTAAAAATGTTGGCACAACGAGGGAGAAAAAAAAAAGCGGGAGAAAAAATTCAAAGTTCCCCAAAGAGAAACAATGCGTTAGATGTTTCCTTTTGCCGGCACAAAGAAGGTTGACGCACCGCGATAGAGACGGTCTCCAAAATCTTTAAATGGTTTTTGGAGTCCTCTCTATGTAGCACCTCGAACCAATCTATTTTATATCTATCGGCACAGCACGGGTTGTCAACCAAATGCTGGCCAATAGCAGAGTCCAAGGCTGCAGAAGGAGGGAAACCTCCGAACCCCATCCTCCCTTGTCTGATCTTCGATGGAACATGCTGGTTTATACGAGTCAAAAGGTGCAAGGATGTTCGCCCAACATAACCAGCATCGCACTGGCATTTAAACTGATATACAATATTACTATTTTGGATGTAAGGCAAACTATCCTTGCGGAAAGACGGAAAAGCAGGTCTCGTAGTATATACCACACGCAAGGTCACCGAATTGAAGCAATCGTGAAGCCTATATGTGAACTGGTTGTCTTTTGTACCTAAATCACGTAAGGTCGGCTTAATAAATACTTTGGTACATAGAGCCCTCATGATTTGTTCGCCTAACAGATTGGATGTCGAACTCGATAAGATCAGGGAAATATTCATCAATAATGGTTATCCTGTTGACCTTATTGATGATTGTATTTTTAAAAAGGTTGCGGATTTTAAATCCCCTAAAAAGTTTGGACCCTTGAAATGCCCGGTTTATTTTAAATTACCGTGGATAGGGGAGGGGAGTAATATAATTTCAAAACAGATTCGAAGAAAGATTTACGATTGCTTCAATTCGGTGACCTTGCGTGTGGTATATACTACGAGACCTGCTTTTCCGTCTTTCCGCAAGGATAGTTTGCCTTACATCCAAAATAGTAATATTGTATATCAGTTTAAATGCCAGTGCGATGCTGGTTATGTTGGGCGAACATCCTTGCACCTTTTGACTCGTATAAACCAGCATGTTCCATCGAAGATCAGACAAGGGAGGATGGGGTTCGGAGGTTTCCCTCCTTCTGCAGTCTTGGACTCTGCTATTGGCCAGCATTTGGTTGACAACCCGTGCTGTGCCGATAGATATAAAATAGATTGGTTCGAGGTGCTACATAGAGAGGACTCCAAAAACCATTTAAAGATTTTGGAGGCCGTCTCTATCGCGGTGCGTCAACCTTCTTTGTGCCGGCAAAAGGAAACATCTAACGCATTGTTTCTCTTTGGGAACTTTGAATTTTTTCTCACGCTTTTTTTTTCTCCCTCGTTGTGCCAACATTTTTAATCGTTTTTTAAACGTAAATAAATTTAATTAATGCCCCCGTACGTTGGCACATTAAATAAGTTCCCCTATAGAACTCTTTATTTTCGTCACAATACTATTTAGATTGCTATCGATTTGCTCCTGAAGAGATGATAGCCGAAAGAGCTCTCGAGAAACTTCCGCCTACTATTTTATTTAAAACCATATATAAATTCTGTACCTCTAAACATTTATTTATATATATATATATATGACTGCCATGGCTCTTGTAGTCTGTGACGTTGTTTGGCTGTGGAATTCATCATATATATATATATATATATATATATATATATATATATATATATATATATATATATATGTGTGTGTGTGTGTAATTATATATATATATATATATATATATATATATATATATATATATATATATTTTAATTCAAGTATTTTTGATACCTGCTCTTGTCCGGGATTCAATTAAACAATCTTAACATATTAACCCGGTCTTCCTCCGGTCCCAGGGCGCCTCAACCTCCCCAATGGGGAGCGAGCCTCAAGACGATAATGTTTCATTATTTGACCAATAATAGTGAACATTTCATTTTGGCCTCTGCGTTCTTTGATTCGCGTCTCTTGTAATAAAATATTTGTCCATCATATTGAATTTCCGAAAAGAAAAGAGAAAAAAAAATTCTAATAATCTTTTATCTTTTATCTCTGCTGTCCAATCTTGCTTTTTTTTTTTTTGTCTTTTAGTATTGGGTCAGACGAACGAACGCAATAGTATTTCATGGTCTTTAATAAAAGCTTTTGTAAGAAGCGCGTCGTCATGGCGATCGGTCAATACAAATGTCTTATTTTCTTTCCTCAGGTTATCAAATATACAGGCGCTAAATTGGTTTCTGCCCGAGATTAATTGCATCGTTATTGTTTCAGACTCGCCGAAAAATTGAGATTTGCGTAGGCCGGAGTACACACACACACACACACACACACACACACACACACACACACACACACACACACACACACATACATATATATATATATATATACATATATATATATATTATTTAAATTGGAATTCATTATTGAGATGAGTATTATTTATATTAATTTATTTATTGAGGACTGTTATTTTTATCTTTATTAGTTGTTATTTCACGACGTTTCGGCCAACTATTCCTCTGGCCTTCGTCAAGTGGTAACCGCGACACTGCCATCCATAGTTGTTGTCGTCTCGCCACGTTTTGGCCAAGTAAGCCTCTGGTAGGCTTTGGATAGGATTGAAACCGCAATTGCAGACAATACTCACCTGGTCAGATGAATGGTTGGCCGAAACGTCAGGAAACAACAACTAATAAAGATGACAAATAATAGTTCGCAATAATCAATATATATATATATATATATATATATATATATATATATATATATATATATATATATATATATATAATGAATAAATGAAAAAAGTGTATATTCCAAATTTCATGATGCTGACCATCTTAAAATTCATTCCTTTGATGTAGCTGACACAGTTCTTGAGAGTATATGTTTCGTAGCACAAAATAAATCACTTGAGTGTTATATCAAACGTTTTTTTCTTAAAGTTTTAAATTTTTTATTTCCATACTTTGTGGACCAGGCGCGAACGCAGACCCCACAATTTTAATGAACCACTCTTCTGCAAGATCAAACATACCCATTGCTGTGTCTCGATACATCTTCTATCATTCAATGCAATCAGTTTTCTATAATAATCAATCATATAGGATCCTATTTGTGACCAGACACACACACACAAACACACACAGACATTCAGCTTTATATATATATATATATATATATATATATATGTGTGTGTGTGTGTGTGTGTGTGTGTGTACACACTTATTTTTCGCTTCCCTTTTAAAACTAAATATACTTTAAACTCTTTTACCAAGTGTTTTTAACATGTGTTATTAACTATTGTTCTTATATATATATATATATATATATATATATATATATATATATATATAGAGAGAGAGAGAGAGAGAGAGAGAGAGAGAGAGAGAGGGGTAGAGGGAGAGAGATAAAGGGGGGGGAATAAAGAGAGTCTTAACTACCATACAAGAAGTTACAAACATTATTCTTTCTGTTGTTAAATAAAAGTCATATATTGAACTTTTAAAATCGCCTTCACCTTAATGCTGTTTCTGACAACCTTTTTTATTTTTTTGTTATGGGTTGAGAAACATTTACTTATGCTCCATATCTCGACTGTGATACCAGGCATCGGTGAATTTCGACTAATCCCCCTACAGACGGTTTTCAAAAATAATATAAAAGAAGGATTTTTTTAAATATTAAAATTGAACATTTTAGCATGGAAGATCACTTTCTTATATAAATTTAACGCAAACTGAGACCCGATTTCTTGGCGACGTAGCGAAACATGTAATGTTTAGCATTTGTTTTTCCAATTTGTTAGCGAAGGCTTAGGCAGAAAAGTTTCAAACATTTTACCAATGCGATGAAACACTTAAAAACGTGCGTGTGTTGCGAGCGTTTTCATTTTTTTGTTTTGTTAAAGAATTGATTTGAAAAGGTCTCATCTTTATACATTACTTAATCGGCTAATTATTATGTCCTGGTGTTGTTAAAGCTGTTAACACACACATACACACATGCGCACACACACACATACATACACACACACAAACTAGATTGAACCATATACAATGCACATTTTTTTTTACTTTTTTCTTTTCGTTTTATTTTTACAATGTTTTTTTTTTTTTTTTTCAACGAATTACACCCCTCTTATATGATAGATTTTTCATTTAATCTAAGGACAATGATGTTAAGACCTTTATTATCCAATGCATTCTGTATTGTTTTTTGCCAGTCGCCATGTTTTAATTTTTCGTGCGCGCGTGCATTCAATTTTTTTTTTTTTTTCGCGCGCGAAATTGCGTATTATTTTGACTGCTCGCCACTTTTCTTTTCGTGCGGGCAAGCATTAAATTTTTGCGCGTTTATGTATGAACTCTGCATAGTAACTTTCACTCTTATACATTAAGTCTGTATACTCACTATTCCGTAGCTAGCTATAACATATACTGACCTAACGGGTTACAAGTATTCAGGTATAATAATAAATACGAAGTCTGCGTTAATTTAAATATCATATATAAGCGTATTTTTCGACCGGGTAATACCGGACGGTGAGCTAGTGCATATATATAGAAAGAAAAAAGTATAAAGTATTTTATAGCTTTTCCTGAATTTTTGAAACATTTTTCTCTGACGGCGACGCTTAAACATTACCGTATTTGCGCCTTGGTATTCATATCACTATTTAAAAATATATCTAGCAGTATTAGTGGGATTCTAAAAACTGTGTCTACCATAACTACTGTAGATATATCAACACACGTTCCGGATTCTAACAGTATGGGTTGTTATTATCAAAAATTTACGCTCGCTTGTTTTCTAGATGTGCTATGCGCGAGGAGGCGTGCGTTGAACGCCAGCTCTGTGTAAAGGAGATGGGCGCTGAGGAAACCGTTCCGCTGCGGTGAAATGATTAATTATTCGCCGCTAATCAAATCAACTAATTGAATGATGAATTAATTGATGAGTCTTTACACAGAATCACGACGGCCGACGAGGCTTGAATTGTTATCTTGTTTTGATGCGCTCGCGTATAAATTCGTATTGCCGTCTTAAAGAGATCAAATCTCGGCGAAGAGGCGATAATTTAATTTAATAAAAAATTGATTCGCCAGAGCGACGCCAGAATAATAAAAAAAAAGAATATATACATAAGTAAAACACGCAGACATTAATACATACAAATATATATATATATATATATATATATATATATATATATATATATATATATATATATATAAGATTATTAAAATGAATAAAATGCGACGATATGAAGTTTAAAATGGAAGCGGAGAGATCTAGAGGCTCGAAGTTTCGTCTATTTTATGCGGGCTTTCTGAAAATGAGTAAACAATGACCCTCCTTGTTGCAGAAGCCCGTCTAAAACGGGCGAAACAGCAGGCCTTTAGGTCTCTCCGTGTACTGGGGGAGGAAGGGACCTAATATATATATATATATATATATATATATATATATATATATATATATATATATATATATATATATATACTTGTTTATTGTTATATAAACATGCTCACATCCCGCTGCTACAAATAGCCACTTGTTTCAATCAAACAACAGATATCATCAGGCAGCGACTTGACTATTCAAAAGTTCAATGAATAACCTTTATTTATAAACGTTATTCATTAACAATAAACAAGTATTATCAGCTCTTTTTATAGAGCACTATATAACAACCTCGTTGAATTCATTAGTCCATTACTTTTGAATATAAAAAACCCGAGTATATATATATATATATATATATATATATATATATATATATATATATATATATATATATGATATTTTAATAAGTCCAGATTTCGTATATATTATTTAGAGCGCTGATTTAAAAAAAAAAAGGTGTTTAGGTGATATCAACTAAAATCGAAACGGAAATCATAGTATGATGAAAAGGGGGGGGTTACATTTTAACAACCTGACACACTAATCGATTAAAAATTAATAATAAACTAAAGTGCATGTACAAAATATTTAACGACTTCTTTTCAAAATTGTTAACCCCTTAAAAACAATTTTAACCGGTTAAAGAGCCCAAAGAGGACGACCCATACAGGATGCAACCATTGCGGCCCCTAGTGCCGCTCTGCGACTTTTAGTTTCGGATATGAAAATAGAAAGACAGACGGACAGACATGTAGCTGTTTGTATAAGCGTATTTCCAAGTTTATTTAAATTTTTATGATATGTTCTTTTATTGAATTTTATGGTTGAAGTGTGGAGTAGGTGCAGGGCACCCTCCCCTCCCCGTGTTGAGAGTGGCTTTTTGAATAGTAACGTTATTTACGTCTGGATCACTTTCTGCACTAGTATCCTAAACCAAAACCACCGAATATAGCTTATATTTAACTTTCACTATATTTGTGACTGAAATATACAGTTATCTTAGCTGTGTTACTAGGGCTATTTTCTAAATAGATACAATGCTTTAAGCCTGACCTAAATGACTGCCTATAAATAGGGAATACGAATCACCATGAACTAATTTTTTCTCTTATAACTGAACAAAACACCTGACAGCTAGCTAAGAAATTCCAATATACATTTTTCTTCCAAGGCGACTGCGTCTGTCTAACTTGCATGCTTAAAAAAAAATCCCCCCTCCCAAACCAAACCTTACTTGAAACTCTGCATCTTAATGGAAATCTACTGTCATTTGTAAGTTAATAACCCCCGTCTCTTGAAAGCTAACAATCTACTATATCCCCCCCAAGCTGCCACTAAACTCCTACATTGCATACGCCTTTGTAGTGGAATTTAACTTCCAGCCCTTAACCTACACAGGCTAACTGCTTAATAGTCACCACTAAACATCTATACATTTCTACCTCTAAGACATGCATTATAGTTCATTCCTATCCAGTTACGCACTTAACAACCAAAGTATGTACTCAGAAGCAAAGCGACCTGCATTAAATAACTATGCCTCCTCCTAGATTGTTTTGCAACAGTTAATACGAAACTATTGAAAACCAGCCCATATATCTATTTACGAAATTACACATGACGCAAAACTTACCTACTGTTTTATGTGTACTGTATTACACTTACATCTTAACCCTCCTGTTACCGAAAATATACAGAGATTGGGCATAACTCTTAGTTCAATTTTTAATACCTACTCATACTGTAATGTTATCCTATACCTAAGCTAACATATAAATAAAATAAAGGAAAGCCTCAAACCACATTAACCCTCTCAGTGCTGCCGGACCCAGTAGATCTTCCCAGATCATCCGTCTAGGAGAAGGTAAACTCTGAAATTAAACCAAAGGGGAAGGAGGCTTCAGTCTTGGATGACAACCTTCCTAGACCTGGTGACTCAAACAAATTACCGGTTTGCAAATATAAACTACTTAAGGAGTAGATAGGCTCTATCGCCCGGCTTCCATACTCCTTCTTCGCCTATTAGTCAGGCGCAGAGATACTATCACAGTGATTCGACAGAAACACACAGTGGTAGATCTTGTTTCTTGTCTAGGCCAATGAACGACGTTTCCCCCACTTCCGATACATCCCACCCCTCAAAACTGGGCACTTATGAGTATTTGAGATTTCTAGGAGCAGCAAATCTCTGATTTAAAAATAAAAACAATAAAGCGGGAGACCAGTGCCCGCATTAAGTTGGTGTGGAATTTAACTTGTTGCTGGCTATTTTGTTCTTGATTGTTGCTGGATCTCAACATTTGGAACCTAGAGAGAGACTTAGGTGTCGTACAAAGCTAAGACACAATGTTAATGGTAACATCATCTCTGTATAAAGTCTCCATCCGGCATTTGTCTATTAAAATGGTCCTGTAGCGATGGAAGTCATTTTTAATCGCCATATATATTTTATAACTTTATATATATATATATATATAATTTAAAGGAGATTAGATCAATAGTCTAAAGAGCAGAGTGTATTTTAATGTAATAGTGAAATTACTAGTTTAATTAAAATACAGGAAAGAGAAAGTGCTCGTTGTAATTTAGATATGTAATAAGCTCGATAGGTAAATATCCTAGAGCTAATTTAATATTTAGTAGTGTGATTAATAATTTAAAAATCAAATTATAATTAAATTAAAAATCCGTTTCATAAGAAGGAACAACAACAAAATTAATTATTTGTACGATCGTTTCGAAAAACAGTCTTTTTATTGTGGTAGACATCAAGTTACGGACAATAATTATTACATATAGTTTTTTTTTCTCGTCAGCAAATATTGTGAAGGGTTTTTATTAAATGTAAAAGACACCATAAATAAACCTAGCATTAAAGTAAGGCAGATGTATCTGGAAAAAATTAAAATAAAGGTATGGATTTAAACTTGCTAAGAAAATTAATATGGGTTAAAGATAGAAATAAATAGAGTAAAATGTAAATTTGGTTTAAGTACTATATTATACATACATACACAAACATATAAATGCATATATATGAAAAATAGACACATACATACATATAAATAGATATACAGATATATACATAAAAATATAGGTACACATATTTACCCTTTAATTTTTCTCATTTGAAATCAGGAACTATGGATAAAGTACTCATATAGATGTTTGCTATGGCTTTTCAGCTTATGAAATGATGAATTTTAAGAAGAACGCCCGTGCAATAATTTATTTCCGTTGGCATACTTTTGATTTAAAGACGCCACGGTTTATAATTCGAAAGAAATTTTAGGTTAATGTTATTTGTATAATTGAATAATGCAAGGGGGATAATTAGTCATATTTTCTTTAATTAAATGATGTAAGGGGGATAATTAGTCAAACTTAATTTATTACAGAATAATAATAAAAAAATTGTAATCTATTTTTACTAATAAGTAATTTTTAATGATTTAAGGTGGTTTATATTTATTAAATTTAAACCAACATTTATGACTGCATGTGAAGATTAGTTCCTGTCTTGAATTTAATAGGGTGGTTGAATTTTTTATATCTTCGTATTTCAAAATTTTTAGGGTCTCTTTTGTACATAGTGCACAGAATTTATCTCCTGGTTTATATGGTTTGCCAGATTCAATTACTCCCCATTTCAAGTTGAAAGAAATATTTCTATTTTTGAGTTGCCAAATATAGTGGGATAGATACTCTATCCAACTATATTTGTCAACTCAAAAATAGAAATAACATTTGAAAAAATAACATTTTTAAGACTCGTTCAATGGTAATCCGAAAATCGAAAGAGAATGTTTTTAAAACAATCCACTAGTCAGAATTAAACCTGATGAGAAGAAGAGTAAGAATTCCATTCTTTGAAACTCCGCAAATAAGGACTTTAAAAATTGTTTTATATGTTTATATATATATATATATATATATGTGTGTGTGTGTGTGTGTGTGTGTGTGTGTGTGATGATTGCAACGTCTTGTCAGACGAGTGCTACTCCCTCAGACACGAGCCTAAAAATGACTTCCATCGCCACAGAACCATTTTAATAGCCAAATGCCTGAGGGAATATCTATACACAGATGATGTTACAGAGTCTTAGCTTTGTACGACAGCTAAGTCTTTCTCTAAGTTCAAAATGTTGAGATCCAGCAACAAGCAAGAACAAGATAGCCAGCAACAAGTTAAACTGCAGACCAGCTTAATACGGGTACTGGTCTCCGGCTTGATGGGATTTCTTTTTTAAATTAGAGATTTACTTCTCCTAGAAAGGTTGCTTTCACCACGGCTTATGGGAGCCCTCTCCACCCCAACACACACTTGCATGCACACAAACACACACGGTGCTAGTTGGCCGTTGACTCCTAAAAAGGCTTCATTCGCCCTTTGGAAGGTCTTGTTTTTAATCCTGCAGGAAGACTAGCCACCCTCCTCATTAAACAAGTCTGGTGGAGGAACCAGTTTAGTCGCCGGTGACCCGACCATGAGGCAGGTAGTACTGGGATACATGGTACCAGTAGCATATGACATGACCTGAAACATAAACATATATATATATATATATATATATATATATATTATTATTATTATTATTATTATAATATATATATATATATATATATATATATTATTATAATCATTTTTCCCACGAAGAAAGATAAGGTATATCCAAACAATGTCCCCTTAAAGTGTGTTATAAAATTATTCCAAATCCTATAATTTTATAACATGCTCATCTAATTTAAATTTCGTTAGAATTTCCCACCAGCTGCTCTTCATTACGTAAACGTAGCTAAATAATAGTTTTCTTTTTGATAACAAACGATGTTGTATCATCAAAGGAAACGTAAAGGGAAATAACTTTCCCAAACTTGGTGCGGTCATAAACCATGATCGAAAAAATATAAACGAATTTTTTCCTAAATTATACGATGAACATTAAACTATTTTCTTTGATGGAAATCGCCCACAACTTTTTTATGATGCACCGCGTGGTATGCTCTACAGATAACGGAGAGAGGCAGGGGAAGTTTTACGGTTGTTTGTTTGGTTTTACGACGTATAAATATTTTTCATTTTTTTATAACCAAAAACGCGTCATTAGATACGTGTTTATCCAATTTTCTATATGAAACCTTGGTAGTGTCACTTAATAGGTTTTGCGGGTGATATAAGAAAAACCATATTTCTTATCCTAAACATTATTATATAAGGAATCATTTCCTGAAAAAGTTCATTTCTTTTATCCATCGCAACACAAGAAATACACGATAAAATGCGTAGAAATTGAATGAGAAGAATATCAACATGGCTTCCACTTGCAATTTCGTAGATCAAGGAGCAGCCTTTACCTTGGATCAAAACCCAAGATCAAGTGAAAAGGAACGAACCGACGATATTTCGGTGAATCTGTTAAGTTCATATATTTATGAATTTGTGTTACAGAAAAAAGGGCTGTTCCCTATTCCTGTAAGTAAGAAGAACTTTAGATAAATGGAAGATGAGATTAGGATAGACCGAGATTCGAACCTTGTAAGCAAGGTTAAGAGATAGATTCAGAAAATGGAATGTTAGAATTTCGCATTGTTAAATTTCATATAAAATAGTTTAGATAAGTTTGTATTGTAACAAGAATTTAATTGTTCATTCTTTTATTGAAAAGGAATTAAAAAGGTCAGCTTAAAAAATTATGAACAATACAATTTAAAAACATATTGAAAAATAAGTTAGGTTGAAAAATAGGTTAGTGAGCATTCTTTGTTAAAGAGGCGTGCTTTGTAAATGTATGTTTAAGCCACGTGAGTCGATCACGTTTTGAGACCATCCGTCTGAAATCATAGCAAAAATTAATTCTCAATATAGGAGCTAGTCAGTCGAAAACCAAGACAGCCGAAGATCAAGATCGAGTCCGGATCGAACACCCAGCAGAGTCGGTCGGACAGAGATGACATGATCAGAGGAGAGTCCCTTTAGAAGCGAATGGAGAACGTTTAATCATGTAGACGACTTTGAATTCCTTGACGTCATCATCTTTCGACCGATCGATATGATTAAAGAAGTTATCATCATGTTTTTGTAAAACTGTGTCGTTTCATCATTCAACAGCAAAAGGTGATGTGTGGAACATACTTATATGGACTTTGGATAACCCCATCCTAAGTAATGTCTCTCTCCATCATAAGTAATGACCGCCCCCTCCAGTGTTAAAAGACCTGATCACCCTCTCAAGTTATATGTGTTCAGAAGAAAGACTCCACAACAGTATACATGTATTTCCACTCATCAATATGAATGTCGCCATCCTATCGCTTAAATAAGATCCCAACACTATTTGTGTGTAAAGTGCAAAATATTTTGCTGCATTGCGTCCATTCATTATATTTTTTATTTTAATCATTATTATAGTTAGAATTCGCAGAAAAATTATATTATAGTTAGTATTCGCAGATAAATTATATCATAGTTAGTATTCGCAGATAAATTATATTATAGTTAGTATTCGCAGATAAATTATATTATAGTTAGTATTCGCAGATAAATTATATTATAGTTAGTATTCGCAGATAAATTATATTATAGTTAGTATTCGCAGATAAATTATATTATAGTTAGTATTCGCAGATAAATTATATTATAGTAAGTGTTCGCAGATAAATAAGATTTAAGTAAGTATTCGCAGATAAATTATATTATAGATAGTATTCGCAGATAAATTATATTATAGATAGTATTCGCAGATAAATTATATTATAGTTAGTATTCGCAGATAAATTATATTATAGTTAGTATTCGCAGATAAATTATATTATAGTTAGTATTCGCAGATAAATTATAATATAGTTAGTATTCGCAGATAAATTATATTATAGTTCGTATTCGCAGATAAATTATAATATTGTTAGTATTAGCAAATAAATTATATTATAGTTAGTATTCGCAGATAAATTATAATATAGTTAGTATTCGCAGATAAATTATATTATAGTTAGTATTCGCAGATAAATTATAATATTGTTAGTATTAGCAAATAAATTATATTATAGTTAGTATTCGCAGATAAATTATTTTATAGTTAGTATTCGCAGATAAATTATATTATAGTTAATATTCGCAGATAAATTATAATATTGTTAGTATTAGCAAATAAATTATATTATAGTTAGTATTCGCAGATAAATTATATTATAGTTAGTATTAGCAAATAAATTATAATATTGTTAGTATTAGCAAATAAATTATATTATAGTTAGTATTCGCAGATAAATTATATTATAGTTAGTATTCGCAGATAAATTATAATATTGTTAGTATTCGCAGATAAATTATATTATAGTTAGTATTCGCAGATAAATTATATTATAGTTAGTATTCGCAGATAAATTATAATATTGTTAGTATTAGCAAATAAATTATATTATAGTTAGTATTCGCAGATAAATTATATTATAGTTAGTATTCGCAGATAAATTATTTTATAGTTAGTATTCGCAGATAAATTATATTATAGTTAGTATTCGCAGATAAATTATAATATTGTTAGTATTCGCAGATAAATTATATTATAGTTAGTATTCGCAGATAAATTATATTATAGTTAGTATTCGCAGATAAATTATTTTATAGCTAGTATTTGCAGATAAATTATATTATAGTTAGTATTCGCAGATAAATTATATTATAGTTAGTATTCGCAGATAAATTATAATATTGTTAGTATTCGCAGATAAATTATATTATAGTTAGTATTCGCAGATAAATTATATTATAGTTAGTATTAGCAAATAAATTATATTATAGTTAGTATTCGCAGATAAATTATATTATAGTTAGTATTCGCAGATAAATTATTTTATAGTTAGTATTCGCAGATAAATTATATTATAGTAAGTATTCGCAGATAAATTATATTATAGTTAGTATTCGCAGATAAATTATAATATTGTTAGTATTCACAGATAAATTATATTATAGTTAGTATTCGCAGATAAATTATTTTATAGCTAGTATTCGCAGATAAATTATATTATAGTTAGTATTCGCAGATAAATTATAATATTGTTAGTATTCGCAGATAAATTATATTATAGTTAGTATTCGCAGATAAATTATATTATAGTTAGTATTCGCAGATAAATTATATTATAGTTAGTATTCGCAGATAAATTATATTATAGTTAGTATTCGCAGATAAATTATATTATAGTTAGTATTCGCAGATAAATTATATCATAGTTAGTATTAGCAAATAAATTATAATATTGTTAGTATTCGCAGATAAATTATATTATAGTTAGTATTCGCAGATAAATTATAATATTGTTAGTATTCGCAGATAAATTATAATATTGTTAGTATTCGCAGATAAATTATATTATAGTTAGTATTCGCAGATAAATTTTATTATAGTAAGTATTCGCAGATAAATTATATTATAGTTAGTATTCGCAGATAAATTATATTATATTTAGTATTCGCAGATAAATTATATTTTAGTTAGTATTCGCAGATAAATTATATTATAATTAGTATTCGCAGATAAATTATATTATAGTTAGTATTCGCAGATAAATTATATTATAGTTAGTATTCGCAGATAAATTATATTATAGTTAGTATTCGCAGATAAATTATATTATGGTTAGTATTCGCAGATAAATTATTTTATAGCTAGTATTCGCAGATAAATTATATTATAGTTAGTATTCGCAGATAAATTATATTATAGTAAGTATTCGCAGATAAATTATATTATAGTTAGTATTCGCAGATAAATTTTATTATAGTTAGTATTCGCAGATAAATTATATTATAGTTAGTATTCGCAGATAAATTATATTATAGTAAGTATTCGCAGATAAATTATATTATAGTTAGTATTCGCAGATAAATTATATTATAGTTAGTATTCGCAGATAAATTATTTTATAGCTAGTATTCGCAGATAAATTATATTATAGTTAGTATTCGCAGATAAATTATAATATTGTTAGTATTCGCAGATAAATTATATTATAGTTAGTATTCGCAGATAAATTATATTATAGTTAGTATTCGCAGATAAATTATATTATAGTTAGTATTCGCAGATAAATTATATTATAGTTAGTATTCGCAGATAAATTATATTATAGTTAGTATTAGCAAATAAATTATATTATAGTTAGTATTCGCAGATAAATTATATTATATTTAGTATTCGCAGATAAATTATATTATAGTTAGTATTCGCAGATAAATTATATCATAGTTAGTATTAGCAAATAAATTATAATATTGTTAGTATTCGCAGATAAATTATATAGTTAGTATTCGCAGATAAATTATAATATTGTTAGTATTCGCAGATAAATTATAATATTGTTAGTATTCGCAGATAAATTCTATTATAGTTAGTATTCGCAGATAAATTATATTATAGTTAGTATTCGCAGATAAATTATATTATAGTTAGTATTCGCAGATAAATTATATTAGAGTTAGTATTCGCAGATAAATTATGTTATACTTAGTATTCGCAGATAAATTAAATCATAGTTAGTATTCGCAGATAAATTATTATTATAGTTAGTATCCGCAGATAAAGAAACGAACATCCACACTCAATCGCACTGTCTCTTTCTGTCTGAGTGAGAAACGCGCACTGGAAAAGGTTATTGGCAGAATAAAAGCGTATCAAAATACGTTGTTGTAACAGAATAAAAGGGGTAAATCGTTCGGAAATAATGAGATGCAGCGGCTTTATTAACTGTAACTTAAAGCATTATGTAGTGTCCACTACAAATTAATGTCTGAGCATCCAATGTACTGTCGTTATTAAAAGAATCCAAAATAAAAGGAAGCGTTCATTATTTTTCGAGGGAAACTGTTGTACGTAAAAGGCAAAACCAAATATTTTCAGGGAAGCACGTAAGCGTAGACTATGAAATATTGTCCGGTGAGGTATGGGAGAGTAGGACAAGAAAGCAATTAGCAAGTAAGTTGCCCTGCTACCATCTCTACGCCTATCCCATTTGAAACAAGAAACAATTATAGTAATTTTCGAATATTATATGAAAAACATGCATAAGATATAGTCAGGGAGTGTGGTCATTTAAAACTAATGTTTTTCTCTTTCATTCTACTTTAATTTTGTAGATAAAACTAATAGTCTATATATGTATATATATATATGTATGTGTATATATACATATATATACACATATATATATACACATATATATACATGGTAGAATAAGTATTACCTAAAATGTCTTCCCTTCTCCTTATCCTTTAATCTCTTTCTCTCTTTACACACACAAAACCATACACATTCATATCAATATTATATCATTGTGTTGATCATATTATTGTAGTGCGTACAATATTTATTAGGTGCGAAGAGATGACGCCGAATGATAATGTTTCCTACATTAATTAGGAAAAGCTTTTAAGCGTATTACTTAAAGTAGATTAGATTAGTTCTACTCGTATACGAGATGTTTTTATTTAATAATTTAAAACTTTACGATCACTTCGAAATAGAACTGATCAAACTAGATTTAAGAAGACTATAAACGACTTTATGGATGCAAGCATTACTATATATATATATATATATATATATATATATATATATATATATATTCAGAATATATATATATATATATTAAGAATGTGAATATATATATGTATATACTAGCATTTCAGCCCGGCGTTGCCCGGGTTTTTAGATGTGTTTGTTGAGGAAAAAATGGTAGTAGGGAGGCAGGCTCGAACCCGTACCGCAAAGGAGGAAAAGAACGGGGAAACAAACCTTACGTCTTTGCTGTTACGACCACCGTGAATTGACTTATGTTTACATTAAGGTTACACAATCGACAGGCGAGGATATCTTTCAAGATATCGGCGAAAAAAGAACGACCCCTCCATGTTGAAAAGTTCCTAGTTGAAGGTGAAGATGTTAATGTTTTTAGTCAAATTTTCGATAATTTTCGTATTAAAGGTCGAACTTCAAAATGATACATCTTGGTAAAATCCGTCGCCTCTGTCGAAAGTTTTAGGCAGACATGCAAACATACATACATACAGTTATATATTGGTGGCTAAAAATTTTCGAACCAAACCTATGAAAAAGCTTGCCCTATCTCTCAATACGCTTTATGAGAAATTTCAAATGTTTAGACCAGAAATTGTCTGAGTAATTAGGTAGACACGGCAGTAGTCAAATTTATTTTAACTTTGACATCTATTATGACCCCTTAAGATTTATTGTTTTGGGCTCAAATCAAGTTATTAAGTTAGATCCATGTCCAAGGAACCTATATGTAATATTTCAAGTGTTTAGACCCCAAATTGGCGGAGGAGTTTGGTAGAGTTCTCAAAGTTCAAATCATTGAACTTTGACCCCTTAACAACGAAATTTGTGGCCGAAAACCGATCACATTGGTTTTTCCAAATCTCAGTATCCTGTATATCAAATGTCGAGTCTGTTGACTGAAAATTAACAGTTATTGCGAAGGAAAATGTACACAGACAGACAGACACACACACAGACACTTTCACTTATATATATATATATATATATATATATATATATATATATATATATATATATTCAAAACGGGAAATATATATATATATATATATATATATGTATATATATTCAGAATGTGAGAGATTAGATAATTCTTTCTACAGCCAAACAACGTGGCAGCTCAGAACAGCCATGAACGCCAACAAACCGGAAGCTCAAGACTCGCGTTTCGCCCTCATTTGGGCTCATCAGTTAGACACATCCGATCTCGGGATACGAATCCCCAGCCTCTTATATAATCTCCCACATTCTGAAAATACTACCACTAATTGCTCGCTAGGTTAGCTTGCTGAATTACATCATCATAGCGAGTATGAAATTTCTACTTGTGAGACATCGGCTTGGGTTGAACCTTAGTTCGATGACCACATACCTTGTTCGAGACGAAGTAAGACCGTTGTACAGTCGGATTTCGCCGCGGTTTGCGTTATCTGTATTAGTTAATAGATTTTCTTGTGTGTCGCGTGATTGCTCAGGAGGAAGAGCGCTCACCTTGCATGCTAGAGGCGTGTGCTTCGTATCCCAAGTTTGATATGTCCAATTGATGAGCCCAAATATGGCGAAACTCGGGTCTTGGACTTCCAATTTGTTGGCTGTTATGGCTCTTGTGGGCTGCGACGTTTTTTGGCTGTGGAAATAATTATATATATATATATATATATATATATATATATATATATATATATATATATATATATATATATATATACCAATGTGATGTGATGTGGTGTGTTGCACACAGGGCCTTTGAGCGTGTAGTGTTGTAGCTTAGTGAATGTGTAGAGTGCTTAGCTGCTTGGCTTTCAGGTGCTTTGCTCCTCTTGCTTCCAGCTGTAACCGCCACCTATACTCGCAAGAGTGAAGGGGAGGCAGTTTAGTAAGCCCTGCCCACTGGTGGTTAGAGCGTCTCACTGGTCAAGACTCGCATGCCACCTCCTCGTGGTACATCACGGTTAAACTGGGTACCTTGCGGCCCCAGGCTAAGTGTATGTGGGATCTCGGAGTAGTCTGGAGCCCCAGAGGTGTTGAGTGCATGGCCCTCCGGCGTGAGGACACGCCCTGGCTTACACCAATCCAGACCCCAGCTATGTGGTCAAATAGCAAAATGTCATCTCGGCAGCAGGAGTTGGCAGTCATGGTATGAGCGCAGCTGATATATTTTTCAACCACCGGTCTCCCATGGCGGATCACTGAGCGGATGAATCAAGAACGATCAACGGTCAGGGATCAACACCCAGTTAGCGGGTACTGCGGGGCAACCTACCACTGCTCCAGCTGTCGCACTCCTGTGCTCCGCTGGGGTCCGCAATGTTGGGTCCAGAGGTGGATGTTCTGTTCTGGGCATGCACTCATCCACTACTTCCCTGCCCCGGCGCTTGACGTTTCAGGCAACTACTATGGATATGTCAAGAATAAATTCTCAGCGACTGGCAATTCGGGAGCCCCCTGCAGTCGGGGGTGCTGTCGTTGCTCGGCAGGGCCCGCGTTCTAGGCAGGCGCGCCCCGGTCGACATCCTGCTACTGCCTCCCCACTACACCTGGCCTGCTGGAATGTCCGCTCCCTTGGGGTGACTTCCTCTCTTGACAGTTTTCATCCTCGGAAGTCTGCTGTTATCGACCTGGAATTACTCCGGTTGGGGGTGGATGTCTCAGCACTAGGCGAGACATGGCTCACTGGAAATGGCTCCATACGTGAAGCTAACTTCACATTTTACTGGACTGGCTACCCTGACTTGGAGAGACCAAAACATGGAGTGGGTTTTGCCATCTGCAACAAGCTGCTCAGCTTTGTCGAAACTCCCGTCGCCATCTCTCCCAGATTAATGTCACTACAGCTACACACCACCTCTGGTCCAGTGTCCCTATTGTCTGCCTACGCCCCAACCCTCACCTCGCCGGATGACCAGAAAGATGCTTTCTATCTCCAGCTGAGTGAGACCCTCTCCAAAATCGACCGCGGTCACCGCATAATCATCCTGGGTGATCTCAACGCTCGAGTAGGCAGTAACACCAATGCCTGGCCTGATGTCCTGGGTCCTCACGGAGTGGGCTCTATGAATGAAAATGGACAGCGTCTTCTGGAACTCTGTGCTACACACAGGCTGTGCATCCCATCAACCTTCTTTAAGGGCTCACCGTGGTCGAAGATGACATGGCAACACCCACGCTCTAAGCGCTGGCACCAGCTGGACCATGTGATCACTCAAAAGAAGCACCTCCAGGATATCATCCACTGCAGGACAATGCACTCTGCGGACTGTGATACAGACCACTCACTTGTGCGCTGTAAGCTTAAACTAAAGCCAAAGAAAATCCACCTGTCTTGCTCAAAACCACTTTCAACGCTCAATGTTCTTGCTACTAAGTCCAAGGAGAAATGCCAACATTTTCAAGCTTCAATACAATCCACCTTTGGCCAGTCTGCACCCCCTCAGGATGCTGCCTCTGCCTGGCTGCGGATTCGTGACACTGTTGGAGTTTGCGCACTCTCCAGTTTTGGTAGACGTACAGTAAAGCAGCCGGACTGGTTCAGACACCACGCGGACACACTCCATCAAGCACTAGCAGAAAAGCGAGCGGCAAGACTGGCTGTGATGCAGGACCCCTCTCCTCAAGCTACTAGCCTCTGGAAGCAGAGCCGCTCAAAAGTGCAGCGCCTAACTCGAGAGGCTAAACACAACTATTGGAGTGACATCTCCAAGCGTGCTGAAGACTGCTCTGCCACCGGCAACACCGGTGGCATGTACCAAGCTCTGAAAGAGGCTCTAGGTCCTCCTGTGAAGAAATCATCTCCTTTGCGATCTCTGTCCGGAGAACTACTCACCAATCCTGATGATCAGCTTGACCGTTGGGTGGAGCACTACAGCTCACTGTATGCTCAACCTGTAGCAGCTAGTGAGGCTGCTATAATAGCTGCTGTTCCCCAACTACCAGTCCTCCATGAGCTAGATTACGACATCACCATCGATGAAGTACACAAGACCATCAAGCTACTGAGGAACAACAAAGCCCCCGGCGTGGATGGGCTACCTTCAGAAATCTTCAGATGCGGTGGTGACTCACTAACTGAGGAACTCCATCATCTCTTCTCAATCTGCTGGAATGAAGGTACTATTCCCGATGAACTTCGTAACGCCAACATAGTTACCCTGTATAAGAACAAAGGGTTTCGCTGCGACTGCAACAACTACCGTGGCATATCTCTACTTTCCCAGCCTGGAAAGATCTATGCCCGCTTAGTCCTGCCACGTCTCCAGATTATTGCCAACAGAATTCTTCCTGAGAGTCAATGTGGCTTTCGACCTGGCCGCTCTACCACTGACATGATCTTTTCTGTTCGTCAGATCCAGGAGAAATGCATTGAGCAAGGCCGTCCTCTCTATGCAGTTTTCGTTGACTTGACGAAGGCCTTTGATTATGTTAGCAGATCAGGGCTATTTCTAGTCCTCCGTCTACTGGGCTGCCCTCCCAAACTCCTGAAAACCATACAAGAATTTCACGATCAGATGAAGGCTACAGTACAGTTTGAGGGCTCTCGTTCTAAAGAGTTCCCCATCTCTTGTGGTGTCAAGCAAGGCTGCGTGTTGGCTCCTACTCTGTTCGGAATATATTTCTCAGCTGTTCTGCGCCGAGCCTTCCCAAACCCAACTGGAGTGCTCCTTCACACTCGCAGTACTGGAGGCCTATTCAACCTGGCCAGGCTACGCTCAAAAACTATGGTTAACCGCGTACAGATCCGTGAACTCCTGTACGCTGATGATGCTGCCTTCATCGCCAACTCGGAGGTTGAGCTTCAGGCAATGTGCTCCTCCTTTGCTTCTGCCTGCGAGGAGTTTGGTCTCAAAATCAGCCTAGGCAAGACGGTGGTCTTTGCCCAGCCTGCTGGGCTTTCACCCATAATAACCGTAAACAATCATGTACTGTCAAACGTCACCAAGTTCACTTACTTGGGTTCTACAGTTGATAACACCAACAGTCTTGATTGTGAACTGGACTCCCGCATTGGAAAGGCATCAACAACTTTCGGCAGGCTTAGTGAGAGAGTCTGGAAGAACAAGTCCCTCTCGCTACACCTAAAGATCAAGGTTTACGAGGCCTGCATCCTCAGCACTCTCCTGTATGGCAGTGAGACTTGGTGCACCTACCGCCGACACGAACACCGTCTGAACGCCTTCCACTTCCGATGCCTGCGCACAATTCTTGGATTCACATGGAAGGATCATGTACCAAACACAGCTATCCTCTCCACGACCAAGAGTACTGACATGTACACAGTGCTGCGCATCCGTCGCTTACGTTGGGCTGGCCACACCTGCCGCATGGACGACAGCCGGCTACCAAAAGCACTTCTCTTTGGAGAGATAGCTGATGCCCCTCGCTGTGCTGGCAGGCCACGCCTCCGCTACAAGGATGTCCTGAAACGTGACCTCCAGGTCTTCGGCATCCCTCACAACACTTGGGAAACCTCTGCCGGCAACCGAGCAAAGTGGCAAGCTGCTATAAGATCTGGTGCCAAAAGATCCTGCCAGCAATACACAGACTTCCTGAACTGTAGAAGACTGAAGCGCCTTGCCAATCGTCGTCCTCGACGTTAAGGGCCTATGGATATATATACATGTGTGTGTGTGTGTGTGTGTGTGTGTGTGTAATTATATACTATAATAATTAAATTAAATTATATTGCTGGCACCTAATAAAAGGTATAAATACATGGGAAGTATCCCGAGTAAGATACTCTGGACCGTTCATTGGATGGACCAAAGAAGAATTGAGACAACTGGATCAGAAGGCAACCATTCGCCCATGTATGGAGCATTGCTGTCATATTTGAGCTGGTGCATCGGCTACTAGTCTCTCGCTCCTTGACAAGGTTCAAAAGAGAGTCGAAAATCTAATAGGCCCTAAACTGGCATAAGCTTCATCCTCTGTCCCATCGACGAAACGTTGCATCCCTCTGCCTGTTCTACAAGTATTTTAATGGCGAATGCTCTAACGAACTGTAAGCACTTGTGCCCCCACGACGTGAACACCCACGACAGACCCGACAGGCTGCAAAATCCCACTCCCACACTGTAGAGATCCCTAGATGTAAAAGATCTTTCTACTCCAGTAGTTTCTTCCCCAGAACCGCTAGACTTTGGAATTCCATTCCAGATCCCTGCTTCCCCAACTGTACTGACATGCAGAAGTTCAAGTGCAACGCGAACAGACATCTTGCTCCCCAAATCCCTATATAGTACCCCTGTAGTTGCTGCCCCTGGTAGTAGCCCCCTACACCCAAAGTGACAATGTGCCATGTTTGAGGTGAAAATGTAATTTAAAAAAAAAGAAAAAAAAAGAAGACCGGGGAAACTCATGGCCATACACAATGCACTAAACGCAGAGGACGATGTCGACCGACTTTATAAAGACTGTGTGCATCACACACAGACATACACACACACACGCACGCGCGCACAAAAGGACAAGTTACATACATAATGCAACACACCGAAAAGATAATTATGACAGTGAGAGACACTGAAAAAATCAACAAAACAGAAAACACAGAGAAAAAATATAAGACAAAAAAAAAAGAAAAATGTGGAGACAGAAAACTACACGGACGATTAATAAGGGTAACAAAAGATACGAATAACGAAATCACTTGGACATGGATGCGAAAAGGATACGTTAATCGAGAAACTATATCCCTAATAACTGCAGCACAAAATAATGCGATAAAAACCAAACAATAACGAATAAAAAATCGTCAAAATACATGAAAGCAGTAATTGCAAAAATTAAAAAAAAATAGGTTTTTTTTTATATTAATGTCAGAGATAGAAAAACACTTGACTATGTAGATAGTGATAGTGAGTATTCCTAATCACATTAATATGGTAAGTAGGCTATGCTAGGTTCGAGCGATTGTACAGGTTTAAATCAATCCCCATTTGCGTGATGTGATCCTGTCTTTCGATTTATCTCATCAATTTTCAAGGCCTGACAAGGCATTAATCAAAACTTTTTCGCTGGCCAATTAGGGTAGCCTGTTTCTTCAGACCGACAGACGCGCCATACGAATTTTAAAGTCCCTCGCCGTTTGATTCTGTTGGGCCAGCGGGCGAGGTTTCTTCGCTGGAAAATCGTGATCGATACAATTAATCCTTCTTCGTGCAGAAAGCAAAATGATGATAGACTTAGCATGATTTCGACACTTGCAATTACCGTAATATCTCACGTACTCGCGTTCATATTAACTTCTAATTACTTTATTAGCGTTTACTTAACACCAATAATATATATATATATATATATATATATATATATATATATATATATATCAATTACCATTTCTACAATATGTATATATATATATATATATATATAGTAGAAATGGTAATTAATAAAAAACTGAAAACAGTGCTCAATACTGTTGTAGAGCAAATATGCGTTTTATTTTTTATTACCGAACTTTTCTGTGAAGTTACGTTATTATTTCAGCTACCCGGCCGTTTTTTTCTGACCGTCCGTAGCTTCCTCAGGTTTTCTGTAAAAGTCTGAGGAAGCTACGGACGGCCAAAAAAAAAACGGCCGAGTAGCTGAAACAATAATGTAACTTAACAGAAAGATACGGCAATAAAAAATCAAACGCATTTATTTATTTATATAGTTACTATACAGTCTTATTGTTTTATTGTATTATATTTGTATTAATAGTTAATATTTATTTTTTTTACAGGTTTATTTAATCAAGCATGCCACGCAAACTAACTTTGGAAGAGCGCAAAATTATTTTGAAACGATATTGGAAAACAGAAAACGCACAGGATGTAATTCGACTGTATAGTAACTTTACGGACACCCTGTATATATATATATATATATATATATATATATATATATATATATATATATATATACATACATATATATATATATATACATACATATATATATATATATATATATATATATATATATATATATATATATAAGTGAAGAGATGTCTGACTATATTTAGTCAAATGCTTATATTGACGACGATCCCTTTTAAGAGGTTAATAAGAACGAAAGAGAAGTAAATTTTACATAATATCTCTGTATCTCTTAACCGTGTCGGCACCCGTGAAACAAAATCCCATTACAACAACGTATCTGGACAAATGGAACTTTATGATTTTCACGGCCGAAGTCACGCCACAGTTCTCTGCTTATCCTTAGATGGAGGGTGGAAAATGTTTTATTGATTTATCTCCCAGACATTGCAATATTTTGTCGCAGAATTCTTATTCATTTGAAACATGCGTAACGTTAAATTCTTTTAACAAAATGAAGTAAAAAAAAAATGGAAATATTAACGGCATTTTCGAATAATAAACTATTAAATTAAACAAATAATATCGATTTTTAAGATTTCTATATATTTAGTCCAATCACCATTTTGTTTTGTTTACTATTATAAAAGAAAGAGAGTCAAGGAAGAAAAAATAGAGAAAGGGGGGAAATGAGGAGGGAAGGGAGCTAATAGGACAAAGCCATGGAAAGAGAGAGGGAGGAAGAAGAAAAAATAAGAAGAAGGAAAGGAAAAACAGAGGGAGAGAAAGAGGCTTGAAAAACGGAAAGAGGACGAGAGAGGATTAGAGAAACTGAAGCATGGAGAGAGATAGAGAGAGGGAGAAAGGGAGAAAGAAATAAAACGAGAGATAGGCAGTGAGGAAGAAAGAGGGAGAGAAAAAGAGTAGAAGATGAAAAATCAGAGACAGAAGAAGGCAGACATTGAGAAAGGGAGAAAAACAGATTATGTGATGTGAGTGTCAAACACGAAATAAAAGATTTTCATATAATGAAAAACAACATTAAATTTTTTAGATGAGGGTCAGTTGTTTATGTTACTTACATTCATCGGACTATTGTTCTCACCTTTAGTTATATTAGTGCAATGTTTCTGCGCGTTTACACGAGTTTATAACCGGGCAAGAGGCGTTGTACCTTTGCTAAAAAACATTCCAAATACCATGGCGCTTCAGCCCCCAAATTTGACAGTTTTCTTAGTACATTTGGCACATAATCTTTCGCCAATACGTCTCTTTGCATTGTTTTTTCATCGTTTGCAAATAGATTAAACTTACTTTCATCACTGAAAAATACTTTTGCCCAATTTTCATATGTTCAAATTACATACCTGCTTGCACACTATAATCTCTTCCTTCTTCTTCTTCTTCTTCGAACTAACACGGGATTTTCTTCTTTGGATTTAGATTAAACAAACCTATTTTTTGCAGTCGTATAGAAACAGTCTGTCTTGATACATTAACACATGAGGTACTATTCATAGCCCTTTTAATTTTTGTGCAAGACTTAAAACGGTCCTTTAATAACATACGCTGCATTATTCGATTTTCTCTTGCCGAAGTTTTGCGTAGTCTGCCTGTTTTAAAAGCACTTACTTTTTAACCAGTATCATTGTAGAATTTAACAACCCTGCCTACAACACTCTTGAAACGTTTCACTTTCTCTTAAATCTTACAAATGGTGGGTTTTTTCTTGTGTAGCCTCACAATAGCTTGTCTCACAGATTAATCAAATTTTGGGCGTTTCGCAATGGTGCCGGCTGATGCAACATTTACAAATGACTAAGTAAGACTTAATCTTTAGAGGAAATAAAAAAATTGAATATGGGATACTGGTTACATTGTTTTTCATAATTTTGTCTCTTACTCTTGGGTGTTCCTATTTTGAAAACAAATAAATAATTGTTATAATTATTTTCTATCCTTTGCAAATGATTTAAATTTTTGTATGTTATTATGGATGATAATGCCTACCCGTTGTCAAAATTTCAACTTTTAACAGTTGTTGATTCTAATTAGGTTTTAAAATTGTGTCCCTTAGTTTTGGACATTACTTTATATATATATGTATATATATATATATATATATGTATATATATGCTCGTTATATAAGTGGTATACAGGAGTATATATATACACATATATATTACATATATACATATATATTACATATATACATATATATTACATATATATATCATAACGTTTTTAGGGTTAGTTTCATATACAGCAAATATATATATATACACCCATATATATATATATGACTACTTAATCACATAAATTAATATACAAAAGTATAGATTTATGCATAAACTTTAACTATTTACTTCAACAGTGCTCAATAGGTAGGTAGAACTAGGTAGTAAGTTGTAAAATATATATGGTAAATAAGCTACACAGAATATTCTGCGTTTCATCCACGCTAGGATTCGTAAGCCTGATGAATCCTAGCCTGGATTAAATGCGGAATATTTTGTGTAGCCTAATTGCCATATATATTTTACAACTTACTATATATATATATATATATATATATATATATATATATATATATATATATATATATATATATATATATATTCTTTTTGTAAATATAGTGATATCTTGCTAAGATCTGCAGACCGATCGAAACTGTCTGCACATCGTTGCTAGATATAATTTTATTTACATAAAGAAAATAAAAAAAATTATAATTTACTCTCTTTGATTGAGCACTATCAACGACGCTTGTTTAAATTCACTGATGCTAATCCTTTAAATATTTTTTAATCTGGAATAAATAAACAAACAAACAAACAAACAAACAAAAACAAACAAACAAATAAATAAATAACATTGCTGTAGTTATTCGTAACTGCATATCCAATTTCAAATACACACTAAAATATCTACAAATAAAAATAAACAAGGAATGATTTTTTTTCCTTATATTCGAAGGTAATGAAGTGCGAAATAATGAGAGATAAACAAGGTATCTCAATAAAAAAAAGTGTGAGCAAACAATAATTGAATGGCGTTAGAAAATGATGTTCGAATGCTGTGGATGATGGAATCTATAAAACGGTAAATCAATTGATTCATCAAATATGATTATCAGAAACGTCGTTGCCATTATTTATGCCGATCGATCTTGCATTAGAGATCGAACAGTAATTTGTTTCATCAGGAATACGAAAACATAAAGGCGAAGAGGAGGAGGTAGATTAAAAGAAAATGAAAACGAAGGCAATAAAAATGATGGCGGTTAAAATAATAATAATAATAATAATAATAATAATAATAATAATAATAATAATAATAATAATAATAATAATAATAATAAAACCAAAGCTACACTTAAATTGAATTGGGATGAGAAAAAAATAAACAAAGAAAATAAAAATAGAATTTTTTTTTTTAAATAATGAAAGAAAGATAAGAAAAAGAAATAGAAGTAATAATAATAATAATAATAATAGTAATAATAATAATAGTAATAATAATATTAATTATAATAGTAATAATAATAATAATAATAGTAATAATAATAGTAATAATAATAAGTATTATTATAATAGTAATAATAATAATAATAGTAATAGTAATAATAATAGTAATAATAATAGTAATAATAATAATAATTATAATAGTAATAATAATAATAATAATAGTAATAATAATAATAGAAATAATAATAACAGTAATAATAATAATAATAGTAATACTAATAATAGTAGTAATAATAATAATAATAATAATAATAATAATAATAATAATAATAATAATAATAATAATAATAATAATAACTAGCTGGACCTGTGGAAATTCCACAGTGGCTCTTTCATATGTAATATATTGATGTTGACGTTCTGTGGATGTTCAGCGTAGATGAATATGCCCTGATATTTTGTTAGTTCTTTTGCTAAAACTATAAAAGTATTTATCTAAGCTAGAAGGGACGCCCGGCATAGCCCGGTCTTAAAATACGCTTCAATGTAATTTTTGCAGATTTCCTATATATTATTATAGAGTCAATTTTCTATTGTTGCTTACATATTTTAAAGTTGTGATTTCAAAAATAAAAATATATACCCATACAACTTTGAGGCATCAGCTTGAATCGAAACCGAAACCAAAACTAATGAAGAAATATATATATATATATATATATATATATATATATATATATATATTAGAGGACTATTACTGATTTTGTAGCATTCCTTCTGTTATTCGGGTATCTAATAAACCCTCGGGCATAGATATATGAATAACAGATGAAAAACAAGTGCATTTTATAGTCATTTCCTCTCTCTCTCTCTCTCTCTCTCTCTCTCTCTCTCTCTATATATATATATATATATATATATATATATATATTTGTGGTCATAGACATACAGTCCTGTTTCGTTGTATCACAACTCATCAGTGCTGCTAGACTAGCACCAAGCCGAGGTTTGAACCTAGAACCATCCCGTTGACAGTCAGCAGTTCTACCGATCCACTCACGGGAGCGGTGCCCGCAAATAACCTCGCCAAATGTTTATTTTAAACAAACATCCGTCCACCACTTTTATAGTGCTCAAACCGCTTATTTATAAACAAACAGCGAGCCTCGCATTTTTCAGCCAATTAAGTAGCGGGTGAGATTATTTATGACAGTGCTCTACCCAAAGAGGGGGGGCTTAAAATGTTTGTAGGCATTGATATAGAGTCCTGTTTCGTTGTATCACAACTTATCAGTGTCCCAGAACACCCGCAAAACTTTGAAAAAAAAAAGAATGGGAGAAATTAGAATCAAAAGAACTACTGGAAAATACCACGAACAACAATCATAAAAACAGCTGAAATATTAAGGAAAACCCTTGAGTGTGGGAACTAACAAACAGCAGCAAAAGTGTGGGTCAGACAAACTGCTGCACAGGCAAAACATAAAACACTAAATGGAACCAAGAACACTTAAACCGCATAGTTCTCTAACCCAGCCCTACCCCCATCCCCCATTGCCACATCACTGCCCCCTCTCCCCTCCCCAATAAAAAGAGCGAGACCAAATAACCAAGTAGAGTTAAGGAGGAAGGAAAGACGGGTGAACTGATCAGACCTCAGCCGAATAAGTGCGAAGAGAACTGGAACCTTGGAGAGGCTTATTGTCACTTAAATCCCAGCGAAGACCAATAGCTGCTACCAACGAGAAATCAATGGCAAGCAGTTGTTGCGATCATGCAAACTTATTTGCAAATGTTATCGAAAGAGGTGGAGAGTACTGGAAAACCTGGGGAGACTTGTTGTCACTCAGCCTCCAGGGAATACCACAGACTGGTTTCAAGGAGAGATCTCTGAAGACCCGTGTGGAAGCTCCTAGTGAGCCAATAATAATAATAATAATAATAATAATAATAATAATAATAATAATAATAATAATAATAATAATAATAATAATAATGATAATGATATTAATAATCGTAATAATAGTAATAATAATAACAACAACAACAACAATAACAATAATAATAATAACAATAATAATAATAACAATAATAATAACAACAACAACAATAACAATAATAATAATAACAATAATAATAATTACAATAATAATAATAATAATAATAATAATAATAATAATAATAACAACAACAACTCGGATTTCGTTTACCAACGTCTCTTTAAGAAGAGATGGGATTTATTCTCAGGGGAATTCCCTCAATCTCGGCTCCAAACCAAGAGCTCTACAGAGTAAGGGTCACCCTTATGATATTGGTGATATTTACAATACTAGAGGTCTGGAGGCCGCCATAAATATCGGAGATTCGTAGGGGTTTTTTTTTATGTTCTTCTGACGACTTTATACTACACCTGGATTACAAACTACATGCGGAGTTATTTGTGTTTTTTTACAACAACAACAACAATAATAATAATAATAATAATAATAATAATAATAATAATAATAGTATTGTCATTTTTGACGTTTAACTTAAAAAAACAAATAACCCCTCTCTTAATAATAATTATTAATCGAAATAAGAACCATTAGAATCGACACATTTTTTGCCAACGAGAAACAAGTTTATTTATCCCATTAGCATATAAATCAGGAATTCTTGAAACGATGAAGTCATTAAAGGCCAATTCGGCACCATCTCGGCTTTTGAAGCATTTTTCGCGCCGGAAGTAGTCAATATGCTTGAAAAAGTGATAATCAGTGGTCGAGAGGTCCGGTGAGTTTGGCAGATGAGGCTGAGTCTTGTAACCAAATTCGTTCAGCTTCTCTATGGTCAGTGGAGCAACATGCTAGCAAGCATTGCATGGAGGAGAATTCGTTCCTTCATATTGACCAATAGCGGGCACATACGTTGGAGCTTCTGGTGCATTTACTAAATTTGTCGGCAGTACTTCGCCGTAATCGTTTCGGCCGGATTCATGAAGCTGTGATGAATGATACAAGCCGCAGAGCACAATACAGTCACTATAACATTGTGTTGGCACAATTTCGGCTTCAGGAAGTGTTATGGGGCTTCTCCGACATCCTACCACTGTGCCGAATGTCGCCGGTTGTCGTAGAGTATCACCTCTCGTCACAGGTCACAATCCGCTCGAGAAATGGGTCGTTTTTGTTGCTCAGAAAAAGCGTAGAAGACATTTCAAAACGAGGATTTTTTTTTACGAGCGGCGTGCAATAAGTAATGGCCCTGGCCCACTTCCCATAGGAGTAAAGCAACGAAACTTGGTACAGTTATTAGTCTTTCTCTACATAGGAACCACCCAGAGGTATGCATTTGCCCCATCGCTTATGCAGCTCTGGAGACCGTTTTTGTAGAACACCCCGGGTTGATCCTCCATCCACGATGTGACTTCAGAAATCAAGGCTGCATACTCTGGGAAACGCTTTCCTTTCAAAAACAACTTCATGACTGGGAAGATGTGAACATCAGAGGATGCAAGGTCAGGAGAGTAGGGAGGATGGGGAGGGATTTCATAACCACACGCCCGTGCTTCTGATCTGGCGACATGCGAGTTGTGAACCGGAGCGTTGTCCTGCAAGAGGAGGGTACCTTTGCTGATCTTGCCCCGCTTCTTGATTTTGATAGCTTCCCTTAATTTCCTCAAAAGTGAAGCTGTTAGGCTCCTGTAGTTGTGGTACCCTTTGCCAGAAAATCTGTCATCATTACTCCGTCCTGGTCCCAGAAGTCTGTGATCATGACCTTACCAGCGGAGGGGTGCATCCTTGCCTTCTTTGGAGGTGGTGAGTCCAAGTGCTTCCACTGCATTGACTGGGTTTTGGTCTCTGGATCATAGTGATGGACCCAGGTTTCATCCTTTGTAATCAGTCTTTTGAAAAACTTTGACTCATCTTCTTGGCACATTTCTAAATTCATCCTCGAGCACTCGACGCGTTCTCGCTTCTGGAATTGTGTGAGTAACCTGGGAATCCATCTGGCAGACACCTTATACATAAGCAAATGGTCATGAATGATAGTTTCCACAGACCCTGCACACATCTTGACATCTTGGGTTATTTGGTGAATAGAAATGCACCGATCTTCCAAAATGGCAACCTCAACTTTACGGACAGATGCCTCATCAATGGCAGAAGGGTGGGTGCGACCAGGTCTGGAAGCTGTTTCCACAGACTTCTGGCCATGTTTGAATTCACGATACTAGCGTTTTACAAGGGCACATGATGGGGCATTATCACCATAAGTTTCTTTCATTTTATCAAAAGTCTCATGTGGTGTGCGTCCTTTTAAATACAAAAACCGGATCACTGCTTGACATTCAACAGGCTCCATTTCACACCTGACTCAGTTCAAAGAGCTGTAAAACAGAAACCACAATTAGTTCAGAGCTGTAATTAGCCACATAACCCGTAGAGATATAAATCATAGAACGTGCAAAATTTCAGCTAGATCAGACAACGTGAAGTGGGTCAGAGGCATTACTTATTGCACGCCCCTCGTATTATCCTTCAATTCATGCGGCACCCATTTATCCAACTTTTTTTACTTCCCTATTTGCTTTAAATGATGAACGACTCTTGAGTGGTCAACCTCGAGTTCACCAGCAAGTGTTGTTTCGCAGGGATAGGCTTCAATTAAGGCTTCTAAATGTTCGTTATCAACCGCAGTCAGCCGGCCGCGACTATCTTAATCGTCGAGGCTCTCCTCACCATTGCGAAATTTCTTGAACCACCGTTGTGTCACACGTTCGTTAGTGGTTCCTGGACCAGACGCATCATTGATATAACGTGCTATCTCGGAAGCTTTTCGGTTTTGTTTGAACTGGAACAAGAAAATCGTGCGGATTTGAATTTTGTCCATGCTGTCGAAAAGCTTGCAAAAAAGAATGAAGAGATTGCGAATGGTAACGAATAACACGATTTTATAAATATGATATATAAAATCGCTATATATATATATCAATGAATTAATTCCGAAATCATATATTAAAGTAACACGTAAGAAAACGATATTGTTTTTGCACCACCCTAAATAATATAATAATTATTATAATAATATAGATCCTAATTTTAACGATGATGACAATAATAATAATAATAATAATAATGAACAAAATAATAATGATAATGAGAATAATTCGAGATGCAGTTGCTTGCATAATTTCCAGTGTTTTGCCCCCCCCCCCTCCCCCACGTGTCCGTGCCTGGTCTTGTATTACTTACCATATATTAAGCGAATGCACCAAACTATCCCAAAAGGAATACAAGAATAGGCACGACGAAGTGGGGAGGGCAGTGCACTGGGAATTATGCAAACAACTGCATCTCGAACGCACAGACAAATGGTACAAGCATAAACCGACAATAGTACTTGAAAATGCGAATCACATAATCCTATGGGACATTGGCATACAAACAGATAAGCCCATCCAAACAAGAAGACCGGATGTCGTAATAATAAGCAAGAAAGAAAAGTCTTGTCAAATCGTAGACGTTGCAGTCTCAGCTGACCACAGTGTAAATATAAAAGAGAGAGAGAGAGAGAGAGAGAGAGAGAGAGAGAGAGAGAAACGGAGCAAATACACAGAGCTAGCCAGAGAGCTGAAAGGGATTTCGATGAAGAAGCAAAATCAAAATGATACCTATAATAGTAGGAGCGCTGGGAACAATTTCGAAAAACTTTGAAAAAAGAATGGGAAGACTTGGAATTAAAGATAAAACGAATCACGATAATGAAAACAGCTGGAATATTAAGGAAACCCCTTGAACGCGTGGTCCAGAACAAACTGCTGCAGAGGCAAAACACGAAGAAGCGTAACATGGAACCAAGAACATTAAAACTGTATATCTATGAGTTTGGTTATCTCCTTCCCCATCACTTCCCTTTGATCCATAACCGCCCTCCTCAAAAAAGTCATAACAAATAGCTGAGAAGGGCCAAGGAGGATGGAGAGACCGAGATAAGAGAGCGCTTACCTTCCATCCGCTGGACAAGTTCGACTACAGCTTGGACCTTCGCAAGGCTTATTGCTACTCAAATTCCAGTGGAGACCAATGGACGCTGCTAGCGAAAAATCCACGGCATGCAGCTGTTCTCGAAAGAGGTAGAGAGTGCAAATACTCTGTGGGGACTTGTTGTCACTATGCTTCCAGGAAACACAGCAGATTATTTTAAAGGATAGATCTTTGATGCTCTGTGTGAATAATGATAATAATGACTAGCGGGACCTGTGAAAATTCCGCAGGGCTTTCCTTTATATGTAATATATTGATGTTGGCTTTCTGTAGATTTTAAGCGTACGTGTAGATGCTCTGATATTACTTGGGTGTATCATATATATATATATATATATATATATATATATATATATATATATATATATATATATATATATATATAAGAGATTATTCTTCTGCGACTGACACCTGGAAAGTAAAATTTAAAAAAAAAAAACTATATAAAACCAACCATCAACTTGGAGTTGAAATGCAGTCATCAACAGGTTACAGCTTCCATTCAAGAACAGATAAAATTCGCAGGCAGACCAAAAGACCAACGACGCAGTTGAAAAGTTGTCGAAATACATGTATGATGTTTATGTATGTCTGACACACATGCACGTAACACATTTAGCCGATCCAGAACGTAAATAGATAGTAAAAGTAACGAATGGTTCAGATACTAAAGAACCCCACTAGTTCAGTTCCTTCAGCTATAATGGAACCCGAAACCAAAGAATTCTTGATAAGATAACTTAAAAAAAAATAGATGACTAAAGTTCCATCAGTTATAATCGAAATCGAAACCAAAACCTATGAAGAATTCTTGGTAAAATTATTTATTGCAAGAAATGGAATTTCATAACAATTAAAAAATAGTCACTCGGATGTAAACGTGACACACAAAATAAATAACACACACGTTATCCTATTAATAATCTAAAACGAGAATTTTAATCGCTAATCTATATATCTATAAAAGTGAACGCGTCTGTCTGTCTGTGTGTCTGTGTACATTTCCCTACGCAATAACTCTGTCAATTTTTAGTCTATAGACTCGAAATTTGAAATACCGGGTACTGAGATTTGGGAAAATCGATGTGACGGGTGTCAGCCAGAAATTTGGCTGTTAAGGGGTCAAATTTCAACGATTTGACCTTTAAGAACTCTACCAAACTTCTCCGACAATTTTAGGTCTAGACACTTGAAATTTTATATATAGGTTCCTTGAACCTGGATCTAACTTAATAAAGTGATTTGAGCCCGAAACTATAAATTTTAAGGGGTCATAATAGGGGTGAAAGTTTTAAAAAGTTAACCATTTTTTTTGTTTTTTTTTGCTTTTTTTGCACAGCATACACCTCCAAACACCCGAGCAACGCCGGGCACCCCTGCTAGTATAAGATAAAACGATAAGAACAAACCATATTTTTTTATATATATTTTCCCCCCAAATAAGGCACATTGCCACTTTGATCTAGGGGGCTACTATTAGGGACATAATCTACAGGGGTACTATGTGGGGAGTTGGGGAGCAAGATGTCGGTTCACGTTACACTTGAACTTCTGCATATCAGTACAGTTGGGAAGCATGAAACCCGTAAGGGAATTCCAACGTCCAGCGGTTCTGTGAAAGAAACTACTGGAATCGAAGGCTCTCTTACATCTAGAGATCTCTATTGTGACGGTGGGCGGGGATTTTGCTGCTTGTGGGGTTTGTCGGGGGTATTTACGTCGAGGGGGTAGAAGTGCTTGTAGTTCGTCGGAGCATTCACTATTAAAGTACTTGTAGAACAGGCAGAGGGATGCTACATTTCGTCGATGGGACAGAGGATGAAGCTTAGAGTACAGTTACAGACCTATTAGGTTGGCGACTCTCTTTTGAACCTTTTCTAGGAGCGAGAGACTAGTAGCAGATGCACCATCCCAAATATGACAACAATACTCCATACATGGGAGAATGGTGGCCTTATAGAGGTATAGGACACTTTAGGGCATTAGTAGATTTCTACCACGGTAGAGAGAACCTAGGTTTTTCGCAGATGTCTTGATAATCCTCTACATGTAATTGTTCCAACTCGTGTTTCCTGTGAACGTTAGGTCGAGGAGTTTGAAAGATGTACTTTAAGATAAAGAGTCTTTGGCTATTGCTATTGGTGGTAGAGAAGGTTTCTTATAGTTATTGAAGTAAACAAGTTTAGTCTTGGCAGCATTGAATGTGACCATCCATTTTTGTCCCCATTCTTCTACAAATTAGAGGTCACCCTCTAGTGTTTCTGCCATTTCTTTAGATAAGTGTTCATTTGTTTTCCTGTCGTGTCTGTTATAGAGCGTGGTGTTAACAGCATATATACCCATCTCACAGACAATTTTGCCAGGGACGTCATTTATGAATATTAGGAGTAATAGAGGTCCAAGGATAGAACCCAAAGGATAGGCATCAAAGCAAAGATCGACAACACACAAGAAAACAGCAAATACAGACTCTGTAAGCAAAGATACGAAAGGATGAACTACATTATAAGCGAATGCAGTAAACTATCCCAGGATAGAATACAAGATTGTAACGATTTTGTGGGGAAGACTGTACACTATAAATTATGCAAACAACTACATTTTGAACATACAGACAAACTGTACAAGCAACTATCATCAAAAGTACTTGAAAACAGAAATTACAAATATTAGTGACACATGGACGTAAAAACAGATAAATTAATCCGGCAAGAAGACTAGATATAATATTAATTAACAAGAACGAAAAGTGCTGCCAGGTCGTAGATTTCGCTGTTCTGCAGATCACAGGGTGAATATCAAGAAGACAGATAAGCAGATCAAATACACGGAACTGAACGTGATACGGAATATGAAGAAAGTCAAGATAACACCAATAATATTAAAAACAATAAGAAAAATCCCGAAAAAAATATCGAAAAACGAATGAGAGAGATTGGAATCAGAGGGATGACCGTGAAGATGAAAATTGCTGAAATAGTGAAAAAAAAAAAAAATCTCTTAAATGTGAACACTAATGAAGATAAACCGGACGTATAAAAATAATTCCGATGTAAAACTTAAAGAAACACTACATGGAAGCAGGAAAACAGAAACTGTATATTTTTATGCGTTCTGTCAGCATAAATTGGCGCCACAGCAAATAATCGAGGATAGTCATTGAGGGTTGAAAGACCGAGGAGAGAGCACTGACGAGACCTCTACTGGATCTATGCGAAGAGGACTGAGACCTTGGGATGGCTTATTGTCGCTTAAATTGCAGTGAAGACTGATGGTCGCTACCAATGAGAAATCATTGGTAAGCGGCTGTAGTGACAACGCAAATTCATCTCCAAAGGCTATAGAAAGAAGTGCAGAGTACTGGAAATCTGGAGAGACTTGTTGCATCACAGACTCCAGAGAAGGCTAAAGGTCGTTCTCAAAGAGAAATCTTTGATGATGGCCTGTGTGACAACTCCTAATGAGTAAATAATAATTCAGGGAATTGTCAGAAAATAGAAAGACATGTGGAAGATGAAGAAAGTTAAGATGGCACTAATAATTATAGGAGTACGAGAAATATTTCCGAAAAGATTCGAAAAAAAGATGGGAGATATTGGAAACAGGGAGATGGCTGCAACAGAAATCTTAAGGAACACCCTCGAACGCGGAAACTAATCTACATGAGTGACAAACTGTTGTAGAGAACCACCCTCCAAATGGACTAATCCATCTTCCATATAAACTGAACGTATGGCGTTCCCAGGCGGGGATATACTTTCAGAGTGACTCTCGCATGCTCGGTGAATTACCTACACTGTTCTTTTGTAACCTTTTCCGTTTTTCTTGTAATACATATTTAAATTGTTCTCCGTTGTTTTGTTCTACTTTGTGGCTACTTGCGAGCCATTACACAAACCTAACTGGTCATATAGATACTACAACAGACGTAAAACAAAAAAGCTAGAGGAACATCACGCGGAATCAAGAAAACTGAAATCGTATAATTGTACGTTAATCCGACCCCAAAAAATTTCAGAAACTGGCACCAAACCTAATATTCGTGAAGAGTTAAAGAGTGTGAAAAGATCGAAGAAAGAAAATACTACCAAGACATCCACTGGGTGAATACGAAGAGGACATGGGCTTTAAGGAGCCTTATTTGCACCCAAATTCCTGCGAAAACAAATGGTTCTTGCTAGGGAGAAATAAATGATAAACGGATATTGCGATAAGGTGCATTAATATACAAATGTTATCGAAATAGGTAGATAGTATTGGAAATCTGAGGACACTTGTTGTCACTTACGCTCCAAGAAAAGCCGCATGATTGTTGGTGGCGAGAAATCTTTGAAGATGGCGCTTGTAAAAACTCAAAGCGAATACTTAGTAAAAATAAGACACCAACATAAAATCCAGAAGTGCTTGAGTTCGACGCCATGATAAAATCTAATCCAAAACAAAGAAGCAAACGCGAACAAACATCCTTGTTTGGCTTAGTGTGCAATTACTTAAATAGAAAACGGCTATTTTAATGACGCGTTCGATTTTGTGAAAATAAAAATAAATGGACCACTTAACCACAGAAGAATTTCTATTCTAATGAACAAATAAAGACTTATCACGTCATTCATATTCAGGTAAACAATCTTACCAAGACTAGCGGGTTCTTCAGTTCTCTCTCTCTCTCTCTCTCTCTCTCTCTCTCTCTCTCTCTCTCTCTCTCTCTCTCTGTATATATATATATATATATATATATATATATATATATATATATATATACTTATCTATCTATCTATCTATATCGATATCGATATCCCTAGCAACATATATAATGCTCTCTTTCTCTCTTTCTTCCTCTCTCCTTCTTATATATATATATATATATATATACTAGCAGGTAGACACGACATTGCCCGAGATTGAATGATTACCAACGAATATTTCACACTCCTATATTTTTATTCTTTTTATTGTCATCAAAATCCGTGAAATCGCCCGGAGGAGTAACTGAGTAAAAAATATGTTACATACAGTTCAGCCCATCTTTGCTCGGGCCCTATGTACTGTTCATAACTTTATGTACATATGTATATATATATTAAAATGTTTGAATCATATCCACGTAACCTGCATCTAAAACTTCAAGTGTTTTGACCCAAACTTGGCGGAAGAGTTTCGTAGAGTCTGCAAAAATCAACTGTGGTGATTTTATCTCTTGCCAGCGAAATTTTCATCCAGAAACTGATTAAAAAGCTTGCAGCTTGACTGAATACCTTTTATGTAAATTTTAAAATGTTTAGACCCAAAATTGCTAGAGACCGAAAAGGTAAAATCTTTTTAACTTTTACCCCTTGGCAGCCAAATCTTCGGTCAAAATAAAATTAAAACGCTTGCCTTATGTCTAAATACAATTTATGAAAATTTTCAAATGTTTAAACCAAAGATTGGCTTAGTAATTTGGTAGAGAACGATTTTTTAAAACTTTGGCCCCAATTTTGACACTTTTAACATTCATTATTTTGGGCTAAAATCAAATTTAAATGTTTGATCCATGTCCAAGTAACCTAGATCTAAAATTTCAAGTGTTTAGACTAAAAATTGGCGGAATGTTTTTGGTCGAGTATTCAAAGGTCAAAATGGTGAACTTTGACCCCTTACCAGCCAATTTTTTTTACCGAAAACTGATTCAGAAGATATTCCTAAATCTCAATAACCCTGTGGTATATCTATATATGGATATACCTATACTCGTCGCCACATAAAATATGTCCTAATTTGCCTACATTTGTATATGTAGTGTCCTGGCAAGCAACTTCGGTTTTACGGTTTCGGTTGTCTCTTCTACATTTGTCAGTTTTGCTACTTCGGTTGTCTCCCCTGTGGCCTTGCCAAACCACTAATACATTTTACACACACACACACACACACACACACACACACTTATATATATATATATATATATATATATATATATATATATATATATATATATATTAGAACCCCGGGATAAGGGGGCCCTGTATAGGATTTTTTCAGGTTACGGTACTTACCTCACCTTAAGGTGATATTTATAATGTTATTTGATTTTATACATGTGTCTTATATGCTGAATTGTATTTTGTTACAAATTTTTAATGCCATATATATCTATATATTATTTACATATGAATACATTTATATTTTTATGTTCAGAAAGTTTAGATGCGATAAGTCATCGGTACCGTCGGTTCCAAACCTTATACTAGGGAACCGTTTTAGGTCCTTATATCAACCTCTCTTAGGCAGATTGATCTCATAATCAGGTTATCAGGTTTGAAACTTATGGCTTATTTCATCTAACCTTTCTGAAAATAAAAATATAAATATTACGCTCGCATTTAAATTTTTTTTTCTTATAATAGAGCATCTTGCTGGAATTCTTTCTTCCAAAATATAACCAAGTATATATATATATATATATATATATATATATATATATATATATATATGTGTGTGTGTGTGTGTGTGTGTGTGTATAACTACTTCATTTACTCACATAAATTTAATATACGAAAGTATTGATTTATGCGTAAACTTGAAGTATTTACTTCAAAAGTGCTCAATACGTAGGTAGAGCTAGAGAATCTAGAGTCTGTAGACTGAAACTGAGGTAATTTGGTAGGGAAATTTACACATACACACACAGATACACACAGATACACACACAGACACACACACAGACAAGTTCAATTTTATAGATATATAGATATAATATAATATGATATACGGACATATACAGATTCTAAATTGCTCTGTTTCTTTTGTAAAATTATTTTATATAAACTTCTTTCCTGTTAACGAAAATAAAACATTAAGAAATTTACGTGCGGGGTTTGAACCTACAGATCACGTTATTCCCCCCCCCCAAAAAAAAGGAAAAAATATAAAATAACACCAAATTTTCAAGTCTTGTAAGATTCTTTGTAGTTAATAAAAAAGACGAAATTTACGTGCGGGGTTTGAACCTACAGATCACGTTATTCCCCCCCCCAAAAAAAAAGGAAAAAATATAAAATAACACCAAATTTTCAAGTCTTGTAAGATTCTTTGTAGTTAATAAAAAAGACGAAATTTACGTGCGGGGTTTGAACCTACAGATCACGTTATCCCCCCCCCCCCAAAAAAAAGGAAAAAATATAACACCAAATTTTCAAGTCTTGTAAGATTCTTTGTAGTTAATAAAAAAGACGAAATTTACGTGCGGCATTTGAACCTACAGACCACGTTATGTAAAAAAATTAAAAAAAAACACGCTAGCAACTTACCCACAGTAAAATTTTCACGACCCGTTGTTATTTCATTGTTGCTAAGCGACGACCTAGAAAAAATGGCTTTACCGATGATAGATAAATTAAAAAAACAGTTTCGATTATCGCTTATCGGTAATTATTGGAGGCATTCTGAGAGAAAGCATAACTAAGATCACTTCCAGGCTTATACACTAAAGTTCTGTAAATTTTGAAGAAAATTTGTTCAGTCGTTTCGGAGTCTATACGAAACGAGCTCACACACAGACAAAGTTGCTTTTACATAATTCTAGAGATATAGATAATTTACCTATTTATATATTTATCAATCTGTCTATGTACGTATCTATCTATCCCTCGCGATATATTTCACTGTCCCTATATCCCTACCTATTTATATTCTTTAATTTCCCTATCTATCGAGATATATCTATCTTGGTATACACATCTACTTATATATCTATCGAGGCATCCCTATTGATCGATGTATCTATCTCGATATCCCTATCTATCTAGCTAGCAAGATAGCTAGATAGATAGCTAGCTAGATAGATAGATAGACAGACAGACAGATAGGTAGGTAGGTAGATACGTTGACATAAATAAGGATAACTATCCCTATTGATAGCTATCCATCATTCTTGATGTATCCATCTATCTATCTATCTATCTATCTATTTATCTATATATATATATATATATATATATATATATATATATATATGTATATCTACCTATCCTTATCGATCTGTCTGTATGAACAAAAATATGCTATCAGCTCCGTCTCTTTTCTGAAGAATTAACAATACACCCTATCCATCCATCCATCCATCTATTTATCTATCTATCCTTATCGATCTGTGGACGTATCTATCTCGACTGATTGATTTTATATTCACGCCTTGGTTAATATCCTTACCTATCAAAATATATCTATCTATGTATACTCACCTATCTATCTATTCATCTATCTATCTATCTATCTATCTATCCTTATCGATCTATGGACGTATTTATCTATCTCGACTGATTAATTTTATCTTCATTTCTCGCCAGTATTTACTTGGTTTTTTTTTTCGTAATACATTATCATTTAAAAAAAATTTTAAACTAAACAATTAAATACAAAAAGTGTTATTTGTTAAACACGTGCTTTTACGAATCCAAAAAAAAAAATCAAATGAATTTAAACAAGTATAATTCTAATTTACGCTGAACTGCTTTTCAACGGTGAATGCTCCGACGAACTGCAAGCACTTGTACCCCCTCGACGTAAATACCCCCAACAAATCCGACAAGCAACAAAATCTCACCCCTTCACAGTAGAGATCCCTAGATGTAAGAGAGCCTTCTACTCCAGGAGTTTCTTTGCCAGAACCGCTAGACTTTGGAATTCCCTTTCGGGTTCCTGCTTCTCAAACTGTACTGACATACAGAAGTTCAAGTGTAACGTGAACCGACATCTTGCTGCCCAACTCCCTCCATAGTACCCTGTAGATTATGTTCCTGATAGTACTACATAAAAATGACAATGTGCCTTGTTTGGGGTGAAAATGTAATTTAAAAAAAAATTATTTTCTCATTAAATTCGGTCCTGGATATGACCTAAAACTATATCCGATGGTGAGGCCCCACCTTGCGGGCTTTGGGGAGTGTGGAGCAACTCTTTAATTGCCATTGCTCCCAGCTCCACTTTGACCCGGAGTGGTAGTACCTGTTAGGGTCCCGACTATGGGTTAAATAGAACCATACTTAAAAAAAAAACAAATATACTACATTAAAAATCGTTGCTTAAAATAACTAGATTCGGCATTAAATAATCTGAAAAAGGTTGATATGCCGTAAAACAAAAACAACCAACTAACCAATCAATAAATTCACTAAACGCTTTAGTTTCATTTATCACGCGCTTCGAAAAGGACTTGTGGGAGTTGAAAAAGTGGGCAGCTGTAAGTCTAGTCAATCTCAATATAGTTCTATGGATTCGTCAGTTAGAGTCAGTCAGTCTGCTAGTAAGTCAGAGAGAGAGAGAGAGAGAGAGAGAGAGAGAGAGCAAGAGAGCCAGAGAGTTGGTCAGTTAATCCTTTAGAGGCGAAGGGGTAGAAGATTAACCATGTAGATACAAGTGAATTCCTGACGTCATTCGACTGGTCGATCCGATAAATAAAGAAGTCATCATCATGTTTTGTACGTGTTGTCTCATGTCGTCATTCAGTTAAAACAGAAAAGGTAATTGTTATTATCATTATCTATAATGAACATTGTGTAACCCTTCAAGGATTCTGCATCTCCCCTCCTCTGTGTTAAGAACTTGTATAAATCTCCAGTCAGTATATATATATATATATATATATATATATATATATATATATATATATATATATATATATATATGAAGTCCCAAGAACTGTAATATTTATATATATATATATATATATATATATATATATATATATATATATATATATATATATATATACCTAAATGTCATCTCTCCCTCATTATCACTATCGTTATGTCTGCATTACATGAGTCCCGTTATATATGTGCGTCAATATGAATCCTCTCGCCATCTTTAATATGTAACCCTATGCAACACCGTGATAAATATCACCTACCTGAAACATTATCCTGCAAACTCGTTATCTTGAAATTCACATCTAACATGAATTAGAACAAGTACATTGGGGATATTGCCAAGGCTGCTGCAAAAAAAATTTGCTTCATCTACCAAGCTAGAAAATTACTCACACCAAAAAGTATGCGTAATCTATACAAAGCCATAATTCGCCCATCCATTTATTTATTTATTTTACATTTTTTTCTTTACAAACCCCCAAACAAGACACCTTGCCACGTGGACGTAATAAGCTACTAATTGTGGCCATGCCTATAAAAAAGTTTGGTTTACGTTGCATTTGAACCTCTTCATATCAGTACAGTTTTGGGAAACACATAGCTGGAAAAGAATTCTAAAGTCTAACCGTTTTAGGGAGACAAGCTATTAGAGGAGAATACTTTCTGAGATTTAGGGACCTCAACGGTGAAGGGGTGTGATGTTTTTGCTAAGCGGGTTTGTCGGGAATTCGCGGATACGTCCGTCGAATGAGCACAAGTGCAATGAGTTCATCAGAGCACATTCCATCAAAATACTTGTAAAACATGCACAGGGGTGCAACATTGCAGCGATGGGACAGGGGTTGGAGCCTAGTTGACAAAGTGGGATATATTAGATTGAAGACCCTTTTCTAAACCCTATCCAAGAGGTAGAGGGTAGCGGTAGA
>NC_136517.1:89359998-89479998 GCF_053919585.1 Euprymna scolopes | reverse complement strand
AATAGTCCAATCCCTGTTGATTTTGTGACAGGAGAAAAGTTCTGTGCAGTTCTAGAAGGTCCGCCCTCCAAGAACTTGCCTTCTCTCTTTGAGAAGGGCTTAGTTTATTGCAAAACGCCTGAGTGCGCTCACCGTAGAATGCCAACGGAGCTGCCCAGGCACTTTTTGCAGGTAAAAGTGCCCCCTCGTCTGCGGTGTTGACTTGTCAATCCCACTTTCCAACCCTGGTGTCATATTTCTTTCAGTAAGAGAGGACTAAATACACGATAAAGATCGGGTCAAGATCGCAGTGTCGTATCTGTTCTGATGTAAAACATCACCTTTTCTCTTCTCGGTCAATGAAGGAAAAATCCTTCATGATTGAGATAATGTTATTGTTTCTGTCGACAGTGCCCTTAGATAGGGGGCTGGATTTTTCCCACATTAAAAATCAACATTGTGTCTAACTCTGGCCTCGGGGGGAGATAAGTAGATAGGACCAATATTTGGACTATTGTGGATGAACCTTTCTTCACGTCAATCAAATTGGCATCATTCATATAACCCAATATTTTTTCTTTTTCTTTTTTAATTCTCTTAGATAATCACTTTCAGCTTGTCAGTTTATTTTAAATAAAAAAGGGGTTCCTTCAGTCTTGACAGACTATGGATACTCACTGTAAGGATGTCTGCGCGTTGAATTTTTATGACAAGAGTTGCACAATCTTCAACCATATCTCGTACCAGTGGCAAAGTGAAGTTTTAGGACGATTGAAAACAATGCCGGGATAAGCGGAGAGCACATACAGCACCTAAAAGTCCCAAATGGTCACCCATTTGGTGGTGAGCAGGCTCAACGTTGCTTAACTTCGGTGATCTGACAAGAACCAGTGTGTCAACGCAATTATGTCGTATATAATATAAGTGTAACTCTCGGTTTTTGGAGGATAACGGTTCAATCCACAATGCAGACTATACTAAAAATATAATTACAAATACCTTATAACTTCTACCCGGTCATGATTGACTAAATAAGAGCAGGTCATCGCATATATACAAATATTGTTTTTTGTTTGTTTTTAATTCAATTTTCATCCCGACACAAAGAACAGTGCCACTTTGAAGTAGGGGGCTACTATCGGGGACATAAGTTGCTGGGGTATTATAAAGGGAGTTGAGTAGCAAGATGTCGGTTCACATTACACTTGAACTTCTGCATGTCAGTACAGTTATGAAAGTAGAATCCCAGAAGGGAGTTCCAAAGTCTAGCAGTTCCGAGAAAGAAACTATTGGAGTAGAGGGCTTTCTTAAACCTGTGAAGGGGTGGGATTTAACTGCTTATCGGGTTTGTCGGGTTTGTTGGGGATATTCACGTCGAGGGGGTACAAGTGCTTGTAGTTCGCCATAGCATTCACCATTAAAGTACTTCTAGAACAGGCAAATGGACGCAACATCTCGTCAATGGGACAGAGGCTGAAGCCTAGATGACAGTTGATGACCTATCAGGTTGACGACTCTCTTTTGACCCCTGTCCAGGTGTTAGAGATAAGTAGCAGATGCACCAGCCTAAATGTGAAAATAGTACTTCATACATGGGCGAATGGTGGTCTTATAGAGGTACAGGATATTTTTAGACGTAAGTAGTTTTCTAGCACGGTAGAGAGAGGCCACCTTCTTCGCAACAGAATTGGCAATGCTCCCAATGTATCTATTTCAGTTCATGTTCCCAGTAAACGTTAGGCCGAGGAGTTTAAAGAAAGCACTTTCGGGTTTATATACATAGATTATGATCTTCCAAGTTTTCTTTGGCCGGTCAATCTTCCTGCTATTTAAGAACCATGTTTTGGCAAGAATTTATCCACGAATCTTCCGTATTATTTAATTCTCAGCAATTCCACTTCCAGATAACTGTCACTTAACTTAGGTTATTACGCAAATCAGAAAACGTGTTCGAAATATTCAAAAATGTCAAAAATATATAAGCAATAGAAGGTAACGAGAATGTACTCTCTTCATTGGCTACTATAGCAAGATGTAGGGGAGAGTACCACTCCTTTTCCTGGATTGTTTCACATACCAGTGATCTGAGCACCGGCGAAAAGAAACAAACAAGCAAATATAAATAAATACGATTCGGCATTTTTTTTTCTGTTTAAGTAAAAGGCATCTATTACCGTTACTTTCCAAGCAATACCTTTTTTTACTGTTTATTTGGTTTGCCATGAGATAAAAGAAAAAAAAAACGCCGTCTCCGCACCAGTTTAAAGGTGACTTGTCGTCAACATATCCATTTCGCCTGGTGCACGTTTTCTTTCTCCTCGAAACACGCCGGCCATAGCCAACCATTTCCTGGAGCGCACTTTTCATTCTCTTTAACGCCGCATATTGTCCTTTTTCACCCTTTTTCTTCATACGCGACCCTGCGCACACTTGCAAATTTGCATACGTGCTCAAACGACACTGCTGCTAATAACGCCTTTGCTAGCCATCTATCTTTCGGTTGCATTTGATATTTTTCACACGCGCCCATACGCGCACTGTTACATTATAATGCTGAGTATTTAATAAGAAGGCATCGCATACTATTTTTGAGAATTCGATATGACTCAATAAAGGATTGAAATCTGGTCGTTCTACCAGATACGTTAGTTTAATTAAATACAGAAAATAGTTGTGTTTTGTTATGTGCATATTTGTTTATACGTTTCGAAATTCTTAAGATGTGGATTTATTATTTAATGGGTACCAACATGAATTATAATGTATATACATTCAATGGTCATGCGTACGTATACACGTGAGGCAGGGTTCATCTGAATGTATGTACGTGTGTATAAATATCTATAGTGATTCTTCACTATTTGGACCCCAAGTTTACCATGTTGCAGACAAGTATAATTAACTCTTATCTTTATCCTTTTTAAAACTTCCATGATCGTTAGTTGTGTCTCTTTTAGTGTGTGTGTGTGTGTGTGTGTGTGTGTGCGTGCGCGCGTGTGTATGTGTGTGTGTGTGGTTGTGCCTGCATACCCGGTTCTGCTGCTGCCTTTTCGGAAGGTTCTTCGATCCTCTTGAGGGAGTCCAGTTCTATTCATACATATTTTCTACACCGTGCATAATTGCGTAGCATTTTGGAAAAAATTCCAGCAAGCGCACATGGTGATATATATAGATGCATATATATATATATATATATATATATATATATATATATATATATATATATATATATATATATATATATACTTATACATATGTGTGTGTGTGCGGAAAATCTCGACCAAACTTCTATCTGGATTTTTGGTCTACAAACTTTAAACTGTATATCTTGGGCATTTAGATCGGCGGATAATTTTGGATTCTGGTTTAAGCCGGTAAAATACCTGCTAATGGTTCAAAATGAACGTGATCGTCTTCTCAATTGTGCTAATCGAACGTCATCCACGTCTTTAACGTGATCGTCTTCTCGAAAGGGATCTTTTCTTTTTTATATATTCTTCTTTTTATTTACCGTGGCGTCATTTCGCTCACGACTCGAGATTTGCACATAGCCACCCCCGTTTTGTTTCATATCCAGCCATAACTGACAGAAACGAGAGCATTTAGATTAAATAAAGGGTTCGCTTCGAAATTCCGTGCAGATTCCCGAGTTCGACAGAAAACGCCTTAAGAAGATCGAAGGTAACATTATGAAAATAACAGTTAAGATGGAAATAGTTGTCTGAATGATTCAAATAAATCGAAGAATTTGTTTACATTGAACATGTATTCATATAATAACAGTTACGTTTGTTCTCTATGTTGACGGATATCTTATCTCGCTATAATCGTTATTATTAAAAGTGCGAGTATAGTTTCAGACTCAGTTTGAAATATTATAGCAAATTAAAATGTGCCGAAAAAATAGAAATAGTTTAGTTTCGACTTTAGAGAGACAGATAACAAATCTCCGTTTTTAATAGATTATTTTCAATCTCATGATAAGGGAAAAATATGGGGAAACTTTTCGAAAGATGTTAATTAAAACACTTTTTGTTTTTTAAGAAAACGATCGTATTTGCTAATGTGAGACAGAGGAGAGTTCTAAAGGGAGTTTATTTTCCGTTTTGATTTAAACAAGATGGCGGCAATTTTTCACTTGCTAACACAAATAAAGTTGTTTTGTTTAATAATTCAGTAAAATTCAGGTAATTTCGACTGCATAATTTGGATGCTAACATTGTAATTTATTAGAATTGACAAAAAAAATCAGTAGAAAGCCTTTTTTTTGTCTGAAAACTCCATTTGTCAACTACAAAATCTCGTTCTGATAGTGTAGAAGCGCCAAAAAATGCTTTTTTAAAATTTTATTACAAGGTGGTCACCACTTATCAAGGCCCGGAAGCCACTCAGGGATAAGGGTTATTGCAAGTACAGTACGTTAGTGTGGAGATTTGATTAAGTGTTTACTTAAGGGGGCGGTTCATTAGGAATTTGTTAACGTTGGACTTGAAGACATCCAAGTTGTAGTCAAGTGGGAAGCAGGCAGACGGAACAGAGTTCCACAGGCGTGCAGTGCAATCAGTTTATTTATACACATTTTCTGTGGTTCACCCCGCAAACACAAGCGCCACCATATACATAAATGTTGAAGAGAAGAAGGCTCTTGCCTCGACACTGACCCTACCCTAGGACACCTTCTATGAAACGACCTACGCTTTAACTGTGAAAGCATCCAAAAACACTATATTTCATTTTCTTTAGTCTCTCTTTGTGACCTTCACGGATTATTGTAATCCGATTATCTCCTTTCCTCCTACAACTATTTGAGGAAAACAAAAAGCAGAGCTACAGATGTGTTTTGTTGTCAGAACCCACCCTACTGACTACTTCCTGACTGCTCAACACGCACGCGGGATCGACTAAAAATTCCAAGGTTCTTACGGTTTTGGAATGCTTGGTAGAAATACCTCGGCTGAGCCGTAAGTCTCGCCAATAATCACGTGTGAGTTGGTTTTAGTTTTGTTTGGCATTGGGTCCGGTCAACGGCATGAAATGGGTAATAATGTAGTCAGTCCATTAGATTAAACTGGAGCGTGGTGACGTGCCTTTAAAAGCCATCGGCGAGGACGCCATAAAAAGCAGCCATAAATCTCAATAAATGAAGCCATTTATCTCTCTCTCTCTCTCTCTCTCTCTCTCTCTCTCTTTCTTTTCTCTCTCTTTACATCTACATTTCTGTATCTCTCCCTTTCTCTATCTCTCGCATTCTTTTTCTCTGTCTTTCTCTCTCTCTCTTTATATATAAGCATATATGTATATACATAAATACATACATACACACACATATATACATATATAGTTATATATATTAATACGATATATATATATATATATATATATATATGTATATATATATATATATATATATGCAACCTATTCCCCACAGAAGAGACGTTGCGAGCCTGTCTCTGCTTTATCGTTATTTTCAGGGCAAGTGTTCGGCTGAGCTTCAATCAATGGTCTCCCTTAGCCAAACTTTCAGGAAAAACATTTGTTTACTTAAAACCACTATCAATAATTTCCCACATTCTTTATCTGTGCCTTAACCTAAATGTACATTCCATGAACGATTTTTTTTCTTAGAACTGCACGCCTGTGGAACTCTCTTCCGATTGCCTGCTTTCCATCTTACTAAAATCTGATTGTCTTCAAGTCCAACGTAAACAAGTTTTTGATGAACCATGCCCCTTAGTAATCCAATTTACAAAATTCTTACTACTTATGTTTACTAAGCTATAATCACATTGACTAATATATACCCATTACCCTTATCCTCGAGTGGGCTCCTGACCTTGATAAGTGGTGATTCCTGTGTAAAAAAAAAACATGTTTAATGTTAATATCTCGTCAGCAATTAATCGCTGAAACAAAATTAACGATGTTGGCTCTTTTGGTTCCTATTTTCTCATGGAAATCGCTTTAGACAATATATGAAACCACTTGATGTAAGGCGCTATTAAATATTACTTCTAGGTCAACAATTAGCTAACGATAAGCATTAGGTACGTATATTCCAACAGCAATTTTTTTTTTGTCAGTAATATCATTCATGGAATATGAGGATGAAAGGACAAAATATAAGGTTGCCGAGAGTAAACCCGACGTCTACTTTGAACTATTCTCACTGTTATCAAAACAAGTTGGTTGAAAAGGTCGTACGCGTGCCAGAAGTATAATTGGATAGAGTATCATATCGTTATTAGATTTGGGTGAATCGTCTCCTCCTAATTCTTGTTAAGTTTTAACTGTTCACTGCGGAGGACATTTGTCATATAACATTAACCACTTTTACACGCGTAGACCCAACACGTTGTAGCAGAGTGCGTCGCAAGGAACACAACACAAGTTATAGCTCGACTTCTTTTTTTTGTAACAACGACATTTATTTCCTCATTGTCGCTCCACACGTGTAGCTTCTCGTTAAGGCCGTGACATCACCCTTGTCTCTAACGTGATCGTTTTCTCTAACGTGGTCTATTCCCTTTTTATAGTCATTTTCTTTTTCCTTACCGTGACATCATTTCGCATGCGGCTCAATATTTGCATAAATGCGTTCGCGTTCTCTTACAGCCAAGAGAAAGGAACATACGAAAATATTTAACGTGATTATACATAGGTTTAGCATAATTAGTTTAGCGAATGTAATAATAATATCCCTACTTAACACATATTTATTGTTGTCGTCTGCCTTTCTGCTTTTTTGACCACGTGGCGCATTTTCTTTTTCGCTGCATATGAATAGCTTTCGGCTCGTAAGGCCACGTTCCGTTCGTTTTTCTTTTCCTTTTTCTCTGCTTCTTTTCCCCGTGACGTCAGCGCGTGCACACTTGCTTGATTTGCATATGTGCTCAGACGGCTGCTAGTGCATATAATTTTGTCAGTCTGCGGGTAGTACTGATTTTATCACACGCGCGCCATAAGTGTTATGTTACACAAGATGTAGAAATTTTATTTTCCACCTTCTGTCTTTCCTTCTCTCTCCCTCTCCTTCTTTATCCCCCTTTGTGTATCTTGTGCTGCTACTGCTTGTTGTATCACGTGTTGAATGCGTGCCTTTCGATTGGTCAAAAGGCGATGTGTGCGCCATTTTGTTCCAAGTCGGCCCGCTATCCTGCGTCAAGAGAAAAGACGTTAAAAATCGCAAATTCAAACAGCAGAAATAAGCGGTTTGGTTTCTTTTTCTACAATCGAGATTCGTCAGGGCAGACGACAGAAAATTAGTCAGAAAAAAAAAACTGTTTAAAAAAAATCAGTAAACGAAATTACAACAATCTCTTCACCGAGGAAGAAAGAACTATTTTAAGGCCCAGAATTGGTCTTGTAAGAAAAGAACACTAACTCCAGTGAGGCGTTAGAATTCACGTCAAGAAGAACCTAGAAATATTCTATAGAAATACACAAAACGACAAAAAGATTTGGATTAGTTTCTTGGATTACAGAAATAAGAGGATTGAAATTTTCTCGAATGAGAGCATTTAAGTTAATGGCGCAAGGGAGGTAATTTACATACACCCTCTTTTAAAAAGATTAAGTGTTGACATGTTTTATTTAAGTTCTTTGACACGCAGTAAGCCCTGACTACACCTTTATTCTTACCCATACTATCCCTTACAATATTGTTAATGGAGTTCTTTGAGAACCGCCAGAGGGACGAATTTGGCAGACGCTGTTATTGGTGAACATGAAACTGACTATACCTTTCTTTCCCTATTTACCTTCCCATGTATTAAAAAAAATCTTGTTTATCGTGGTATTCTTTCGTTCCCCCCCCCCCTTCTTGTTGTGCAATGGGATAACCTTCATTGGACGTTATGATAAAATTCCCGTTAAGGAGCTCCGTTTTTGTCGTATATAACAAGCTGTACGTTTTGAAATGAAAGTGCGTGTGTGAAAACTGTCAGTATTTGAAATATCTCTTGACTAGTCTGCGATATATAAATAGGCTTAACAATAGTGAGGTCATTTAAATTAGCCCGGACTTCTTTCAGGCGGAATCGTGCACTATTTGATGGGGTGGACGAGGGGGGAAGTTGCTGCAATTTTTGGCACTGAAAACCGTCTTCTGATTTTCCTGAACCTTCGTCCTGGTTCTATTCTCGCTACACTCTTTCAGTGTTTTCCATGGGATAAACGGAAAGAAAAGAACGAGGGAAAGAGAAAGAGGGATGCTGGGGGTGAGACAAGTTAGAAGAAGAGGAAAGAAAATAGATGAAGATAAACATAAAGTTGTGATTAGAAAGAAAGTGTGTTAGAAGAAAAGAGAAAATATATATATATATAAAAGAAAGGGGAAAAAAGGAAAAAAGAAGGATAAAAAAGGAAATAATGGAGAAGAAAAGGGGAGAAAATATAGAAGAAGAAGAAGAAAAAGAAGAAGAAAAGACGACGATGTAGATTAAGAATTAGGAGAAAGAAAAAGAAAAAGGCAAAAGAAGAAAGTAAAAAAAGAGGGACTAAATAGAAGACGAAATAAAAGGGAGAAAGAAAAATAGACGAAAAAAGAAGAAAAACAGAACCAAATAAGAAAAAAAGAAGGTGTAGGAGAAATAGAAGGTTTGTTTATTTTTGTTTTACAGCATATCAACCCTTTTTCAGGTTATTTAATGCCGAATTCAGTGATTATTAAGAAATTTTTTTTTAATAGAATATATTTGTTGTTTTCAAGTCGGTTTCTATTTAACCCATAGTTGGGACCCTAACAGGTACTACCACTCCGGGTCAGAGTGGACCTGGGAGCAATCGCAATTAAAGGGTCGCTCCACACTCCCCAAGGCCCGCAAGCTGGAGCCTCACCACCGGATAGAGTTTAAGATCATATCCAGGACTTAAATTGAAAAAATTAAAAAAAAAAAAATGATACACTTCAAATGAAAGAGAGAAAGAGGGAGAAAGATAGATAGATAGATAGATAGATAGATAGATAGAGAGAGAGAGAAAGAGAATCAATGGATAACACATATCGTGTGTGTGTGTGTGAGAGAGAGAGAGAGAGAGAGAGAGAGAGAGGGGGGGCTCATCATTGGATAGAGTTTAAGGTCATATCCAGGACCCTAAATTGAAAAAATTAAAAACAAAAATGATACACTTCGAATGAAAGAGAGAAAGCGGGAGAAAGATAGATAGATAGAAAGAGAGAGAGAGAGAGAAAGAGAATCAATGGATAACACATATCGTGTGTGTGTGAGAGAGATAGATAGATAGAGAGAGAGAAAGAGAATCAATGGATAACACATATCGTGTGTGTGTGTGTGAGAGAGAGAGAAAGAGAGAGAGAGAGAGAGAGAGAGAGAGAGAGAGAGAGAGAGAGAGAGAGAGAGAGAGAGAGAGGGGCCTCATCATTGGATATAGTTTAAGGTCATATCCCGGACCGGAGGAGTAGGAGGAGTAGGAGGTATGATAATAAAGTAAAAAAGAAGGGCAGATAAAAAATAAAAATAAATAGAAAGGGGGGTGCTAAGTAGACGAAAAAAGAAGGAACATAAAAAAGAATACGAAGAAGAAGACGAGAAGAAAAAAAAAGAACGAGAAGGAGAAAAAAAAATGATTATATTTCAAATGAAAGAATTCGCAGTAGGAAACGAAAAAAGAAATAACGAATTTAAAAGCAGACAACATAAGTGAAGATTTAAAAATGAGAGAAAGGAAAAAAAGGATGATCTGATAATTTATGACTCCACGATACAAAGCTGAGGGTACGAACACAATATACCCTCATGGATTAAATAATTAATTTAATATTAAATTACAAAAACGTTCAAGATAAAAGAAAACTTTATTAATCGCAAAGTTTTATTTATAAACAAAGAAGATGGAAGCAAACGAAGAAACAAAATACTACACAAATGTAGAAATAAGAAACGAAAATTAAAATGAAAAATAAATGAATACAACGAAGATACAACATTGATGCTGCACTTTCTGTTTCCTCTCTATGGCCACAGTGATTGTTCATTGTTTGTCTTCTTATCCTATCCTTATTCGTCATTGTGTGTATAACTCTATTAGTTTTAGTAAAAATAATTCAATTAGAACAGATTCTAGAAATGGAGGTTTATTGAGAGATGTATATTAAGTTATTGTCAATGAAAAAAAAATCATTAATGATGCCCTGTGGTAAAACGCTTAGTCAGATAATAATAATAATAATATTTCTACTACTTTTACTGCTAATACTATAATGACTGCTGCTGATACTACTACTACTACTACTACTACTAATAATAATAATAATAATAATAATAATAATAATGATAATAATAATAATAATGATATTAATAATAATAACAATAAGCCGTGCCCAAATAAATATGTCCCTCCAATAAAGTACATCAGCGTCGTCTCATCCGACAAAAACTTATCGGGAATAGTCAGGGAGTGGGGATGGAATGATCAAGCGTATTAACCAGACGTCCACTGGATGAGTGCGAAAATCATTGGTACCTTAGGGTGTTTAATAGCGACTCAAATGACAATGAAGATCAATGATCGTTTTCTGCTAGAATTCAATTGTAGGCGTTAATAGCACACTCATTGGCGAAGGTCATTGAAAAATGTAGAGATTGCACTACACTCGATTTAGTGCACACCAAAGACTCATGTGGAGGCAAGGAGAATACGAAAATAAGGAGGGAGAACACAAACACGACTTTTACTGGATGAGTTAAGATATTACTGGAAAACGGGGAGGCTTATGGTTGGACAATGGAGGCCAGGGCACACGAAGGAAGGAAAAAATGCAACTTGGTGTCTATCGGCACATAACCCAAGTTTATAAAAGAAAAATAGATCCGTAGAGCTGAATCATAAGATTGATTCGATCTCCTTTCTTGTTTACTGTATTCTGTTTTTATTAATATTTACTTACTAGGAGTAGTCACATGAGCCATCATCAAAGATTTCCTTTCGAGAACAACTTGTGGTGTTATCTGGAGTCTGGGTGACAGCAAGTCTCCACAGGTTTCCGATTCGTTTCGCCTCTTTGCGGATGATTTTGCGTTATTGCAACAGCCGTTTACCATTGATTTGCTGTTGGTAGCAATCATTGGGCATCACTGGAACTTGTGTGGCAATAAGCTTTCCAAAGTCCGAGTTCTCTTTGTACTCATCCAACGAAGATCTAGTTAGTGTTTCTTCTGAATCTTTTTATTAGCATATATTTGTTGTTGTTTTTTTTTTTTTGCTTCTCAGTTCCTATTTAGTTGGGACTCTAACAGGTACTAGCACTCCGGGTCCGAGTGGACCTAGGAGCAATGGCAATTAAAGGATGGCTCCACACTCCCTAAAGCCCGCAAGCTGGAGCCTCATCACTGGATATAGTTTAAGCTCATATCCAGGACCTATACTAGTAATAGCATTCTAAATGTTTATTTATTTATTTATTTATTCAATTATTGTGTTCGTATATATACAAATAAAACTTTCGGGCGGATGCACCGAATTAAATTTTTTTTTTCGCCCTGAAAGGTGGTAGTCCTTAGATTGTTTTTATCTATATATAGTTCGTAACGAATAACGCCGAGTCACAAAAAAGCACGAAATAAGGGTTTTTAGGCCGTTTCGTACAATTGTCCAAAAGGTAATCTGCCCATGACAACGGAATTTAGCACCGTCTGCATACAGTTCCGGTAACATCTGTCGGCATAGGGACAGCACGTGTGGTGCAGTGGATCAAAATATTCCTGGTTCGAATCCTAGCAAGTTCGTAATAATTTTAACCATCATTTTATCCAACGTTTACGCATTGCACTTACCATTAGTTAGGGTATTTTGTTTTTTTTTCAGTGATTTTGTTTTGTGCATATGGGAATTTCTCATACACTTAGTTCACAGGGTAAGCGTTGATGGTAAGACGATGTTGAGTGTATTTGATGTTGAGTGTATTTGATTTTGTGTTTGATTCGGTGTTGTGTGTGTCGACGCATCGCAGTCGCTAGTTGGTAATAAAATTCCTGAGAATATCACCAGTTATAGATTACTAAAATCAATTGTGAGCGGCTGGTTGAGATAATGCCAAACCATTGGTAACGGTTCTCAGAAGAGGCGGATAAACCTGAGGATATTGAAGGATACGTTTTTCACAAACAAGGGGAGACAACTTACAATTGTCAGTGAGCAATGAATTATCATGTCTTATGTGAAAGCTATTAGTGTGTAAATAATAATAATAATAATAATAATAATAATAATATATAAAGGTCATATGTCTGTCTGTCTGTCTCCATATTTTCAAACGCATTCTCCTCCCAAACTAAAAGTCGCTGAGCTGGGTTAGGGTCACAAATGATTGGATTTTTATGGACCATTCATTTATGGATCTTTAGCCGGTTAAAATAGTTTTGTAAGAGTAAAATAGGTTAAAATAGTTTTTAAAGGGTAAAATAGGTTAAAATAGTTTTAAAGGGTAGAAAAAGTGGATTAAAATAAATATTTTACGCCCGTGAAAAGTCTCCGTCCCCCGCTAATAACAATAATAATGACAATAATAATAATAATAATAATAATAATAATAATAATAATAATAATAATAATAATAATAATAATAATAATAATAATAATAATATCGATAAGAAGAAGAAGAAGAAGAAAAAGAAGAAAAAGAAATTTCTATTCGTTTGGTTGCCCCCCCCTCTCTCTCTCTCTCTCTCTCTCTCTCTCTCTGGCAACATGTGTACATGCATCTTACCTTACCCCCCCCCCTTTATCTCTATTTTAATGCGCTCCTTTTAATTTCACGGGTTTCTGACGGGCGAATTTCATGAAAATGTGTCCTTTTTTTGTATTTTATCTAACGCTGCCTTCTGCAGAAAAGGGTCATTTGGCAATGGCCCATTTTAAACGAAAGTTTCGCAATGGATATGAGGCTTTGGTTGTTGAGCTGCCCGGCCAAACGCAGCCGCCAAGTGCCCATAGAGGCTATGGCGGGTAATTAGTTACGGGTTCAGGGCGAGCCTATAAAGTGTGGTCTGAGATTGAAGCGGGACTTCAACGTTTCCCCAAGTGACATTGACTGATGACGTCTACGGTTCTCGACGTTTAGGTGAGCCTGACGCATTTCTATTGCATTAGACAACTTTCGACGTGTACGGCGCGTGTTTAAACGCGTACCGCTACCAACATCGGCCGTTTCTGCGGCCGTCACTGGGCGGTTGGGTTGTCTCTTGGATTTAGTGCATTAAAAGAGGAAGCGTCCGTGCGGGGTAAAGGGGGTTCTGGTATGGAAAAAAGCGAATAACAGGGAGATTAAGAGGTGTATCTGGGTGTGGACAAAATGGAGCGCGAGGAAATGATCTGGGAAGGTGAGACGTTCCGATGGATAGCGTCAGTTGGAGAAGAGGAGAGGGACTGTGAAGGAGTGGAGGTAAAAGGTCGATGATCGGGCTTATCGTGAAAGGGGTCAACTGGGAGAGAGAAAGTAATTGAACGCTGAAGAAGAGAAAAGAAATAAGGAGTGCTGGGAATGAATAAGGTCGGAGAGAAACTAAGGAAGCAACAGTTATGAGATATGATGAAGAAAAGGAGAGAAAGCTTAGAAAAGGGGAACATATTTATATATATAAAAGGGATTGTGCCTGTGTGTGTCTGTGTGTGTGTGAGTTCGTTTCATATAGACTGTAATTTTACACAAATGTGCTTTATGTGTCTAGGAATGTTCTTAGACAGTATTTTTTGTATGAATGACTCCGATAAGTATCAAAGTACTAACATTGACAGATTTTAACCAAAGTAAACACAATATATACCCGCACTCTCCCTCTCTCTCTCTCTCTCTCTCACACACACACATATATATATATATATATATATATATATATATATATATATATATATATCTGTATAATAATAATATTATTATGATAACGACGCTGCTACTATACCGACTGGTCCATGACCGTTTGAGCGAAATTAGGTCGTTTTTTTATATTTAAACTAATGTAATGTTATGACACTTTAGGCTGTGATCATAGCGTAGTATCTGTTAACTGTTACAAGCGGGAGCAATGGTTAAAACATTATTATTATTGTTATCGTATTCTTATTAATTGATTTGAGCGACAGATGCTCGCTGGATCAGTTATTATGATTAGAAGAATAAACAATTAAATTGAGGAAGAAATGATTGACGTGTAAATCGCAAAAGGAATGCGAAAATAGAAAATAGATGTAAACATTATTTTGGATTTCGATAAACAAATAACTAGATGGAAACATTAGGTTGGTCTGAGACACGTAATTAGGTGACGTGGGAGAACACGTGATGTAGTTAGATTTGGAGAGATTCAGGGAGTTGAGGATTGACCACCAGAGCAGACAGACGTCTAGACAGGGGTGGACAGACAGCTAGGAGCGCGCTGTAAGAATAGAAAATGTAGAAACTGCAGATCCTTTGAAAACCATTTGAGACAACTGTAATAAATTTATATTATAAAAATATAAAGAGTTGTTTTAATGGTTTTACAAATAAGAACAGATGTCTCAATTGGATGGTGCTGATCGTTTCATGGTTCGTCACGGAGCAGCAGGAAGTTAAAAGAACTCTTCAAGAAAAAAAGGTATGAAGCATATATTATTCTTCTTACATATGAACTGTAAAAATATCCCATGTAATAAGTCTGATACAACATGACTCGTTTTACACGTCAATATCATGTCCCCTGGCTAAACAACATACATACGATGTATACGTTTATTATCTGTCTTTTAAAAGAATATTATCTTACATCCACTAGATAACACATGACACGTTTTAATATATCATCTCCTCCAATATAAATATAAACAAATACACAACAAACGCTCATTTGAATCTCTCCAAAACTAACTACATCACGTGTTCTCCCACGTCATCTAATTACGTGTCCCAGACCAACCTAATATTTCCATCTAGTTATTTGTTTATCCAAATCCAAAAGAATTTTTACATCTATTTTCTATTTTCCCATTCCTTTTGCGATTCACACGTCAATCATTTCTTCCTCAATTTAATTGTTTATTCTTCTAATCATAATAACTGATCCAGCGAGCATCCGTCGCTCAAATCAATTAATAAGAATACAATAACAATAATAATAATCTTTTGACCATTGCTCCCACTTGCCACAGTTAACAGATACTACGCTATGATCACAGCTGAAAGGGTCATAACATTACACTCATTCAAGAAAGAATGTTTTGCGCATGCGTGTATTGCTTAATTGTCATGAAGAAACGATTTTTTTGCTACCTCTCCCTGTAGGAAAGTGCCCAGGGTCGATCTTCAAGATGGTACCGATTTAGTGCAAATCTGTCGCCTCTGTCGAAAGTTTTTGCGAGACATACATACATACATACATACATTGAAACAGATTTTTCCCCTTTACCTTATGGATGGGGGCCTTCCCAACACCCAAAAAAAGAGTAGATAATTAAAACTTAGGCAAGCAATAAAAACATGGAAAAAGTAAGATTAACATTTAAATAGAAAAGAAAAGAAAGTTTTAATGTAATATTAAGAAATATGGAAAAGATATGTGATTTAAAGATAGAAAATAAAAGAAAGGAAAGGAAGCCGAAAAAAATAAATGCATTGAAGTGCAAGAAGGTAAAGAGAAAGAAAATAATAAGACAAAGAAGAAGAAAAAGAAGCACATTTATAACATACATAAAGAAGAAGAAGAAGAAGAGGAGGATGAGGAGGAGGAGGAGGAGGGAGAATAATATTAAGAATAGGATCATGAAGAGAAAGAAATATGAGACAAAGAAAAAAAGAAACAAATACTACTACTACTAATAATAATAATAATGAAGCGCTACATGGAACCAAAGATATTGAAGCCGGATGTCTATAAGTTCTATAACCCCATCATATAAACCCATTACAAAATTATTGCCCCCCCCCCCTGAAAAAAGAGTGAGACCAAAGAGCCAAGTAGAATCAAAGCGGAAGGAAACCCGCTGGAAAAGTGCGCAGACAACTAGAAACTCGGAGAGGCTTATTGCCACTAAAATTCCAGTGAAGACCAATAGCCGCTGCCAACGAGATATCAATGGCAAGATGCTGTTGCGATGATGCGCATTTGTTTGCATATACTATAGAAAGAGGCGGAGAGTTCTGGAAATCTAGGAAGAGTTGTTGTCACTCAGATTCTAGGGAAGACCACAAGCTGTTTTCAAGGAGAGATTTTTGGTGACCTGTGTGAAACCTCCTTGTGAGCAAATAATATATATATATATATATATATATATATATATATATATATATATATATATTACTAATAATAATAACGATAATAATAATGATACTCATAATAATAATAATAATAATAATAATACAAATAAATAATAATAATTGTAATAATAATATGAATAATAGTATGAATATTATTCTTATAAAATAATAATTATTATTATAATGTAAATAATAAAATTATTTATAATAAAAATGATAATAATAACAATTATAATAGTGGTGAGAATAATACAAATACAAATAATAATAATAATAATAATAATAATAATAATAATAATAATAATAATAATAGTATAATTAACATTAAAATATAAAAATAGTAACAGTAATATAAATGATAATAATAACAATATAAATAACAACAACAGCAACAACAATAATAATAATAACAATAATAATAATGATAGTAATAATAATAATGATAATGATAATAATGATGATAATAATAATAATGATAATAATAATTATTATTTTAATAATAATGATAATAATAATAATAATTGTGCATATGTTTGTACTAGAAAGGACTGTTTTCACCCTCTACTGACCAACAACTTGGCATTTAACTCAAGACTGGGGCCCATAGAGGGAAGGTATTACTAAACTCGTGACATAAAACTCTTTTAACCAACGAAATGTGATTTAAGTCTTTAAAAAAAAAAGTTAAATGTTACTTCGAATTCATTTTAGAAAACAGTCTTTGTTTCGATATAAACGTATAATTCTGTTTGTCAATTCAAATTTAATGAAAATCCTCTAAAAATGAATGCAAAAATAACTAGACGGGCGGCTAGCGAAATTTGTTACTGGGCAAATAAAAAAAAAGGAGAAACTCTTTATTCTTTTTTTTTTTTTTTGCAAAGACAGGCAGAATGTTTCCGTATGTGGATATGTGTATACATATATACATGTGCGTATGTTTGTACTAGAAAGGACTGTTTTCACCCCCAACCTCTCCTAATCCTTACCTTCTACTGACCAACGACCTGGCATTTAACTCAAGACTCGAGCCCATAGAGAGAAGGTATTAGTACACTCGTGAAAGAAAACTCTTTTAAAGAAACCAACGAAATGGCAGTTTATGTCTTTAAAAAAAAGTTAAATGTTACTTCGAATTCATTTCAGAAAACAGTCTTTGTTTCGATATAAACGTATAATTCTGTTTGTCAATTCAAATTTAATGAAAATCCTCTAAAAATGAATGCAAAAATATCCAGACGGGCGCAGGCGAATTATCTAGTTAAATATAAGTACGGATTTATAACAGAAACCAGACCTTTTACCGATATTGACGTAGAAATTTGCCCTGCCTTTGAACGAGGGAATTAAATACTACCAAAGCGGAGGGGAAAATTGCCCTCATCCTCTTTTCCCATACAACATTTCCAGCGGCTAAACAGTATGATGTAGAGTAGACCTATCTCCAATCGACTTTTACTAAGTAGAATACTTATTTATTTATTTATTTTTCCCCATATGTATGTGTGATAGTGTACGATGCCTCTTGTATACATGGGAGCTTTACACTATCCCTGCATCAGAACCACAGGTAAAACAATTCTGGGCTCGATGTTGCCACAAACACCAAAACATGAAAAATGTCACTTACAAATAATCCAAACCATGGGACCCAGAAGAAAGATCTGGGTATCATGATCGGCAGGTGCTCCTTCGGTAGCCAGCATGGGGGGCCCGGTCGTCATCCGGCGAATGTTGGCCAACTTTCTAGTTTCAGAAACTCAAATGACATCGACGCTGAACAGGTAAGTATAACCTCTAATTTCAGGGATAACAAAATGATATCGAACAAACACAACACAGCCATGATAACCATCAAAAGGAGAAAAGAACTAAGAAAGAAATGGACAACAAAAGACTCGTAATAGAATGCTACTATAGAAGCCATCCTAAATATAGATATGGAGGTTACCGGAAACGAATGAAAGAACTATGGGACCTATCCAGTGACTACCATACGACAGGACAAAGAATTGTGGACCAAGCAAGACTGATACTCAAGAAAGCCTGGATCTCCAAGGTAGAACTAACATAAATTCAGCGAAAAATAAATGAGGAAACTGAACAAGAAGTATCCCCCAATGGAACGGCACGTAGAGCAACCCCACAAGTTGAAGCCTCACGAGTAAAAACACCAAAGGCCGAGGACCAACAAAGAACGAAGTCTACAAACGTGGAAACCAATAACAATGACACAGAACTAACAGAGAATGAAGCAAATAAAATAAATAAAATAATACAGCTGATGAACGAGGAAAAAACGAAACTCCCATCGTTAAAGAACCAAGAGCAGAAGAAATTAAGAACAGAAACAGAGAAGGTTAACAAACTCCTCCCACATATCCCAACAAATACAATCACAGACTTAAACAACCTGATTTACGCAGGCGCCAAAATGGTAAGTATGAAACTCAAATCAGTAAAACAACCGGGGACAAGCGGACCGACAAAACCTGGATTGGAAATAAGACTAGAAACCCAAATACACAAACATAAAAACGAAACCAAAATGATCAGCAGGAAGAAAGCAATGCGGAGAAAACGGAATATTGGAAAGGTAACTGACAGGGAGAGGCTAAACAAGAAACATGAAGAACTGGACCAAAAATAAAAGCAAAAGAAGCGAGATTGACAATATATATATAAATCTGAACAATACAAACAAAACAGAACATTTGAAACTAATGAAAGCCAATTCTACCAAAATGTGTACGGGGGAAAAACAAAAACCGAACAACCAAATCCAACAGAAACAAAACTCTACTGGAGTAAAATATGGGAAGAGCGACGAGATCACAACAGAAATGCCGAGTGGCTGAAAGACTGGAAAGAAGAGTTACAACAAATAGAAGAAGGAACAGTGAATGAAATCAGCAAAGAAACCCTAAAGAAAACCAGAAATTAAAAAGAAAATTGGAAAGGAATACATCAAGAGAACAAGAAAACTCCTGGAAACGAAACCTAATAAAAGGTATAAATACATGGGTAGTATCACTAGTAAGATACTCTGGACCGTTTATAGGGTGGACAAAAGAAGAACTGAGACAACTCGACCAGAAAACCAGGAAACTCATGACCATGCATAATGCCCTACACCCAAAGGACGATATTGACAGACTCTATGCCCAAAGGAAAGACAGCGGGAGATGACTGATCTGTATAGAAGACTGCGTTAAGGACACGGAAAAAGAACTAGAAAAATACATAATGCAAAACACTGAAAAGATAAGTATGGCAGTGAAAAAAACAACAAAACAGAAAACAGATAGACAAACGACAAAACGAGAAAAGTGAAATGGGAAGAGAAACAACCCCACGGAAGATACATAAGAATGACAAAAGATGAGAATAACGAAAACACCTGGACATGGATGCGAAAAGGACATATAAACCGAGAAACTGAATCTCTAATAACTGCAGCACAAGATAAATCGATAAGAACCAACCCTATCAAAGCATGGATCGATAAAACACCAGAAAACAGCAAATGCAGACTCTGTGGACAAAGAGACGAAACGATAAACCATATAGTAAGTGAATGCAGCAAACTTGCCCAAAAGGAATACAAAACAGGCGTGACCAAGTGAGGAGGGCGGTACACTGGGAATTGTGCAAACAACTGCATTTTGAGCGTACAGACAAATGGTACAAGCATAAACCCGCAACAGCACTCGAAAACGAGAACCACAAAATCCTATGGGGCATGGACATACAGACGGACAAACCCATCCAAGCAAGAAGACCAGATGTCGTAATATTTAACAAGGAAGAAAAATCCTGTCAAATCGTAGATTTTGCAGTCTCAGCTGACCACAGGGTGAGTATGAAAGAAAAGGTGAAACGAAGCAAATACACAGAGCTAGCCAGAGAGTTAAAAGGGATTTGGATGATGAAGAAAATCAAAATAGTACCGATAATAGTAGGAGCACTAGGAACATTTCCGATAAACTTCGAAAAAAGAATGTCAGAAATTAGAATAAGAGGAATAACTGCAAAAGTACAACGACTAACGATAATGAAAACGACTGAAATATTAAGGAAACCTCTTGAATGTGGAGAATAATATAAGACAATATAACGAATAAGCGTTACAGGGAATGAAGAACACCGAAACTGCATATCTACAAGTTATACACCCCTCATCATGCATCCCCCATAGTTTCACCACCGTTCCCCCCAATAAAAAAAGTTATACCAAAGGGCCGAGAAGGGTCAATAAGGACTGAAAGACCAAGGAGCGAGCGCCAACCAGACCTCGGCTGGACAAGCGCAAAGAGAACTGGGACCTTGGGGAGGATGAGTGCCACTAAAATCCCAGTATAAACCAATGCCCACTACCAACGAGAAATCAATGGTAAGCGGCTGGTGCGATGATGCAAATTCATTTGCAACCCGCCCCCTTAAGTAATGACAGTTTATCAAATCTCCAATACTAACTATTACTACGATACTACACCAGTGATTACTATACACACAATAATCCTTATCACCGAGTGGCTTCTGGGCCTTGATAAGTGGCGACGACCATGTAAAAAAAAAAGGTGGAGAGAACTAGACGTCTGGGGTGACTTGTTGTCACTCAGCTTCCAGAGAACACCAAAGGTTTCCAATCAGATCGTTTGTTGACTTGTGTGAATGCTCCATGTGAACCAATAACAATAATGTTGATAATTTTAATAACAATAATTATAATAATGATAATGATAATAATAATGATAATAATAACAATAATAATAATAATAACAATAATTATAATAATGATAATGATAATAATAATGATAATAATAACAATGATAATAATAATAACGATAATAATAATAATAACAATAATAATAATAACAATAATAATAATAATAGTAATAATAATAACAATAATAATAATAATAATAATATTAATAATAATAATAACAATAATAATAATAATAATAATAATATTAATAATAATAACAACAATAATAATAATAACAATAATAATAATAATATTAATAATAATAACAATAATAATAATAATATTAATAATAATAATAACAATAATAATAATAATAATAATAATAATAACAATAATAATAATAACAATAATAATAATAATATTAATAATAATAACAATAATAATAATAACAATAATAATAATAATAATATTAATAATAATAATAACAATAATAATAATAATAATAATAATATTAATAATAATAACAACAATAATAATAATAACAATAATAATAATAATATTAATAATAATAACAATAATAATAATATTAATAATAATAATAACAATAATAATAATAATAATAATAATAATAATAACATTAATAATAATAAAGAAATTAAAAAGATAATCGAAAAACAAAAGCTCAGAAGAACAAGACATCTCCTGGAAACGAAATTATATAGCAGAAAAATGATAAAAGCTATAAATACATGATATTCTGGACCATTCGTAGAGCTGAGTAAAAATCAGAAGATCAGGAAACTGATGACCATGCACAATGAACAACACCCAAAGGATGGTGATTACTGACTCTACATGAAAAGGAATGACAGCGAAAGAGGACTGGTTTGTATAGAAGGCTGTGTGAATGACACAAAAAAGGACTAGAAAAATACATAATGTTGAACACTGAAAGGATAATTAAGGCAGCGAGCGACACAGAAAAACTCAACAAAACAGGTAAAGGATGAGAGAAGAGAAAAATGGGAAGAGAAACAACTACAGGGAAGATTCATAAGAATCACAAAAGATGAGAATAACGAAAACACTTGGAAAGGGATACAAAAAGGCCACGTAAATCGATAAACTCAATCCCTAATAACTGCAGCACAAGATAATTCTATAAGAACCAACCACATCAAAGGAAAGATCTACAAAACACAAGTAAAACAGCCAATACAGACTCTGTGGACAAAAAGACGAAACGATAAACCATATAGTAAGCGAATGCAGCAAACTGGACCAAAAGGAATACGACTAGGTAGGAAGGGAAACACACTGGGAATTACGCAAACTACTGCATCTCGAACACAAAGACAAACCGTACAAGCCTAAGCCGGCAACAGTACTTGAAAACGAGAATCACAAAATCCTATGGGACATGGACATACCCACAGATAAACCCATCCAAACAGGAAGATCGGATGTCCTAATAATTAACAAGAAAGAAAAATCCTGTCAAATCGTAGAATTTGCTGTTCCCGCTGACCACAGGATGAATATCAAAGAAAAGGAGAAACGGAAAAAAATACACAGAGATAGCCAGAGAGTTGTAAGGGAGATGGAAGATGGAGAAAATCAAGATAGTATCTATAATAGTAGGAGCACTAGAAACAATTCCGAAAAAACTTTGAAACAAGAATGGGAGAAATTGGAATCAGAGGAATGACTGGAAAGATACCATGAATAGCAATAATGAAAACAGCTTAAATATAAAAGAAACCCCTTGAGTGCGGAGACTAATACACGTGAGCCACACGCGCAGGCCAGTCAAGCTGCTGCAGAGACAAAACATGAAGAAGCGTTATATGGAACCAAGAACATTGAAGCTGCATATCTATGTTCGCTCTCCTCTTCCCCCATTGCTCCATCACCTCCCCTCACCCAAAAAGAGTGATACCAAATAACCAGAAAGGGTCAAGGAGGATAAAGAGACAAAGGGGAGTGCACTAACCAGACCTCCGCTAGTCCAGTGCAATGAGAATTGAGACATATATATATATATATATATATATATATATATATATATATATATATATATATATATATATATATATATATATATATATATATATATATATTCCTTAATTGGAATTCATTTTTGAGATGAGCACTATATATTAATTTATTTTTTATTTCGGACTAATCCAATTAAGGAATAATATATATATATACCAATCGGTACGAACCCGACTATAGAAGATCAGATAAATAAACGTGGATTTATAAGATCAAAGAATCCAACCTTGATCGCCCTTCGGGGCCCGTGGCGCAGTTGATAAAGACGTTGAATCTCTACAGTTCCAGATGAACATTGTCTGAAGATAGCAGTTTCAATCCCACCCAAAGCGTGCCAGAGGTTAATTAGCCAAAATGTGGTGAGACGACAACAACTACGGATGGCAGCGATGGCTGAGAATGCAGTTAGGAGATTCGAAGTTCCTATCCGTCGCGGTTACCACCTGACGAAGGCCAGAGGAATAATTGGCCGAAACGTTGTGAATAAACAAAACCAATACAAAGATAAAAAAAAAAAAACTAATAAAGATGAGAATAATAGTCCGAAATAAAAAATAAATTAATGAGAATTGAGACCTTGCGCTGGCGTATTGCCATTAAAATTTCAGTAGAGACCCATGGCCGTTCCAGCGAGAAATTAATGGGAAATGGCTATTGCGATAATGCAAATTCATTTGCAAATGTAATCGAAAGAGGTGAAGAGTACTGGAAATCTGGGGAGACTTGTTGTCACTCAGACTCCAGGTCGCTTTGAGACAATGATAATATAAATAATAACTAGCACAAACTGATACCACACCATATTATCAAGGAGATAAGAAAGCACAAAACAAACCTCCACTTTATAAGTGCGGAGAGGACTGGGGCCTTAACAAGGCTTATTGTCACCCAAATTCCAGGACCGATCATGGATTGTTACTAGCGAGAAAACAAAGGTGAACGGCTAATTCGATATCGCAAATTTATTTGCAAATCTACTCGAAAGAATTGGATATTACTGGAAATCTGGTGAGATTTCTTGTCACTCAGACTCCAGGGAACACTACAGGTAGTCTTCAAAGATTTTTATTTTTATTTTAATCAGTTATAAAACTTATAATGAGTACAAAATAGACTTCGTGGCTTAGTGGGGGATGCCCTTTTCTCTACGCTGCAACCTCTCTCCCACAAAAGAGACGTTGCAATCCTGTCCTTGTTTTATCGTTATTTCCATGGCAGATGCTCGTCTGAACTCCAATCTCTGGTCCCCCCTCGCCAATCTTTCACGAAAAACACCCGTCTAGCTGAATCCACTGTGAAAAATTTCCCCCACTCTATATCTGTGCCTAAATCAAAACGCGGATTACATGAACAAAGCTTCTTTCTTAGAACTGCACGCCTGTGGAACTCTGTTCCGTCTGCCTGCTTCCCTCCGGACTACAACTTGGATGTCCACAAGTCCAATGTTAACAAATTCCTAATGAACCGCCCCCTTAAGTAAACACTTCAGCAAATCTCCTCACTAACGTAATGTACTTACAATAACCCTTATCCCTGAGTGGCTTCCGGGCCTTGATAAGTGGTGATCACTGTGTAAAAAAATTAAAAAAAAATAAGAATTAAAAAGGAGAAAAGAAAAATGAAAGAAGAAGAAGAAGAAGAAGAAGAAGAAGAAGAGAGGACAGAGAATAAGAAACACGAAAAGACCAAAGCAAAGGAGTAGAAAGTAATAAAAATACGCAGAGATGACAGTCAAAAAAGAAAAGCAGAAGAAAGATACAGCCAATCTATTCTATTATATATCTATAAAAGTGAACGTGTCTGTGTGTCTGTGTGTCTGTCTGTCTGTCTGTCTGTGTACATTTCCCTACGCAATAACTCTGTCAACTTTTAGTCTATAGACTCGAAATTTGAAATACCGGGTACTGAGATTTGGGAAAATCGATGTGACGGGTGTCAGCCAGAAATTTGGCTGTTAAGGGGTCAAATTTCAACGATTTGACCTTTAAGAACTCTACCAAACACCTCCGACAATTTTGGGTCTAGACACTTGAAATTTTAGATATAGGTTCCTTGAACCTGGATCTAACTTAATAAAGTGATTTGAGCTCGAAACAATAAATTTTAAGGGGTCATAATAGGGGTCAAAATTTTAAAAAATTAACCATTTTTTTTTTGCTTTCTTGCTTTTTTTGCATAGCATACACCTCCAAACACCCGAGCAACGCCGGGCACCCCTGCTAGTAAAAAATAAATGAAGAAAAGAAATTGTTATTAACATTTAACAAAAAAAAAGAAGAAAAATAAAAATGAAAAAGAGCTTCGAGTCAGAATAATACAAAATGGGAAATGAAAAGGAAAAATATCGAAAAGGTTCGGTTAATAATCGAGGTGAACGGAGGGGGGGGCAGCCGTTTTAAAATGATAGAAAATGTCGCTCGTCTTGAAAATAGACGCAAAAGAAAAATGGCGGAATTTGTGAAGGTTCCGCAGGTCGAGCCAACTCATTGGCGGGGGTAAATTAGGGAGGGGAAGTTGTGGGATCGAAACGTGAACGGAGGTGGGAGATAGGTTGGAAAGGGAGTAGATACAGAAGAGCGGGACCGTTTAATCAAATTTACTCGCCGTAAAACGAGGGCCGGGGTCGTCTACAACCCTCTTCTGTCCTCTATCGCCTACCGCCATCCGATCAGAATGTTGACTTGAGGATTCTGGGAACGTATTTTTATTAATGCCACGTCTCCCTTACACCCTACAACCACCCCTCTGTGTTTTCCTCTCCCCCATATTTCATTCTCCTTCTCTTTCTTTCTTTCTTTCTCTCTGTCTCTCTCTCTCTCTGTCTCTCTCTCTCTCTCTGTTTCTCTCTCCCTATCTCACTCTCTCTCTCTCTCTCTCTCTCTCTCTCTCTCTCTCTCTTTCTCTCTTCCCACTCGTCTTTGTATTTCTTGCTGGAGTACATACACGCATACGCACATGCGCATATTACCCTTACGCCGTCCGACCTATTCGCCCTTAGCTCAGCCAGCCAACACTCGCAACGTAATAGGCGCGTATATTCGGATCACGTCGACCAGGACGATGAATCGAAAGTTGAATTAAAAAGGAAAAGGAGCTGGTGGTATGAGAGAGGGGGTGATAGATAAAGATGTGGGCAGAGGAAGGTGGGAAGAGGAAGGTGGGCAGAGGAAGGTGGGAAGAGGACGTCGACAGTAGCGCCCCCCCCCAAATAAAAAACAAAAAAAAAAGAAACGAACTTTCACGACGGCGAGGGAAGGGAAGATAAGCCCTGCATTTGGTAAGGCGGAAATGCCCTGTTGCATGCTGTCACGTGACTTGCCGATGACACTCGTTGCTTCCGGCGTCGGCCCTTTCTCCCTTTTCTTAATTAGATGACGTCGACTTATCTAATTCGCTCTTAATGGAAAATAAGTCACACACACACACACATTCGCACACATATACTCAAATACATAGACACACACACATGGAAGCAACGGGGTAGTCAATTTAATACTAGTTGAAATACTGATAGAAAGTAGAGTACGTGTAATAATAGTATGTGCTTAAGAGCATTTTAATAAGAAGTATTTCTCCAATTAATATTGACCCATGAGAATGTTTTGTTCAGTCTAAACTGTATGTGTGAATCATGGGTCGATCCTTGGGCTTTATTATCTAATTTAACTTGGAAATCTGCGAAGAAGGAATGCACGCATATCTAAGGCAAAGTTAGGATCCTTGCCAAGTACTTTAATGGAGAATGCTCTGACGAACTACATGCACTTTTACCCACTCGATGTGAATACCCCCGACAAACCCGACGAGCAGCTAAATCCCACCCCTTAACAATAGAGATCCCTATGTAAGAAAGCATTCTACTCTGATAGTTTCTTCCCTATGACAGTTAGACTTTGGAATTCCCTTCCGGATTTCTGCTTTCCCAACTGTACTGACATGCAGAAGTTCAAGTGTAATGTGAACAGACATCTTGCTACTCATTTCCCTTCATTATATTAGAAGCGAAATAAATTATTAAGGAGAAATGGGGGAACTCTATTGTTCTCTCTATAATGCAGGGAGATATATAACATATCTGACATAGGGGATTTAATGTACGTAGACAATATGTGTGTTTAAACTCTCGGTGAGAATATAGGGTAAGTTACTTAAAGGAAGTTTCTTATTTAAAACTATGTGTAGATATATTGTAGCTATGGAAGGAGTTTACATGAGATAGGGAGTTTATGCGATGTTGGTACCTTTTTTTTTAGAAGGAGTATCTGTGATTATAACAGTACTTAAAAGAGATGTATGTTATTAGAAATAAACTCTTTTTTTATTTTTCTCTTATTCTTTTGTTTTTATTCTATTTCTTTTTCTTTTATTCTTTTTCTTTTTTCTTTTATTCTTTTTCTTTTTCATTCTCTTTCGTTTTCATTCTTTTTTCTTTTTTATTATTTTTCTTTTTGATTTTTCGTTTTATTCTTTTTATTCTTTTTCTTTTTATTCTTTTTACTTTTTTATTCTTTTTCTTTTTATTCTTTTTACTTTTTTATTCTTTTTCGTTTTATTTTTATTTCTGTTTTTTCTTTTCCCGTCTTTTTCTTTCTTTTTCTTTCTTTTTTAATTTACTTTTCTTTTTTTCTTCTTTTCCATTTCTTTCGTTTTTTTTCATTTCTTTTCTTTCCATATTTTTCCTTTCCTTTCTTTTTGTTTCTTTTTATTTTTCGTCATTCTTTTCTTTTTGTCTTACCGTTTCCTTTTCATTTTTCATTTATTTTCCCAATTTTCGTTAATTTCTTTTCCTTTTTATTTTTTTTTTTTTGCATTTTCTCTTTTTCTTTATTTTCCATTTCTTTTACTTAAAGGAAATTTCTTATTCAAAACTATGTGTAGATATATTGTAGCTATGGAAGGAGTTTACATGAGATAGGGAGTTTATGCTATGTTGGTACCTTTTTTTTAGAAGGAGTATCTGTGATTATAACAGTACTTAAAAGAGATGTATGTTATTAGAAATAATAGTATGGCAATTAATGTGAGGGGATGAAGTGTACTACGATTTTAACCAAGATAGAGGATAAGCAGATGGTAGAAGAAGGAATAAAAAATACTAATAGTCATGGGTGGGAGGTTGTAATAATATCAGAATTATAGAGTGATAGTAGATATTAATAGTTCTAAGAGATGCGTAGTTATTAAATATGTTAGAATAAAAATATATAGGAGAATAATCAGTTAGAAAAGGGGAATAAATAAAATAAAAATCCAAAATATAAAAATAAAAAATAGTTAAGTGATAGAAAGAAAGAAGGAAAAATAAACATAAAAAAAGGAAAAAGAAAATAAAGATAGAGAAATAAAAAAAATAATAATAAATATATAAAATAATATGAAATAAAATGAAAGTTTGATAAATTAGGAAATGTCCAGTTGGAGAAAGTTCTTTAAGGCCTTGGGTGGAAATGTAAGTCCAGGACTTTAATCAGAATTATAGAGTGATAATAGATATCAATACTTCTAAGAAGTACGTCAATATTAAATATGATAGAATAAAAAATATATAGGAGATTAAAAAATAGAAAAATAGTGGTATAAAGAGATACAAAAAACAAAACTATATGGGAATATAGAGTCACGTGACACAAAAAAGAAGTAAAAAGAAATAAAAAAATAGATAGACAAAAGAAACAAAAAGAAATAGATAGAAAAAAAGTAAATAAAAAGGAAGTAAAAATAAATAAAAAAATAAAAATAAATAAAACGAAATAGATAGAAATAAAAATAAATAAAAATAAATTATAAAAAATAAAAATACATAAAAAGAAATAGATAGAAATAAAAATAAATAAAAATAAATAAAAAAATAAAAATACATAAAAAGAAATAGATAGAAATAAAAATAAATAAAAATAAATTATAAAAAATAAAAATACATAAAAAGAAATAGATAGAAATAAAAATAAATAAAAATAAATTATAAAAAATAAAAATACATAAAAAGAAATAGATAGAAATAAAAATAAATTATAAAAAATAAAAATACATAAAAAGAAATAGATAGAAATAAAAATAAATAAAAATAAATTATAAAAAATAAAAATACATAAAAAGAAATAGATAGAAATAAAAATAAATAAAAATAAATTATAAAAAATAAAAATACATAAAAAGAAATAGATAGAAATAAAAATAAATTATAAAAAATAAAAATACATGAAAAGAAATAGATAGAAATAAAAATAAATAAAAATAAATTATAAAAAATAAAAATACATAAAAAGAAATAGATAGAAATAAAAATAAATAAAAATAAATTATAAAAAATAAAAATACATAAAAAGAAATAGATAGAAATAAAAATAAATAAAAATAAATTATAAAAAATAAAAATACATAAAAAGAAATAGATAGAAATAAAAATAAATTATAAAAAATAAAAATACATAAAAAGAAATAGATAGAAATAAAAATAAATAAAAATAAATTATAAAAAATAAAAATACATAAAAAGAAATAGATAGAAATAAAAATAGATAAAAATAAATTATAAAAAATAAAAATACATAAAAAGAAATAGATAGAAATAAAAATAAATAAAAATAAATTATAAAAAATAAAAATACATAAAAAGAAATAGATAGAAATAAAAATAAATAAAAATAAATTATAAAAAATAAAAATACATAAAAAGAAATAGATAGAAATAAAAATAAATAAAAATAAATTATAAAAATAAAAATACATAAAAAGAAATAGATAGAAATAAAAATAAATAAAAATAAATTATAAAAAATAAAAATACATAAAAAGAAATAGATAGAAATAAAAATAAATTATAAAAAATAAAAATACATAAAAAGAAATAGATAGAAATAAAAATAAATTATAAAAAATAAAAATACATAAAAAGAAATAGATAGAAATAAAAATAAATTATAAAAAATAAAAATACATAAAAAGAAATAGATAGAAATAAAAATAAATAAAAATAAATTATAAAAAATAAAAATACATAAAAAGAAATAGATAGAAATAAAAATAAATTATAAAAAATAAAAATACATAAAAAGAAATAGATAGAAATAAAAATAAATAAAAATAAATTATAAAAAATAAAAATACATAAAAAGAAATAGATAGAAAAAAAAATAAATAAAAATAAATTATAAAAAATAAAAATACATAAAAAGAAATAGATAGAAATAAAAATAAATAAAAATAAATTATAAAAATAAAAATACATAAAAATAAATAGATAGAAATAAAAATAAATAAAAATAAATTATAAAAAATAAAAATACATAAAAAGAAATAGATAGAAACAAAAATAAATTATAAAAAATAAAAATACATAAAAAGAAATAGATAGAAATAAAAATAAATAAAAATAAATTATAAAAAATAAAAATACATAAAAAGAAATAGATAGAAATAAAAATAAATAAAAATAAATTATAAAAAATAAAAATACATAAAAAGAAATAGATAGAAATAAAAATAGATAAAAATAAATTATAAAAAATAAAAATACATAAAAAGAAATAGATATAAATAAAAATAAATAAAAATAAATTATAAAAAATAAAAATACATAAAAAGAAATAGATAGAAATAAAAATAAATAAAAATAAATTATAAAAATAAAAATACATAAAAAGAAATAGATAGAAATAAAAATAAATAAAAATAAATTATAAAAAATAAAAATACATAAAAAGAAATAGATAGAAATAAAAATAAATAAAAATAAATTATAAAAAATAAAAATACATAAAAAGAAATAGATAGAAATAAAAATAAATAAAAATAAATTATAAAAAATAAAAATACAATAAAAGAAATAGATAGAAATAAAAATAAATAAAAATAAATAAAAAGTCAGTAAAATAAATAAAATAAATAAAAAGAATAAAAAAGGAATAGATAGAAAAAAGAAATAAAAAAATTAAAAAATAAAAATAAATAGATAGAAATAAAAAGAAATAAAAAGAAATAAAAAAGAATGAAAAAATAAATAAAAAATAAAAAGAAATAAAAAGAAATAAAAAATAAAAAAGAAATAAAAAAGAAATAGACAGAGAATAAGAACTAAAAAGAAATAGATAGAAATAAAAAGAAATAAAAGAAATAAAAAGAAATAGAAAAAAATAAAAAAGAAATAAAAAGAAATAAAAAGAAATATAAACAATAAAAAGAAATAAAAAGAAATAGATATAAAAAAGAAATAAAAAAGAAATGAAAAGAAATAAAAAGAAATAGATAGAAAAAAGAAATAAAAAAGAAATACAAAAGAAATAAAAAGAAATAGACAGAAAAACAAAATAAAGATAGAGAAATAAAAAATAAAATTCGAAAAAAAAATGACAATGAAAAATAATAAATATATAAAAGAATATAAAATAAAATTAATTTTCGATAAATGAGAAAATATCCACTAAGAGAAAGTTCCTTAAGTCGTTGGGTGAAAATGTAAGTCCAAGCATTTAATCAGATCCTCGTTGTATGCAAAGCAACTCATGAAATATTTTAAAATAAATGAATAAATCTCTCTCTATATATATAACTATGTAGTTTTTATACTTTCATTTTCTCCAATTATTGACTTCTATATAAGCTCCAAAACAAATTCTGCAGCTTTGTATTATCCCGATAAGTCTCCTCTTAAAGAACTGATTTTAAACACATATCTCCAATCTGTAATGAAATGGGGACAAAAATGAATGGTCACATTCTAAGCTGCAAAGTCTAAGCTTGTTTCCTTCAATAATAACAAGAAACCTTCACTACCCCCGATAGCCACGGTCAAGAACACATTACCCGAAAATACTTCCTTTAAAGTCCTCGGCTTACCGTTTACAAGGAACATGAACTGGAATATATACATTGAGAGCATTACCAAGGCTGCTGCGAAGAAGGCGGGCTCTCTCTACCATGCTAGAAAACTACTTACGCCTATAAGGCCACCATTCGCCCATGTATGAAGTAATTTTATCACATTTGGGATGGTGCATCTGCTACTTGTCTCTCACTCCTTCAAAAGAAAGTCGCCAACCTGATAGTCCCTGAACTGTCATCTAAGCTTCAACCTCTGTCCCATCGACGAAATGTTGCATCCCTCTGCCTGTTCTACAAGTACTTTAATGGAGAATGCTCTGACGAACTACATGCACTTTTACCCACTCGACGTGAATACCCCCGACAAACCCGACGAGCAGCTAAATCCCACCCCTTCACAATTGAGATCCCTATGTAAGAAAGCATTCTACTCTGATAGTTTCTTCCCCAGGAGAGTTAGACTTTGGAATTCCTTTCCGGATTTCTGCTTTCCCAACTGTACTGACATGCAGAAGTTCAAGTGTAATGTGAACAGACATCTTGCTACTCATTTCCTTTCATAATACCCCTGCATCTTATTCCCCCGATAGTAGCCCCCACTTCAAAGTGGCACGGTGCCTTGTTCGGGCTGAGATTTGAATTAAAAAAGGAATCTTAAAGACATGAACACGTTTTGCAAGTTAAATTCGATAACTTTCTGAGTTTTGTTAATATTTAAAAAAAAAAAATATGGTCTTTGCATGCATACCCTTCTTCTGATCTATTCACACAATATATCGGAAAGCGTTACCTTCGACCATCTTCGAATACATCTTATTGAATCTGTACGGAATTCCAAATGGCCCACTTTATCAAATCCCACCCCCCAGGGCAAGAACGGACTGCGTTTCGATAATCTTTCAATTACTCTTTCAATCTAGCACATTTTGGCAGATAATGTTCTCTTTATTTTCTTTTTCTTTTTTTTTTTTCGGAGGCGTGTAAACTTACTTTCGGTTTAGAGTCTAAAGTAATTAAAAAAAAAAAATTGTGAATATCGCCTTAATCTCTAGAAGGATGCCACTTAAAACGAATGTTCTTTAACGATTCCAGGTTCATGGGTTCGACCAGAAACGCCTTAAAAGGTTGGTGACACACTTCTGATGGGTAAAGGTTCAATCCTCAATGCTGGCGATGCTAAGAATGCAGTTGAGAATCACTTAAGACTTCTATCCGGAAATGGCTGACAGAACAAGAGCATGCTGCGCAGTGGATTCAATAAAGGGTTCTGTTCGAAATACCGTGTAAATTCCAGTGTCCCACAGTATACACCAGAAGAATGTCGGGGGCTACATCCACCGAAACATTGTGAAAACAACACTCAAGATATTTACTCATCTCAATAGTCTTAACATTTTCAATTAACGGCGTTCAGTTCAACATCTTGATACACAATTTATCCCTTCCACAGATACCGAAGCGTTATTCATCTTATGTGGGTTAAACCGACTTCCTCCGAAGGGGTAAATATCATGGGAACACCAAATTCACAAGTAGATCCCAGTCACCCGCATATCCTTTTCAGTGGAAGTAACGAGGTGAGGTTTCAGCAGTTCTTGCGGGAAAAGTGTTGACGTCTTTCTATATACAGCGACTGGTATTCCCAAGTAGTCACTCATCTGATAGTGTCCAGGCTAAACGTGTTGTATAGGGAGGGTGTTAGATATTAAATACAGTTATAGTACATAGATATAAGAGGATGATATATTAAAACGACGTAGTGTATTTAGAGTTTTTGGAGATATTGTTCTTATAACAGGATTAGATATAAACCTATAAATTGAATGTATTGTTGGAATATAATATCGACGTATAAACTTAAATGTACCCATAACACGTGCCCTTATGGCTGATTGCTTTCTTTATTACGCTGTCCTAGTAAGGAGGACCTCCAACTATCCAGCTTATCGAAAACACAGCCTATTCACGTAACCAGTTTATATACGCAGCCTACAAAGAGGGGATCCAGCTATACGACCGGTATATAAATTGCACACCGGGTCCCCCATAGGGGATCTTCTCGTTAACTGAAAACATATTTTTAAATCATAAGGCGCAACGTAGTACACATGGGACCCACACGTTGTATCCAATTTACGTCGCAAGGAACATAGGACAAGTTAACACAATATTTATTTTCTCATTCTTCCATCACGCGTGGAATCTCGTTAGAGTTTAAACGTCACACACGTCTATAACGTGATCTTCTTATAGTCATTTATTTTTCTTTACCGTGACATCACTTCGCAGACTGCCCGGTAATTGCATAAATATTCAAAATCACATATCATTATAGAATGAGATGTATTAAAATCTGGCATATGTTATATAGAGCGCTGGGAGATATCATTCTTATAACGGGATCAGATATAAACGTATAAATGTATGTATTATTGTTTACCCAGGGGATATGATATCGACTTATAAACTGAGTCATGTTGTATCAGAGATTTATCAAACGGGTATATATTACAGGTCATATTTACATAAAGGTATCATTTTTATAAGAAGAATAAGATATGCTTCATATCTTTCTTTCTTCAAGAGTTCTTCCCTCTTCCATCTGAGCTCCGTGATGAAACATAAAATGACTAACACCATAACCAATTGAGACCTCTGTTCTTCCTTCTTTTGTGAAACTATAGAAGAACATTTTATATTTTAAATATAAATTTATTTCAGCTGTCTCAAATGGTCTTCACAAAAGTCTACATTTCGTCTACGTGGCTATTCTTCACAATTTCGCTTCCTGGCCGTCTGTTCACTCCCGTGACCAAACTCCAACTCTTTTCGACTCATTATGTAGCAAACGTTGCTTGACTTTAGTGATCAAATGATAACTGGTGTTTCGAACAGGTTCGATTAAAAATGATTCCTTTGAATGCGGGTCTGCCTTCTCTGATATTACTGGTATCTATGCTGAGTATGTTTAGCGTAATGCTAAGTTGTGTCCGACACTACGCAAAGAGTCGCGTGAAAAGAGACCAGAACCAATGGTGTGCCCTCATAGTATTATCGACGCGATTATCGAGACGACATGATTCAAGTCTACAAAATTCTGGCAGAAAAAAACCAAGATCACTCAACAAAAAATCCTACGCCTGGGCACAATCAACAGACTAATGAGACGTATCCTCAAGTTCTCGCAAAATTCCGATCCGATGCCTCCGTTCAGTCTCGAAAAACAAAGGATACCCCCTGTAGCGGCAGCTGCGCGTGTAATTGTGAGGCAAGGGTTGCGCAAACCTCAACTACACCTCTCCTGAATCGGCACTGTTTGAGTCCAGTGACAAGGAGAAGTCCCGGAAACTGGAAACAATGCCGGGATAAGCAGAGAGCACATACAGCACCTGGAAGTCCGAAATGGTTGCCCTTTTAGTACTGACCAGGTTCAACGTTGCTTAACTTTGGTAATCCAGCGGGAACCGGTGTGTCAACGTGATCTTGCCGTACGGGCAAAATTATAGCCGAATGAACATAAGAAAGCTTTCGTTTTGTCTACGGACGGTCAATAGCTGGAATGAACTGCCGGAATATCTTCTCAATAGCAAACATGCCAATGTTTTTAAGCGACTACTAGACCAACATTGGGGACATTCCATGCCAAGTCATCCAAGCAACTAAACCATGAAGAAAAGAACATTAACATTTTGTCTAAGAGTAAACGCATTTAACCAATGAACTATAAAACCATAAGATAAACACATATATACCTCTAAATTACACTCATGTAGCCATAAAACTTTCTTATATTTAAGAGTAGGTAGTAGTTTGCTTGAAGCATTGTTGGTAAAGAAATATATATATATATTTTTTTTTTAAAGCCAAAAACAATGCAGAGGAAGACCGGAAAAGATGAAGTAAAAAAGAAAAACAAACAGATTCTTATATTTATCAACATTAGATTAAAATTGTGCGTTTTCAACTACTATTTTTTGAAAATTGTAAACTTTCGGCATTAAATTTCGACGTGAAGGAATAAAATAACAAATATGAACTTATATTTTAAAAATTCTATCTTTACGATTTCTTAATATTAAAACAGATATCACCTCTGACGCCTAGAGTTGTCTTTTCCTAACCCCCAAAGTTATACCTTTTTGCGGGTTCCCGTGGAAGCTGTCTCAGCATATTAAGTGGCAAAAAAGTCCTATAAGATGAACTCCCCTGGCTTTCTAAGGTTGATATTCGGATCTCTCCCTCAAAAAACCCTACTAGGCGCAATTTTCTAGGCCAGAAACTAAATACTTTACAAAATATTTATAATTTTGTAATGACGGGCAGTCCCGTCACGACGCGTCGTAACAATCCTTTTCTGGCCTTGGTTTTATTTTGGCTGGGCTCAAGAACAGGGTTCCCATTGATTGCTTGGTCTGAAATTTGGCAGTTCATAATAACTTATGTATATCTTATCAGAGTACAAAATAGACTTTGTGGCTTAGTGGGGGATGCCCTTTTCTCTACCCTGCAACCTCTCTTCCACAGAAGAGACGTTGCGAGACTGTCCTTGTTTTATCGTTATTTCCATGGCAGATGCTCGTCTGAACTCCAATCTCTGGTCCCCCCTCGCCAATCTTTCACGAAAAACACCCGTCTAGCTGAATCCACTGTGAAAAATTTCCCCCACTCTATATCTGTGCCTAAATCAAAACACGGATTCCATGAACAAAGCTCCTTTCTTAGAACTGCACGCCTGTGGAACTCTGTTTCGTCTGCCTGCTTCCCTCCGGACTACAACTTGAATGTCTTCAAGTCCAATGTTAACAAATTCCTAATGAACCGCCCCCTTAAGTAAACACTTCAGCAAATCTCCTCACTAACTTAATGTACTTTCAATAACCTTTATCCCTGAGTGGCTTCCGGGCCTTGATAAGTGGTGATCACTGTGTAAAAAAAAAAAAAAAGGGGTCGAAAGGATAAAAAATTCTGAGAGTGGTGGTGAAATTTTGATCTTTAAGTGGATGATTTGGCGTGTAATGTCCTATTGGTCAGCAAGACAATATTCTATACGACCCACGCGGTGTCAAGGAGTGTAGGCACTGCGCGAGTGTTACATGATGCAACATCTCTAATGTTAAACAATTACAGAGATAGTGTTTGAAAATATGGGCACATACACACAGACATGTGGCCGTTTTTATATTAGATTTTAAACTACCAGTAGAATAATAATTTATAGATCATCAGAACGAATTTAGGTAAAATTGCAACCTAAAAAAACGTTGTGTAAAACTGTGACAGTAAAAAGCCCACGAGTGAAAAAAAAAAAAAAAGGAAAATCTTACAACGAATTTCTTAAATAAAAATAATAGAGTAGAAGGTTTTCCTACATCTTGGGATCTCTACTGTGAAGGGGTGGGCTTTTGCTGATTGTCGGGTTTGTCGGGGGTATTCACGTCGCGGGAGTACAAGTGCTTGTTATTCGTAATAGCATTACCAACCAAAGTACTTGTAGAGCAGTCAGAGGGATGCAACATTTCTTCAATGGGACAGAGGCTGAAGCCTAGATGGTAGTTCATGACCTATCAGGTTGCCGACTCTCTTTTGAAACCTGTCCAGAAGTGAGAGTAGACGCACCAGCCCAAATGTGACAACAGTATTCCATACATGGGCGAATAGTGGACTTTTGGATATACGGTATACTTTCAGGCGGAAGTAGTTTTCTAGCACGGTAGAGAGAGCCACCCTTTTAATTTTTAATACGTTTATATGCGTGTCAAGGTGCAGTGGTAACGTCACCGATTTAAATACTGCATTTATACTTTCGGTTTCGATTCTAGCAGGTGGCACCCAAATATATATATATATTTTTAAAACTTTTGGAATCATGACTCTATAAAAATATATACAATATCTGGACAAATTAAAATATAAATAATTAATAAAATGCTCCAACTGTCAACAGGATCATGAAAGTTCACTAGGCACTCTTTAATGTTATCACGGAAACGTTTTATGGGCTTGTGCTGGAGTTTTGCCAAGAAAAAGCTTACTATAAAACAACTGGTTTTTGAGTCGATACTCATCAAGCCGGACAAGATAGCCAGCCCAGCGCATCAGGTTCTTAATAGCAATGGTAGCAATACTGGTTATGTTGGGCCTTATTGAAGACATATGTATCAGGGACAAAACTATCCCACTTTAAACCAACAATGTGTTTAAGGCAGTGTTGATGAAACCCACTTTAAACCAACAATGTGTCTAAGGCAGTGCTGATGAAACCCACTTTAAACCAACAATGTGTTTAAGGCAGTGCTGATGAAAACCACTTTAAACCAACAATGTGTCTAAGGGAGTGCTGCTAAAACCCACTTTAATCCAACAATGTGTCTAAGGCAGTGCTGATGAAACCCACTTTAAACCAACAATGTGTAAGGCAGTGCTGATAAAACCTCTCACTTGTACAAGGGCCATGTTTCAGAGGCATATAGTAGGGATGGCGCTATACATGTTTGATATTCTGATATTTTAGTTGTTAGAGTTAGATCACCATCCGAACAGACTCTGGTAACCTTCTAAAAGCATATGATGCCTTGTTGATTCTTTGTCTTATTTCCGCATCAAGAGTGCCATCATTTGATAAGGTATAACAAGTATATATATATATATATATATATATATATATATATATATATATATATATATATATATATATATGTAAACTAAATTAAAAGAACTATAAAATAGGAAGATCGAAATTAAGAAAACAAAAAATAAATAAAAACGATTAGCCACCAACCGTCCTGCATCCACTTTTATAGCCCATTAAAAAAATTATAAATACACCAAACCTCAAAGAAAACGATAACAGCAACAATCGCTCCTGATGATAATCGGATGCATCGATAGCGCTTGAGAAGGATATGGCTGAACAACAACTTTTAGGCGCCATTTTATATAACATGGTTGCTAAAATAATAAGACCGCTCGGCAAATGGAAAAGAAATCCAGAAAGATCGGAAAAAAGAATAACTCTGTCGTGTTCACTTTGACGTGCTTTAATAATGACTTAATGCCAAAATATACAAATATATATATATATATATATGTGTGTGTGTGTGTGTGTGTGTGTGTGTGTGTGTGAGTATATATGTGTATATATATATATATAATTATATATATATATATATATAATTATATATATCTGATGTATTAGTCTCATCTATAAGTATGCAAGTGTACACCCCCTCCGTCAAAATTAACGGAACAAATTATGCTTCACCATTATTTGCAATAATAAATATATAATATCAAAGAATTACCTCAGTAATTTAATTTATTTAATTATTTTTTTAATTTTCCGATTCCGATACCTCAGCTAAAATTCGAGTTTTTTTTCAATTTTCCGATTCTGATACCTCAGCTAAAATTTGATTTTTTTTTTAATTTTCCGATTCCTATACCTCAGCTAAAATTCGATTTTTTTCAATTTTCCGATTCCGATTCCTCAGCTAAAATTCGATGTTTTTAAAATTTTCTGATTCCGATACCTCAGCTGAAATTCGAGTTTTTTTTTTTAATTTTCCGATTCCGATACCTCAGCCAAAATTTGATTTTGTTTCAATTTTCCGATTCCTATACCTCAACTAAAATTCGATTTTTTTTTAATTTTCTGATTCCGATACCTCAGCTAAAATTCGATTTTTTTTTCAATTTTCCGATTCCTATACCTCAGCTAAAATTTTATTTTTTTTTCAATTTTCCGATTCCTATACCTCAACTAAAATTCGTTTTTTTTTTTAATTTTCTGATTCCGATACCTCAGCTAAAATCGATTTTTTTTTTCAATTTTCCGATTCCGATACCTCAGCTAAAATTTGATTTTTTAAAAAAATTTCTGATTCCGATACCTCAGCTAAAATTCGATTTTTTTTAAAAATTTTCTGATTCCGATACCTCAGCTAAAATTCGATTTTATTTTTTAAATTTTCTGATTCCGATACCGCAGCTAAAATTCGATTTTTTAAAAAATTTTCTGATTCCGATACCGCAGCTAAAATTCGATTTTTTAAAAAAAATTTCTGATTCCGATACCGCAGCTAAAATTCGATTTTTTTAAAAATTTTTTGATTCCGATACCGCAGCTAAAATTCGATTTTTTTTTTTAATTTTCTGATTCCGATACCTCAGCTAAAATTCGATTTTTTTTTTAAATTTTCTGATTCCGATACCGCAGCTAAAATTCGATTTTTTTTTTCCAAATTGTAATTCAGATTTCGATGAGTTGTCCCATAAGGACCTTTGACCGAGTGGTACATTATTAGTAATATCGTCTTTGAATTCGCCATAATAGTTGATTTTTTATTGGCTTTAGTAAAGAAGACATACTGAACAAAACCTGACTTAAAAATTCTACAACGAACCGTTCTTATAATGTGATCATCAAAAAACAACAAAAAAAACAGGAATGATATAAATCTATATATTTATAAAAGTGAAAATGTGTGTGTGTGTGTGTGTGTGTGTGTGTGTGTGTGTGTGGGTGTGTGTGTGTGTGTGTGTGTGTGTGTCTGTCTGTGTACATCCCTACCAAATAACTCTGTCAATTTTCGGTCTAAAGATTCGAGAATCGACATAAAGTGTACTGAGATTTGGGAAAATCTGTGGGAGTTGAACACTCTCAGCCTAAATCGATTGTCGCCCTTTAACTCAGAAGAGCGACCTAGCTACGTCACTTCCTGTTTCTCATATTTCACCCTCTTTTCTGCTGAACGCTCAAACAGTCAACATGTGACAAACACCGCACCGGTGGAGCCATGAGCCACCACCGCGTTCCTGACTAGCCAGTCAACCGCAAGTAACGTTACTCATCTCTCACTGAACTCTTATTCTTTCCATCACTCTTTTTTAATCGGTTTTCGGCCAGAAATTTTGCTGTCAAAAATTCAAAATTCCACCATTTGACCTTTGAAAACTCCACCAAACTCCTCCGCCAATTTTGGGTCTAAACACTTGGAATTTTAGATGTAGGTAACTTGGACATGAGTAAAACTTTTTTTAATTTTATTTGAGCCCAAAATGATAAATGTTTAGAGGTCAAAATTGGGGTCAAATTTAAAAGAAATTGCCCTCCGTCCTCTCTACGAAATTACTCGGACTAAGTTAGGTTGCAACAGTTAAAACCTTACATAAAGTGTATTCACACGTAGGGCAAGTTATGGACAGTACATAGGGCCCGCGCAAAGCCGGGCTGAACTGCTAGTATGCGAATAAAAAATAGGTAAATACAAAAAATAAAAAAAACACCTTTTACTAAGAGAGTAATTTCTTCCTGGAAGGATGGCGGGAAATTAATCCCATATAGTTTCTATAGGAGTTCATTAGTCTGAGACTGGAAGAAACGGAACAGGTTAGTGTACAAACCTTTAATTCCGATGGAATTCACGATGCCTGGAAGACATACCCGGTTGGCAGATGGCGGTAATCACTGAAAACAAGTAATGACACGTCATCTAGCTAATCAGAATCCACATTGCGAAAGGGGATATTGGATTTTAATTTACGTTCAGCTAAATTTATCAGTTTAAACACGCTCAGCTCCACCCTCGGGAATATTCCCTTCGTCACAGATTAAATAATTCTTATAGAATGTGACATCGTCTCGATGGATAAAGAATCTGTTAGAACAGCATTTACCAAATTCTTCGTCGATAAAGATTACAAATAAACAAGCTTCACTGATTCGTTGATATTTTTCGTTTATGTGAAGGTCTTTGCGAACGAAAAACCTAAAATTACTCCAATCAGTTAAAGGCCTACAAAAACGAAAATGTACCATCAAATCGCTCGACCTTTAAGGGGCCAGTAGTTATTTCTCTACATAATCACTGCCATTGTCAATGGACTTTTGCAAGCCATGGACGATGATTATGCATGTGGGTCCGGAGTGCTCTGTGCCATATGAAGGCCGTATCAAAGTTAAATCTTTTATTATTATTATTATTATTATTATTATTATTATTATTATTATTATTGTTATTGTTATTATTTATTAAAAAGTTGAAATGCTACGAAGACGGGAGTTTTAACATTAAAACAAGCACTTTTTTGTATCACAGACTTTATTTTACTACATAGTCACAACAATTCTCAGTACACCTTTTGGCAAGCATTCTATGACGCACCTCTGCTTCTGACGCACGCCCATGATAGAAATTGATTTCTTAGAGTTTCACACCGTCAATATCTGCAACAGAGAGATGGAATTTTCGGGTCATGAATGCATAAGTCTGCATTAGAATACAATGTGCAGTCTTTTCTAATCCATTCTATCAAATTAAAAAAAAATGGCGACTTTATTTCAGAACGCCGTTCGTGTGTTGGCGTACTATAGTACAATAGTACGATCCGTGCACCAGGTATGGTTAGGTTTAGGAGAAAACTTTAAAAGCGAACAAAACTCTGACTTCACTTTTGAAGTCCATCTGACATTTTTATACTCAACTTTGCCACTTTTTTATATAAACGACTAGCAGTGGTTGGGTGGGGAGCCCGGCTTTATCTGTGTGAAAAAAAAAACCGCTAAAATATGATAGTTTAATTCGTGCAGATTTTGTATACAAGCACCCAAGTTTGCTGGTGAAACTTGGGTCGTTTTACCAGAAAAATAAAACGTTGTTTAGTAAATCGTTTTTTTTTTTTTTTGCATTATTTTTATTTATTTTTTTGCATTTCCATATACCAAACATGGATATAAATATCACTAAAACATCCGCTGGGTCATACGCTTCATTTCGGTACCTTACTTGCCTGGGTAGGTTGTCGGTGTGAAACCCTAAGAAATCAATTTCTATCATGGGCGTGCGTCAGAAGCAGAGGTGCGTCATAGAATGCTTGCCAAAAAGTGCTCTGAGAATTCTTGTGACTATGTAGTAAATTAAAGTCTGTGATACAAAAAATTGCTTGTTTTAATGTTAAAACTCCAGCCTTCGTAGCATTTCAACTTTTTAATAATAATAATAATAATAATAATAATAATAATAATAATAATAATAAAAGATTTAACTTTGATACGGCCTTCATATGTCTGTGATACAAATGATCGGCTGAGATACACCGCGTCACATACACACACACATACACACACACACACATTAAATCGAACTTACTAAGGAAGATAATAATTTCTGGTGAATATCGGAAAAATATCCAGTAAATAAAACGTTGTTTAGTAAATTTTTTTTTTTTTATTTTTGCATTTTTTCATATCCATACACCAAACATGGATATAAGTATCACTAAAACATCCGCTGTGTCATAAGCTTCATTTAGGTACATTACTTGCGTGCGTGGAATACCTGTAGGCTGAGATAAACCGCGTCACACACACACACACTCACAGACAGACATTAGGAAAATTTATAATAAAATATTATTACAGAATTGTGATTTCAAAAATAAAAATAAATGTATTTAGGTACCATCAGCTGAAATCGAATGTGTAACATTCAAATCTGGTTATGTTACCACTCGGCTAACGTTACACACATATAAACCGATTAAAAATTAAACATAGAAATAAACTAAGATGAATGTACACAATGCATAACGATTTTTGTCAATTCTCATCAATTTTTTGACTCCAGTGGAAGACCTCCAAAAGAATGGCCAGTGAAAAATCCAATAATTTAAGGCCCCTAACGCCGCTCTGCAACTGTTAGTTTTAGGGAAGATAGAGTTTGAAAATATACAAAAAAGACGGACACACTGACAGACAGACCGACAGACATATGTTCGTTTAACTATTAGATGGACTTAAAGAACCCAACAAAATCCTTCTCACACTTCTGATGCCCCCTGTATTTTACTTGCTTTTAAATCGTTATTTATTTAAGAAATAACAGGCAGCCCGGTATTGTCCGGGCGTAAAATACACTCCAATATAATTTCATTAATGTAAGTTTCGTATTTATTACAAGCAGATCAGCACGGCTTTGCTCGGGCCATATGTACTGTTCATAACTTTATGTGCATATATATATATATATATATATATATATATATATATATATATATATATAATTATGTTTTACTATAATAATTAATAATACTTATAATATAGATTACTTTTTACTATAATAATTAAATACCTACAGACACTAGTTTTTCATCCTTTCAGGAATCTTCAGTGCAGGGTATCACGATTAACACCAGTCGAACAATTCGAACTCGGCAACACGAGACATCTCTCGCTCGATTAGCCAAGACCGTATCCATTCGGCTACCATTAACCGCGTGAAATAACGTTGAATTTAAATATTTTAATTTTAAATATTCTTTATGTCAGTCAGACAGTGATCTAATCGTTATACGATGATGTATGCATATATATATATATATATATATATATATATATATATATATATATATATATATATATATATATATATATATATATATATTAAAAGGTTTGAGTCATGTCCAGAAAACCTACATCTAAATTGTCAAGGTTTTAAACCCAAAATTGGCGGAGGAGTTTGGTAGAATCGGCAAAAGTCAACTCTTTCAACTTTCGTCCACAAACTTATTAAAAAGGCTTGCTGCATGTCTGAATACCCTTTATGTAAAATTCCAAATGTTTAGACTCAAAATTAACTGAATAGTTTGCTAGAGACCGGAAATGGAAAAATCTGTTGACCCCTTGACAGCAAAATTTTAGGCCACCAACCGATGAAAAGGCTTGACCTATGTTTGAATACACTGTATGTAAAATTTCAAATATTTAGACCAAAAATTGGCTGAGTAATTTGATTGAGACCGCAGAGGTCAAAATTTTAAAAAATTACCCCAATTTTCATTCCTTAACATTGTTTGTTTGGGCTCAAATCAAATTAAAAATGTTGATCCAAGTCCAAGCTACCTACATCTAAAATTTCAAATATTTTGACCCAAAATTGGCAGAGGAGTTTGGTAGAGTTTTGAAAAGTCAAATCGTTGTACTTTAACCCCTTGACAGCTAAATTTCTGTCCGAAAATTAATAAGAAAAATTTCCAAATCTCAATACCCCTTATGCGAAATCTGGAGTTTGTAGACTCAAAATTGACAGAGTAGTTTGGTAGTGAAATGTACTCCCGCACACACACACACAGGCAATTTCACTTTTATGGATATATAGATTATATTGGATCCAATATATATTAATAATCTAAAAAGTTTTTTTTTTAAAAATGACTCGTGCGCCACCACAGAAAATCGAAACCAAAACATTTAGATCGCGATTTACTTTTTCCTTTGACGTAAATAGCTGAGCCCTTAAGACATGTTTGCTAAGTTAATCAATAGCAACTACATCACGCTTGCATATTCGTAATGCCGTCGTTCAACCGTCAACTGGCAAAATTTTATTATTATTTTTTTTAATTTTAACACTTTTGCATCGATTTTCCTCGGTTAAAACCCAAATATGAAGTTTCTCATGGGTTCGAATACCCTATATATTAAGTTCCATGTCCGTACACCTAATACTGACAGACGAGTTTGATAGGCAATTATTTTTAAACAAATATATATATATATATATATATATATATATATATATATATATATATATATATATATATATATATATACGCATGGATAAATAAATATATAGAAAGACATTTGTATTTACTATAAACTTTTTACGCAAATATTACGTAAGCATAAATAATGTAGAATATCTGCATGAATATAATTACACGTAACTAAAGATGACCATCCCTTAAGATAACCGATAAAAACTAGTAGGGAATTAATTAAAATGAATGTTTAAAATGAATATGCAAATTAGCTAGATGTTTTGCTAATGAATGCAATTCCACGATCCATATATAAGAAAGTTTTCTTTTTAAATAAATAGAAAAAAGGCTTTTAATATGAATGACAATACACAAATGAAACAAATTGATAGTAGGTATATGTTTTAGAACCTATTTGCTTATCTCTACCTCTGCTGTTATCTAAAAGTCATTTTGTGTGTGTGTGTGTGTGTGTGTGTGTGTGTGCATTTCCCTGCCAAATAAATTATCGGTCTAGAGACTCGAGATTTGACATAAGGGGTATTGATATTTGCGAAACTCTTTTTAATCAGTTTTCGGCTAGAATTTTGTCTGCCAAAGTTCAACGATTTGATTTGTCCTTTGAAAACTTTACCAAACTCCGTCAATTTTGTGTCTAAACACTTGACATTTTAAATGTAGGTTACTTGGACATGAATCGAACTTTTTGATTCGTTTTGAGCACCCCCCCCCAAAAAAAATAAAGGATTATAGCTTAAAATTGGGATCAAATTTATTAAAAAATCTGAACCTGCGGTCTCTACCAAATTACGCAGCCAATTTCTGGTACAAACATTTTAAATTTTGCATAAAAGATATTCGGAGATACAGCAAGCTTTTTAATTGGTCTGGGTCGAAAATTTGAGCTACCAAGGGGTCAAACTTCAAAAGATTTGAACTTTGTGGTGTCTAGCAAACTACCCAGCCAATTGTGGGTCTAAATATTTAAAATATATACATACAGACACGCAGCAATTATTTTAATCAGTTGTGGGGAGAAAATTTGGCTGCCAAAATTCTCTGCCAATTTTGGGTTTAAAGGCTTGAAATTTGTTTATGTAGGTGACTTCGACATGGGTAAAGCTTTGTATTTTTATTTGAGACCAAAATAAATGTTAAGGGGTCCAAATTGTGACGCAAGTTATAACAAAATTACCTTTGCTGTCTCTACGAAATTACTTGGCCAAATTTTTGTTAAAAGATTTGAAATCGTACATAAAGTGTATTCACACGTACGGCAAGTTATGAACAGTACTTAGGGCTCGAGCAAAGCCGGGCTGAACTGCTAGTATATATATAAAAGTGGTAATTCTGCTTGCATGTAAGGACACTTCTCAATCTCAAGATTTTTTATGTCTTTAAAAGTGGTATATAGGATAGCTATACATATGGAAACATTTAATTAGTTTTCATCCGGAAAAAGGGCTGCTAAGGAGGTAAAAATAGTTTATTAGGATGTGGGGGGGCCGTCGGATTCACAAATGCGCATGCGCGGTCAAGAAATATGACAGTTTCTTTATGTTACGAAAAAGATTGCTTAAAACACTTTGTAAAGTTCGTATCAAGCTGAGGTAATGGTTATCGTTCTTGACTCACCGTCTTTTGATTTCGATCTCAACCCAAGTATTAGTTTTTTTTTTTTTTACTTTCAAGAAGTGAACAGTTTAGAAAAATTCTAATGCTCACATGTACGTGTTTCGGTTTATATATGAAATAAAATATAATATTTATGCATATCATACAACCGGGCAACACTGGGCGGCCTGGTAGTATATATTATATATTTTATCATAAAAAAATCCTCTCTTTCTATTAAAAAAAAGAAGAAAAGTTTCTCATTTGAGTTGGTTGAAATAAATAAACAAATGCGTGTCAAATAATAAGGGGAGGTAATTAAGACTTGTTGTCAAACACACCGCCGACGTTATTTGTGGATTTTCCAAGGTAAAACTATTCAAAACAAGGCAAATATTTTGGAAAAAAAAACTTCGCCAGGTGGCGCCATTTGGAATTTGAAAAGAAAAATGGACGCTGAACTAATGAACCAAACAAAGGTGAAGATTATGGGATATAAAGACACGCAACATGATTGCACGCAGGACCGGATATGACAAAACATGACGGCAGAACACGTGGAGAATTGTTTGTGTTGTAATTTTGATGAAACAATATAAATTTATTTATTTTTCTCAGAGATAATGATTAATCCGACCAGTTTATTCTAATTAAAAATGTTTGTGTTTTTAGAATCATCAGCTCATTGTTAAAAATAGGAAATTGACATTTTTTTTTTAATTTCAGAATATTTATCAATCTGTAAAAAACTGGCCCGGTCGCCTGGCGTTCCCCAGGTGTAAAAAAAAAAAAATTAAAAAAAAAGAAAGAAAAGTGATATTCGGCAGGGAGGCTCGAACCCGTGAAGGTATATATATATATATATATATATATATATATATATATATATATAATCTGTTGCTATTTTTGTGTGTCTTATTACTTACCAACGTAATCGTGTTATATTTTACAACCGCCACGTAACTACCTGTCATTAAAATCATGCACCAAATTATATTATTTTAACTTTATTGAGTTTTTTATGGTTTCCTATAGTTCTATTCCAATGGGTATCGAGTCTTTTTACTGTATGATTGCTCATTGAATATAGACATAGCTCCATGTTTCTCGAATCATCACCAAAAACGAATGATAAATTCGAATCCATTTTTTTTGTGTGTTTTCGTTTTTCCGTGTATTTGGCGCCAAAACACTTAAAAATGAAAAAAGAAGCCACTCGGGGGATAAGGGTTATTGTGTTACGGTAATCAATGGGACAGTGTTGTAATCTTTAGTATTGGAGAATTGGTAAAGTGTCATTACTTAAGGGGGCGGTTCATCAGGAATTTGTTTATGTTGGACTTGCAGACATCCAAGTTGTAGTCAGGTGGGAAACAGGCATCCGGAACAGAGTTCCACAGGCGTGCACTTCTAAGAAAGAAGCTTTGTTCATGGAATGTACGTTTTGATTTAGGCACAGATAAAGATTGGGGAAAATTATTGACAGCGGTTTCGGCTAGACGGGTGTTTATCGTGAAAGATTGGGGATGGGGGACCAGACGAGCACTTGCCATAAAACAAATACAGGGCAGATTACTAATATTTATCAAATGTACAGAATTCAGTCTCCTATGTAAATACCTAACACGAATATATATTAAAAAAGTAAAACTAATTTTACAATTTAATATATTTCAGTCAACATTATATTGATATTTTACGCGTTTTATTAGTCCTGTAATATTATAGTATGAAATGCAAAAAGTGTGTGTATGTGTGTGTGCTTTTATTAGCATTACACATATATTACTATGAAAAATATTACATAATTTGTATATAGAATATATTATAAATATTAAATATATCACGGATATATTATGTGCATATATATTACTTATATTTTAAAATGCATCCATATCATGTATTAAATATAAGTTGTGTATGCATATATATATATATATATATATATATATATATATATATATATATATATATATATATGTTTTGAGAAAACTAGAAAAACCGAATGAAATTATTAACATAATCAACGTTTCGTCCTTATTTCAGAGGACATCTTCAGGATATTGAAGTAAAAATGCAAGAAAAGAAAAAGTCATACGAAAATGTTTGTCCACAAAAGAGAACGCACATATGTTTGTCCTTCCCGACATGGGTAGGATTCAAAAACTGTTCACTTATTCGTACGATCTATGACTTTCTTTTTTCTCAAAACATAACGTCAACCACCGCTGGTATTTTTACATTTCTTATACACACACACACACACACACACACACACACACACACACACACACACACATATATATATATATATATATATATATATATATATATATATATATATATATATATATATATACATTCGTACGATTCGTAGCCTTGTGGGTAGAGCTGCCGACTGTACATAAGATACACTGCTAATGATTTTTGGTATCACAAAACCGTACTTTATATGCTGGATGACTATATATATTTATATATATATATATATATATATATATATATATATATATATATATATATATATATATATCGAGGGTAGATAGAGGAAGAGAAAAAATTCAATTCCACAGGAGGCGACTTATCGGGATAATATAAAGCCAAACAAGTTTCAATGGAGCATATATAGGAGTGGAAAATGAATTTACAAACACTATATATTGGAAAATACAGGATGAGTCATTTATTTAATATTTATTTGGGGGATACTTTTCTCCCCCAAATAAATGTAAGTATATGTTATTGTCTCCTATAAATATATATATATATATATATATATATATATATATATATACGTACATATATATATACGCGTACATATATATATGCATATATATATACATATATATGCATATATATATATGCATATACATATATATGCATATATATATATACGTACATATATATATACGCGTACATATATATATGCATATATATACATATATATGCATATATATATACTTATATATACATATATATATATACATATATATACATATATATATAAATATATATATATATATATATATCAATTCAGACAATATGAATAAAGATTTATCAACTAAAAGCAAGTGTAATCTCAAATCTAATATAAATATCATCATCATCATCATTATTATTATTATTATTATCATCATCATCATCATCATCATCATCATCCAGATACTTTGTCATAAAACGAACTATAATAAAGTGTTGTTTCACTTAATGCCAGAACCAGCCAATTTTTTTGCTCGGCTATAATAATAATTTGCTACCCCCCCCCTGAAGAGAAGAATGCCGTTCTCTGAAACTCCGAGAAATAATATGGTTCTTTGGGTATTTAGTCAAGCAATAAATTTCTGGTATTCATGCAGACAGTGATCCGTGCTGAAATAATAACATTATTATTTAAAAAGCCGTTCTTACCATAGGGAGGGGAGGGTGTTTTTTTTACCTATTCTGTACTTTAACCTTACAATTGAATAAAAAATAACATATCATAAAATTTTAATTAAACGTGGAAATACGCGGATCACTCTGCATTAGCACCAAATATTTTATGTAAATTTAAAATCACAGTCTGGATATATATATAGTAATTTATAAAATATATATGGCGATTAAGCTACACTGGATATTCTGCGTTTCATCCACTCTAGGATTCTTCAGGCTTATGCGCCTAATAAGCCTGACAAATCTTATAGTTGGATGAAACGCAGAATATTCAGTGTAGCTTAATCGCCATATATATTTTATAAATTACTAACTAGCTCTACCTACGTATTGAGCACTTTTGGAGTAAATACTTAAAGTTTACGCATAAATCTATACTTTCGTATATTAAATTTATGTGAATAAATGAAGTAGTTATATATATATATATATATATATATATATATATATAGAGAGAGAGAGAGAGAGAGAGAGAGAGCCAGTAGAGTTTAGTTTCCTAGAAGTACATCCAATGAAACAACATGTGTCTACCAAAATAGTGCTCAATGAGTGAACAGAGCAGGTATATTAATTTATTTATACAAACATTAATGTTTGTATAAGTAAAATTAATATATATATATATATATATATATAGTCATCCATATACAGTACTGTTTCGCAGCTCATAACTGCTGCTAAACAGGCAACTATCTCTAACCAGGATAGAACCCCGACAGCCTGTACGACAGTCAAGACTCCTAACCATTACGCTAACCAGCGGATGCTGTGCGAATCTTGAATTAACAATCTTTTTACATAATATATACCAATCCTTATTATAGAAGCTCGATGTAATTACAGAGCAATATACTGAATAAATTAAAAAAGCTAAATTCCAAAATTCATTATGTTGACCATCTTATCATTTATTCCTTTAATTCAGTTGACTTATACAATTCTTGACAGTGTCTGTTTCGTAACACAAATCAGTCACTTAATTATTATATCAATCAGTGAATCTATTATGTCCTTAACTCATCAGAACACATAGCAACAATCAATCCGACAAAAAAAAATAAAATATGATTTTACATAATTAAAATCCGAAAATTGGAAGAAAAGCTGCAAATACCTTTAATATGGTTCCAATACGCCATTTTGAATTTTATCAAATAAAGTCACTAAACTAAAACTATTCGTACTAACATTCTCTATTAACTCATGTCAAAATGTTCTATTTAATAATTAGTAAATTTATTTATTGTAATTTATGAAAATAACATCAATAATTATAAACTAGTATACATGTTTGCATATACGAAAATAAACTAAACTACCAAAAAAACTATTGACTTTCATGGTTATATTAAATAATAAATTGATTTAAATTGAAACCATACTTAATTCAGTTCCCTTGACTATTATAATCAAGTTTATTTCTACTATATATATACATATATATATGTACATATATACATACATATATATATACATGCATATATATATACATACATATATATACATACATATATATACATACATATATATATATATACATATATATATATATATATATTTATATACATATATATATATATATATATATATATATAGCGAACGTCTCTCTATTCTATGTTCTGTGGGTTTGGGATTGTTTTACTCTGTTATTCATGTTGAATTCACCTATTCGTAACAACCATCATCATTGTCATCATAAATGCTCCTTCGTAAATATTCTACATGTATGTGTATGTGTACGTGTGTGTGTGCATATGTATGTCCATGCGTGTATGTATGAATGTATGTGTGTATGTGCATGTTGTCATGTGTGTTTTTCCTTGCGTATGTATGTTTGCGTGCATCTGTTTGTATGCACGCTTGTATGTGTACGTGTATATCTTTATTTCGATATGTGTGTGGGCTGGAGAGGACTCCCAAAAGCCCTGTTAAGGCAACCCTTCTGGGTGAAAGAAAATCTCTGATTAAAAAAAAAAAAAAAAAAACATAAAGCGGGAGACCAGTGCCCGCATTAAGATGGTCTGCAGTTTGGTTTGTTGCTAGCTATCCTGCTAGTGTTTGTGGCTGGATCTCAACATTTTGAACCGTGAGAGAGACTTAGCTGTCGTACAAAGCTAAAACTCTGTAACATCATGTTTGTATAGATACTTCCTCAGGCATTTGTCTATAAAAATTGTCCGTGGCGATGGAAAAAGTGTCACGTGTGTAGCCCTGAAACGCTGGAAGCATGTAATATTGATCTGCCATCATTCTATATATGCATATGTATATATATGTATCTATGTATGTATGTATGTATGTATGTTAATATATCTACTAGTGTATGTATGTGTATGTATACCTATTTGTATCCGTATGTATATATGTGTGTATATATCTTTATTTATTTATTCATTGTGTATAAATATTTATGTGTGTTTTTATGTATATACGTATACATATTTGTGTGTATGTATGTATGTATAGGTATATGTATATATGCATATATATGTATGTTTATAGGTGTATATATATGTATGTGTAGGTATATGTAGGTAACTTTATGTGTATGTATGTATATGTGCATACAGGTGTACGTATATGTATGTGAATATGTATGTATATGTGTGTATGTATTTGTATATGATAGTATATATGTGTATGCATATGTATGCATATGTGTGTGTATGTGTGTATGGTTCATAAGAGTCGTGGTTGATGGGCAGAAATCAGAAGCTCTTAGTATTTGGTGCTGGAGTCCCTCAGGGGTCCATCTTGGTCCCAACTCTCTTCCTGATCTACATTAATGATCTTCCAAATCACATCCTTACATCATTTGTAGACATCTATGCTGATTACACTAATATCTATAGTAGCACATCTAAGACCGCAAGCGATCAAGTTTTCTCTGATTCTCTATCCTCTAATCTTAAGCAAGTTATACAATGGGGAAAGAGGTGGCTTGTTACTTTTTATGCATCTAAAACCAAGCTTTTATCTTTGCATCATCAGCGCTCTGATCTCCATCTGGCATCAATTTTAATGAATGGTTCTTGTTTTGGGGAGGCCTCATGTTTTAAAAGCTTTTGGGCTTGACCTTTACTCCTGATCTTAAATGGAACACATACATTAAATCCGTTGCTAAGGCCGCTGGACAAATCGTGGGATCCTTCTATCGATCCAGTAGATATCTCACTCTTGATGCAATTCTCTATCTATATAAAAGCCAGATACGTTCAAGGATGGAGTACTGTTCCAACATCTGGGCAGGAGCTGCTAGAAAGGATTTATCCTGCCTTGATAGAGTTCAAAATGGACTTCGTAGCCTTGTTTCTATTCCCTGCAACCTCTTTCTCACAAGAGTGATGTTGCGAGTTTGTCTTTGCTTTATCGTAATTTTTATGGAAAGTTCTCGACTGAGCTCTGTTCTATGTTCCCCCCACTCGCCAAACTTTCACAAGTAACACCCGTCTAGCAGAAAAGAAAACAGTATCATTAATTTCCCACACTCTTTATCTGTGCCTAAACCCAAACGTAGATTCCATGAACAAAGGTTCTTTCTTATAACTGCACGCCTCTGGAATTGTCTTCCGTTTTTCTGCTTTTCAGCTTACTACAATATGGTTGTCTTCAAGTGTAACGTAAACATGTTTTTGATGAGCCGTTCCATATAAGTTAACAAATTTACCGAATTTCCATTACTAACGATTACTATATTGTCCAATTTCTACTGTACATACTTTATCCTCGAGTGGCCTTTTGGCCTCGAGAAGTGGTGATGCCAATGTCAAAAAAATGATTTTATTCTAATTCAACTTATATTACTTTGTTTCTCAACATCAAAAAAGTAACTATTTTCCTTTATATTTAAATAATTTCCAGATACATATGCCTTATTTAAAAAAAAAAAAAATGCTGGGTTTATTTTTGGTGTCTTTAAAAAAAAAACCCAATATCTTTGCTGATGAGGAGACTTTGTTTCAAAAAACTATATGTTAAAATTATTGTCCATGACTTAATGTCTATCACAATAAAAACATCGTTTCCGAAACGATCGTACAATTTATTGATTTTCTTTTGTTCCTCCTTATGAAACCAATTTTTAATTTTTAATTTTAATTATAAAGTATTAATTATCTCAGTAAATATTAAAATAGCTCTAGGATATATATGCATATTGAGCTTATTATATATGTGCATTACAACGAGCTTTTCTTGTATTTTAATTACATTAGTGATTTTACTATTATGTTAAAATACACCCTGTTGTTCTAAGCTCCTTTAATTTATGTATTTATATATATACATATATATATATATATATATATATATGTGCGTGTGTGTGTGTGTGAGTGTGTGCATATATATATATATATATATATATATATATATATATATATATATATATATATATATATGTTCTTATTAGTTTTTGTTGGCGATACTCTTTGAACAAATTCAATTATTTATACGAAAGTACATTTTTACCTAAATGTGAGTTGGGAATAATTTTCCCTTTGACAAATTTGGTACTCTCTAAATTGGGAGCGACGTATATATACTATTTTTAAAATATAATTATCCACTGACACGTGTTTCGTTGTCTACACCCCATCAGACTGGCCGAATCTCGCTACATTGATTTATCACTGGCAAAACCATAATAAGTCGTAGACGACGAAACACGTGTCAATGGATAATTATATTTTAAAAATAACATATATATATATATATATATATATATATATATATATACAAATTGCGTTTTAATATTATATGGCGCATCCTGCAGTTTATAGTATTGAAAAAATAATGAAGCTTCAGTAAGCGTGTTTTAATACGCGTACATACCTCTCATTTACAATAGTTAATTAGACTTCGTCATTAAGTCAAAGGTTAACAGACGCACCGAAATGTGCCTGACGATCAACGTTGATTGTGATCTTGTGCTAATACATCTAGACACGCTTCCAATTACCTAGAGAAACCATTCGCGCAAGCTACAGATGTCCTCTCAATAAATACAAGATCCCATTTTTGGAAGTAATTGTCAGCGCATGCGCAGACCTGTTCATGCATTAATCACCGGCAGGTGTCATGCTTTGAACAACTCAAACGACTTTTAATCTAACCTAACGACGCCACGCTAGAAACCCTGGCATTAGCATATAAATAGGAAAATGTTTCTGCTTCATCAGTCATAGAGGGAGACACTGCCTTGCAGCTCCGGTATCGTGTGAGGGTTAGGGGTTTGTTGAAGATCTATGTGCAACACTTGCTATTTTGTTAGATTGGTGCCGGTTTTAGTAATAAGGTGTACAGTTAATTGGCCGAGCTAATTACGAAATTAGAGCCGGTTTACCGGAAACGTCATTTTACGGTTTTCTTGGGGCAATTACAACCAGTTGATCATAATGTTTAACTAGCTTTATAAAATCTGGCATAATATTATCACCTAGTGGGTATTTAATATCATTGCGTCATCGAAGTCATCCTAGCGCTAGGTATAATAATAATAATAATAATAATAATAATAATAATAATAATAATAATAATAATAATACGTTCTTTGTGTTGACTATGTGGGTAGAAAGGTGAGAATGTATAACACTTTGTCAGTAGTTGTGAGCAGTTAACTCAAAAGGAGTACAAGAGGCGACATGACAATATTGGAAGCGATTCTAATTGGTATATATGTAAGAAAATAGTGTTATAATACAATAGAAAATAGATCAAGCATGTTTCAGCAGAGGGGGTGGACTGTGATAATGTGAAATTGTTGAGAGATAGGAACATCCAATATTTTTTGTGATTGAAGCAAGGAGACCAGATTTAGTCTTATTGGTTAAAAACGAAAACAGAGCAATACTCATTGATATAGCAATGGCAGGTGATGTGAATATGGAGGAAATAGAAAAGAAATCGAACGTATCACTAAAAAGCGAGATGTTCATGAAAATCCTGGAATGCAGAAACCAGGACTTAAAAAGGAAGGTAAAAGGCTTGTGGAAGTTAAAGAAGGTACAAGTTGTAGCTGTTGTTATTGGGGCACAGGGAAGTGTTACAAAGTTATGAGAGATGGATTGAGGAGCTTGGGGTCCATTGCGAGATTTGGGTACTTCAGAAGTCTGCCTTGTTAGGAACCCCCTACGGAAAATGCTGGAAGACTGCGAAAAGAAGATGCTGATAGTCTATGTGCTGAGACTCTGAAGTGAATGTTAACGAAGAAAACCAGTGGAGATCTTAAGGAAACCCTGGAATGCAGAAACTAACCGATATGATCTAAATATACTAATTAAACACTAAACATATGGAAATTACAGCAAAAGTATAATAAAAAAATAAAGATAGAAAAGACACCACATGACACCAAGGGTACTGAAACTTTTTAAAAGATTATAAATTTTGCACCCCCCCCTAAAAAAAAATAAAGTTCATAAAGTTTGCATCCTCAAAAAAAATTAAAAAAATATATATATATATTATTTGTTAATACCACGCAATATAGTCCGACCGTTACTTGATGAGTACGAATAGAACTGAGACACTTGGAAGGATGATTGCCGCCCTAATTCAATGTTTTTTCCAGTGATAAATCAATGCAAACCGGATGCTGTGATAAGGCAGAGAAATGCGTAATCATCATCGAAAAAAGCAATGAGTACTGGAAATATTTTATAAAGAAGGCTTTACAAACACAAACTAGCCGTGAAAGATTAAGGATAGAAAGAGCAAGCAGATAAAAGACTAAGCATGCCTTAAAACAGTACTTGAATATAAAGGAAAACTTATGTTCACCCAAATTCAATCGAAGACTAATGACGTTGCTATCCAGAAACGAATAATAAAGAAATATTTGTACTACACTTTGATCCTGGATTTTAGGTTTAGTCATACGTATAAAAAAAATTTAAATGTCAAAACGGATTGTTAACAAAGAGGGTAAATAAAAACTATTGGCGATGTAACAGTACGCGAACGCGCGTATAGTAGCATCAGCAGCTGTATGCAAATGACCGAGCTGTATACGAGGTGCCGTCACAGCTAGGAAAAAAAATAAAAGATTATAAAAAAAGAGACACAGAGGTGTTACACACGTGGACCGCGAGCGACTGGAAAATGCGCGTTCTAAACATGGTCAAACAAATACCAAATACGTGTTCAGCATATTAAACATATTGGAGTCCGAGAAGACTTTTGAACAAGAAACAAGGCCTTATTCTAGAAAGTACCTGTAAATAAATGTCTGCTATTTCACCGAAAAAAAAAAAGAGTGAGTCGAATTCTTCCCATTGTCTTAGTTTTCTTACGACTGTCCGCATAAAACGTGTGGGTCTGCGAGTGTGGACATTATCGACTACGTCACGCAGATAATCGATAACAAACAGTGAAATAGTTGTGATAACGTTGCCAATTCGTAGCGACAAAACAATAATTCCGAATTTGGTGTAATCAAAAAATCATTGAATGCTGCGATATAAAAAAAAAAAAAAACAATACCATCAACTTCGTTGATAATTTCGGTCGCCATTTTGTTCTGCGCCCATCGAGTTCATTACGTGTTTATGGATTTCAGATTGGACAATGATTGGCACTTCTTATTTTGCTTCCCGATTCTCCTCCTCAAGAGTCCTCCTATCTCTAGTTATTTATTTCTATTTCAGCATATCCGTTTTTGCTTTTTGTTTTGAATATTTTTAAAAATATTTTTACCGGCTTTCCATTTGCAATCTTGTTGCCAGTTTTCTCGATGTGTTACTTAAGACACTTCTCTTGGTGAAAGGCCGATCTGTCTGTCTGGCGATGTAACAGTACGTGTAATGTTGGACTTGAAGGCGATGTAACTGTCGGTGTATCGGACGTAAAGTTGAAATAGTACTTTCATAATCCTGTATTTTTATTAGTATGTAACAGTTGTTACACAAAGTATTTGTATTTGTATGTTACTGTTGGGTTACACAAAGTATTTTTATTGGCATATCACGGTTGAGTTACAAAAAGTATTTGTATTAATATGTCATAGTTGTGATACACAAAGTATTTTATTGGTATGTATCGGTTGGGTTGGAGTGTTCTCAGTATAAATGTTCACGAACGATCTTAGATTGTTATTTGGGAAATCATTGATGTAGATCAGGAAGAGAGTTGGACCCAGGATGGACCCGTGAGGGACTCCAACATAAATACTGTGAGCTTCTGATTTCTGCCCATCAACCACTACTTATGAACTTATCGTCTGTCACGCTTAGTTTACACATAGTATGTTTATTGATATGTCACGCTTTTGTAACGCATAATGTTTTATTGAGAAGCTTACATTACATATAGCTTTTTTACTAGTATGCAATGCTCAGCTAACACATTTCTTTTTATTATTAATATGTAACGCTTTTAAAACACATGGTATTTTCAATAGTGTGTTGCATTTTTTTATTTTTTTTTACAAAGGAGTCACCACTTATCAAGGCCTACAGGCTACTCGATAATAAGGATTAATAAGTATACAGCGGTCAATAGAACAGTGACATAGTAATCGTTAGTAGAGGAAATTTCGTAAATTGGTTTACTTAAGGGGAACGGTTCATCAAGAACTTGTTTATGTTGGACTTGAAGACGACTATATTAAAGTCAGCCGGAAAGCAGGAAAACGGAAGATAGTTCCACGGGTGTGTAATTCTAAGAAAGACACTTTGTCCATGAAATATACGTTTAGGTTTAGGCACGGATAAAGAGTGGGGAAAATTATTGATAGTGTTTTCAGCTAGACGAATGTTTCTCGTGAATGTTTGGCGGGGAAGGACCATAGATTGGAGCTCAAACGAGCACTTGCTATGAAAATAACGATAAAGCAGAGACAGGCTCGCAACATCTCTTCTGTAAGAAAGATGCTGCAGGGAAGAGAAAAGTGCTTTCGTCACATATAATATAGACATTAATCTGTCACGCATAGACAGTATATTTTATTGACGGTGTCGCTTTAATTGAACTTTGTATTTCCATTTGTATTTTATGTTAAAGCTGTTAATATTAATGGTTTTATACTAACGTATATGATCCTATTTTTATACATTTATACGTTTACACTGACACGACCATCTAGAGCAACACATCAAAGGCTGTAAATGGCAAAGCTCTTTCAGATTCTCTCTCCTCTGATCTCGAACGAGTGGTTTAGTGGGGGAAGATGTAGCTGGTTACCTTTAATGCATCTAAAACCAAACTCCTATCTTTACATCATCAACGCTCTGATCCCCATCTGGCATCAATTGAAATGGATGGCTCTCGTCTAGGAGAAGCCCCATGTTTTGACAAGCTTCTGGGCTTGACCTTCATTCCTGATCTGAAATGGAACACGTACATCAAATCTGTTGCCAAGGTCGCTGGGAATATGGTGGGATCCTTCTACCGCCCCAGAAGATATCTCACTACTAATGCAATTATCTATCTATATAAAAGCCAAATACGTCCAAGGATGGAATACTGCTGCCATATCTGGACAGGAGCTGCTAAAAATGGCCCATCCTGCCTTGACAGAGTACAAAATATACTTCATGGTTTAGTGGGGGATGCCTTTACTCTTCCCTGCAACCTCTCTCCCGCAGAAGAGACGTTGCAAGCCTATCTCTTGTTTTATCGTTATTTCCATGGCAGGTGCTCGTCTGAACTCCAATCTCTGGTCCCCACTCGCCAATCTTTTACGAAAAACACCCATCTAGCTGAATCCACTGTCAAAAACTTCCCCAATTCTTTATCTATGCCTAAATCAAAACGTAGATTCCATGAACAAAGCTTCTTTCTTAGAACTGCACGCCTGTGGAACTCTGTTCCATCTGCCTGCTTCCCTCCTGACTACAACTGTGATGTCTTCAAGTCCAACGTAATCAAATTCCTGATGAACCGCTCCCTTAAGTAGACACTTTAAATATCCACATTAACGTACTGTACTTACAATAACCCTTATCCCTGGGTGGCTTCCGGGCCTTGATAAGTGGTGACCACCTTGTAAACAAAAATATGATCATTTAAAAAAAGTCTAATTCGTATTAAAAATCGTATTTTGATAGAATACCAAAAAACGTCACTTTCAAAGCATGGAAATATAGCGTTTATCGCATTTTGCAATCGAACTCTTCATATGAAACTTTTGGCCATCTGTTTTTTTTTTTTTTTTTATGTGAGGCTCTGAAGATTATTCGGCATCACATATATCAACAGATTAGAACAACGTGCATTTCATACCTACGACTCCAGCATCTTCTTCACTAGATATGTTGACGGGATTCTCATCCACATATCATCTCACCTGGAAGCTGGAAAAATTTTCCCGATTCCAACACAATCACTGATTCCGTCCTAAATTCCCTGATTCTGATACAATTACCGATTCCGATTCATTATACATCTCTAAATATTTAACTTTAAAATTGTTATTTTTCTCGATTACTGTAAAAGAACATTTTATGTGAGTATTTATTTTCTCAAACGTAAAAAAAACACTTACGAGGGAAATATGTAGATTTTAGTTTTACTGGTAGTTTTAAATTAATAAATATTTATTACTAGCAGGGGTGCCCGGCGTTGCTCGGGTGTTTGGAGGTGTATGCTGTGCAAAAAAAGCAAAAAAAAAAATGGGTAATTTTTTAAAACTTTGACCCCTATTATGACCCCTTAAAATTTATTGTTTCTGGCTCAAATCACTTTATTAAGTTAGATCCATGTTCAAGGAACCTAAATCTAAAATTTCAAGTTTCTAGACCCAAAATTGTCGGAGGAGTTTGGTAGAGTTCTTAAAGGTCAAATCGTTGAAATTTGACCCCTTAACAGCCAAATTTCTGGCTGACATCCCTCACATCGATTTTCCCAAATCTCAGTACCCGGTATTTCAAATTTTGAGTCTATAGACTAAAAATTGACAGAGTTATTGCGTAGGGAAATGTACACAGACAGACAGACACACAGACACACAGACAGACACGTTCACTTTTATAGATATATAGATTGTTGTGTCTGTATCAATAACAACACGAACGCAGAAAGTAAAGGTAAAACAAATATATTAAGACGAAAAGATAATACATATTTACAAAGGTGCATATGTACTGCAGTTGAAAGATTGTCCGGCAGAGGGCGTGTTAAAGTCTTTCATGAGGCAACCGGCACCTGCGTCTTGCCTATCCGGCGTTCGAACACAGCTCCCTGGTCTTGCTGACTTGATACCTTTATCTATATCTTGTTCACCCACGTATGCTAATTAGTGGGCGTTTCCACAACAATTATGTTATTATTACTACCAGTAGTGGATGTTGGTTGGTTGTTTTTGTTTTACGGCATATCAACCCTTTTCGGGTTATTTAATGCCGAATCCAAAGATTTTGAAGAAAAAAATTTTTTAGTAGAATATATTTGTTGTTTTCACGTCGGTTTCTATTTAGCCCATAGTTTGGACTCTAACAGATACTACCACTCCGGGTCAGAGTGGACCTGGGAGCAATGGTAATTAAAGGGTGGCTCCACACTCCCCAAAGCCCACAAGCTGGGGCTTCACCACTTGATATAGTTTAAGGTCATATCCAGGACCCCCATTGAGGGATTTTATCCTCTACAGGGGGGGAGGCCGGCGTATTCTAATGCCCGACCGACAGGGCTACCAGTAGTGGAAGATTTTGTTTTTAAAGAAGATCAAATAAAAAAGATAATTAAAAGAATCGTTTTTAGCATTGGAAAATAGACAGAGTTGTTTACGACTCTGATGCTCTGAAAAGTTCCAATTATCCTGATTCCCGATTCCGATTAACCGTCCCAACACTATGACATACAATTTACTATTAGGCCCACTGGCACATTCAGATTAATCTTAGCGTATAAACACAGATCAATTTCTATAAACTACAAATAGGTACTCTTTACCAAAACTAAACAAGATATAAAGTGGCTTCCTCCGATCTTGACAGACTATGAATACCCACTGTAAGGGTGTCTGCGCGTGAAATTTGTGTGGCAAGAGTTGCGAAATCACCAACAGCGCTTCTCCTGAATCAACATTGTTGTATACCAGTGGCAAGTTGAGGTACAGGACGACTGAAAACAAATGCTGAGATGAGCACAGAGCACATACAGCGCCTGGAATTCCCAAATGGTCACCCATCTGGAACTAGCCAGGCTCAACGTTGCTTAACTTCGGTGATCTGGCGAGGATCGGCGTGTCAACGTGATTATGCCGTCTCTCTCTCCCTCTGAGTGTGTCTCTCTCTTTATATATATATATATATATATATATATATATATATATATATATATATATATATATATATATATATATATATATATATATATATATATATATATATACAGTTGTATTATATCATCCCTATTTAAGTTAAAACATACTTATTAAGTATTATTATGTACATCTATATCAAAAACACTTACAAACGTTTTTATTTTTCAAGTTTTTTTATTTCCATACCTTGTACCTAGGCGCGTACGAAGACCCCACGATTGTAATGAATCATCATTATGCCAGATCAAACATACCTATTCCTGTGTCTCTATACATCTTCTATCATTATATGTGATCAGTTTTCTATAATAGTCAACCATATAGGAGCCTATTCGTGACCAAACACACATACAGACGTTCAGCTAAATATTATATATATATATATATATATATATATATATATATATATATATATATAGTAAGTTATGAAATATGGCAATAAAGCTACACAGATTATTCCGCGCTTCATCAACGATGAGTTGTGGTTGTGTTGCGGTTTTATATAGATGCACATTCTATTGAGTTTTCAATTAGCCAATCAGCTTTCTAGCTTCCACCGCGTCCCTACTAATCAGCTTCCTAATTTCTAGTCGCTCTCTCTCTCTCTCTCTCTCTCTCTCTCTCTCTATATATATATATATATATATATATATATATATATATATATATGTATATATATATACACTTTAAAACTCAACCCTTAAGCATGTTATAATCTACACGTTCTACTGGGGGGATCAAACCAACAGTATTCAGCCCCGGTTGAGAGGGGTTATTTTAAAAATGTGGTAGTAGGCAGACAGGCTTAAAGGAGGAAAGAACAGTGAACAAAAACGTGACGCCTTTGCTGATACGTCCGTGGCAAAACCGGAAGTCGCAAACATCGAAATTAAGAGTAGTCAATCGACCCCTCCTTGTGTTACACATGCGAGTTGAGAGTGAAGGAATAAATGTTTTTGGTCAATTTTTCGATATTCGTCACCCGAAAGATCGAACTTCAATGCGATACCGATCTCAAAATTTTTTGCGAGACATACAAACACACACACATTTACCTTTTATATATTAGATTTCACTTTCTGTCTTTTTCTATCTATTTCTATCTTAGTGTATAGTTCAATGATTTGTAACTGATTATCTATCGAACATCGTCTAGAGTCCTGATTGGACGCGATAAGTGCCATTCTATGCCCTAAACATGTTCTCGAAGTGCCTTAACCCATTACCCTACCCAATGGCTTCTTCACAACCGACTAAGATTAGTCTACCTTAATGAGGTTTGTGGGTAAAGCAAGGTACAACAACTGCCGCGGGTTAAAGCGCCTTTTCGCGATAATGGCCGATGTCCACTTGTTGCCTTTGTCAGAAAAAGAACAAAAATTCCAATAAAAAAATACATGAAATCTGTTAATCATGGAAATAGAAACAAGAAATTACGAATATGAACGAATGTGCAAAAATAAAACAAAAATAGAAGCAAACAGAATTGAAGTAAATAATGTTAAAAACAGGTACGAAAAGGAACAATTCTACTTCCTACAAAAACGTAACAACAAAAGTCGAATAAGAATCAATAAGTAAGCAACGCAGCAAATATAACAGATTAATATACAGGTGTGTGCATATATATATATATATATATATATATATATATATATATACTATTATTATTATTATTACTATTATTATTATTATTAGGAAATTATTATTATTATTAGGAAACAGCTTTTATACACGTAACTATATTTAATAATACAAATAAATATATATAAAAATATACGTATATATATACGTATATATATGTATATATTTATGTATATATATATATATGTATATTTATATACATATGTATATATATGCATATATATGTATATATATGTATATATATGTATAGATGTATGTATATATATATCTATATGTATATATATATATATCTATGTATATATATATGTATATATATGTATATATATATATATGAATATATATATGTATGTATATATATATGTATATATATATGCATATATATGTATATATTAGTATATATATGTGTATATGTACATATATGTATATGTATATATATGTATATATATGTATATATATATATGTATATATATATGTATATATGTATATATCTATATATCTATATCTATATATATTCGCGCATAAGCCTGAAGAATCCTATAGTTGGATGAAACGCAGAATATTCAGTGTAGCTTAATCGCCATATATATTTTATAAATTACTATATATATATATATATATATATATATATATATATATATGTATATATATACATATAAATATACACATATATATGTACATATATACATATTGGTATATTTAGGCAGCATTTTTTCATTCAAGCAAATATTATTAAATACAACGGAGACTTTTTTTCTTATAATTCTTTTTTTTAATTTTTCAATTTTCCGTATTGTCTTTTTTGTTTCAAAATCAAAAATATTAATAAAGGATCCATACATGTTGCTGTTACGAGCGCTTTCGATTCGTCCATGAATCATCATCAGGTGTTAAAAATACAGGATTGCGAAAATGAGGATTGAAAATGAAAACTAAAATATATATAGTCAGTGATGAGTTAAAATAAAAGTCGATTAAGAATAAAAGTCGATTAAAAATTCGAGTGTTAAAACCAGCAAGTTCGTAGACACCATGTACGAAGTCCGTCCAACACAGACTACGCAAGACATTTCAGAACGTTACTACTTTTTTGAAATGCAATGTCATTTATATTAGGTTGAAGAGTTCTAATGTACGACGCTTCAAGAATCTTTAATTTTTTTACATTATTTTCCCGTTGTATAATTTTTGTGTTGTCAACGAGGACCTTTCTAACATTGGAGGGGGGACAGCTATGTTCTTTTTTTAAATGTTTGTAAATCGCGCTTGTGTCGTTAAGGTGCATAGTTATTCGCCGGGACAACGTTGTTGTTGTATGCCCAATGTATGTATTATTTTTGGAGTTACATTCTCCAATAGAGCATTTAAATTTATACACTACATTGGTTTGTTCCAACGCTTTTATCGCCGGTGAAGAGTTGTTTTTAACCACAAGGTTTTGTGTTCGAAATTTCCTATAATAGATAATAAATTTAATTTTAAAATTACTATCAACAGGCGTCAAGTATCTTCGTATAATATTTTTTATTGCATTTTCTTCGATTCTGAAATTAGGCGTCATTTGATTTTGGTAAAATATATTAATGAAAAATTAAAAAAAGAATTATAAGAAAAAAAGTCTCCGTTGTATTTAATAATATTTGCTTGAATATATACATATATATATGTGTATATATACATATATATATGTATATATATATGTGTATATATATGTGTGTGTGTATATATATGTGTATATATATGTGTATATATATATATATATATACGCATATGACGTTTTTATACTTACATGTGTAACCAAATCGAGCATTACCCACACAGCAGCAGCCGTATAGCGTTGACTATCATTTGGGCGGTCGGGTTTCGATCCTGGCTTTAGGCAGTTGCCTGTTTAGCAGCACTGATGAGCTGCGAAACACTGCTGTATGTTGATGACTATATATATATATATATATATATATATATATAAATATATATATGTATATATATTATTAAAATTATATTAAAATTAACATATATATATATATATTGACATAAATGTATTTTAATTTATTATTAAAGATTCATTTCTGTACTGATTATTATTATGTATCCACTGTATATATATATATATATATGTGTGTGTGTGTGTGTGTGTGTGTGTGTAGCTTAATTGCTATATACATAGTTATAAAATATATATTGCAATTAAGCTAGACACGCCTGACGAATTTTCATAACGCAGAATCTTCTGTATAGCTACATTGCCATATAATTTTTTTTTTATAAATTACTACGTAGCTATTCCAATATAATGAATACTGTTGAGTAAATACTAAAAATTTATTAATAAAATTATTTTTTGTATATTAAGTAATGTGATTAAATTAAGTCGTAATCTATATCTATGTATAAATCTATACAGGGTGAACAGAAAGTACTGTGACCATTTTTAGTTTTAAAATTAAATATGGTTAAAATCAATTTTTCTATTTTTGAATAAAGTAAGTATTTAGTCTAACTATTGATCTAATTATTTTCAACAAAAATATTAAAATAATTTTGTTTAAACTTTCAGAAAAATGAGCAAACGAGAGGCCATAATTCAACTTCATTGCCCGGGAAGGACAAACTCAGAGATTATTAAGCTCTTGAAAGTGGTTAAATCCACCGTGTACCATGTTGTGAACAGATTTAAGGAACTTGGTACATCTTAAGACCGTCCTAGGAGTGGAAGACCTCGCACTGCTCGAACAAAGAAGGTGATTAAAGCTGTCCGAGAGAGGGTAAGGAGGAACCCGAAGAGATCTGCAAGACAAATGGCTAAAGACATGAATGTGAGCGTGACCTCGATGAGAACAATCGTAAAAAACGATCTCCAGTTGTCCCCCTACAAGATGAGAAAGAGACAGTACCTCACACCTGCCCAAAAGCACAAGAGACTTGAAAGAGCAAAGCTTCTTCTTGTAGAACTGAAGGCTGGCACGGCAGAGCGAGAGATCGTTTGTTCTGTCTTCACAATTGAAGCGACTGTTAACAATCAGAACGACAAAGTTTACGCAAAATCTTCAGCAGACATTGATGACTCCGTGAGAATAGTTTTCCGCCGACAAAAGCCGTCTTCCCTCATGGTGTGGGCTGCAGTCTCCAAATCTTGGAAGTCGCGTCTGATTTTCGTGGAGCAGGGGGTTAACATCAACACAGATCGCTATATTAACGATATTTTGGTTCCAGCATTTGAAGAGATGAAGAAACACTTCAAAGATCAGCCTTTCACCGTCCAACAAGATGGAGCACCATCCCACACCTCCAGAAAAAGTCAGGACTAGTGCCAACGTCATTTTCCAAGATTCTGGAGTGAGGAGATGTGGCCTCCTGCATCGCCTGATTTGAATCCCATGGATTTTTCTGTGTGGTCTTTGTTGGAGGCAAAAGTCTGCTCTTTTGCTCATCCAAGTGTTGATGCTTTGAAGACATCTCTTCTGAGTGAATGGGCTAAAATACCTCACGAAACGCTGCGTGCCTCGGCTGGTAACTTCAGACAGAGAATTCCACGTCTAATCGAAAGGAAGGGACATCACATTGAAAATAAATAATTTGAATTTATTCTTGGTTTCCTAACTTATAATTTTCATTCATGTTTAATTTATATTTTTGTAATTTTCTATTAATAAACCACTTTTGAATTGGTCCAAGGACTTTCTGTTCACCCTGTATATATATATATATATATATATATATATATATATATATATATATATATATATGTACATATGAAAATTATTTCTGGTGTATAAAAATTCTATATAAAACGCCTGAAGGGAAAGCATGTTTTTATATTCCTGATTGAAAAAATTAAATGTATGGATCACACCTTGCTTTATTTAAGATATATAGCGATCCAGCTCTAGAAGAGTCAGGGCGAAACCAGTCAGCTGCCCTGCCATTTATTATATGGATTTAATCATGATATCTAAACATGTCTTCCCTTTTCATAATTTCAATATATATATATATATATATATATATATATACATATATATATTCATATATATATATATATATATATATATATATATATATATATTGAAATTATGAAAAGGGAATTAATGTTTATATATATATATATATATATATATATATATATATATATATTCATATATATATATTCATATATATATCTATTCAAATATATATATATATATATTCATATATATATATATATATTCATATATATATATATTCATATAAATATATATATTCATATATATATATATTCATATATATATATATTCATATATATATATTCATATATATATATTTATATATATATATTCATATAAATATATATGTATTCATATATATATATTCATATATATATATTTATATATATATATATTTATATATATATATATTCATATATATATATATATATATATATATATATATATATATATATATTCATAAGCCTGACGAATCCTATAAGTGGATGAAACACAGAATATTCAGTGTAGCTTAATCGCCATATATATTTTATAAATTACTATATTCATATATATATATTCATATATATATATATATATATATTCACATATATATATGTATATATATTCATATATATATTCATATATATATATATATTCATATATATATATATATATATATTCATATATATATATATTCATATACATATATATATATATATATATATATTCATATATATATATATATTCATATACATATATATATATATATATATATATTCATATATATATATATATATACGTATATATTTATATATATAATTATAAAACTCAAATGACCTTGTAAAGAGTGTTGTAATCAAAGATCCTGTTTACGACTTCTGGTTGCGCATGCGTACATAAATAATAATCATGCGAAAATAGAACGTATTGTTTTACTGTGTACGTTTTCCGCGCCCCAATTGTTTGGTTTTTCGCGTTTAAATTATCCAAATAAAAAATTGATAATACTTTCTTCATTTTTCTTTACGTCGTTCAGTTTCGTATTACGTTTAAGTTATTTTAACGCAATTTTCTGACAAATAAATCTACTTTAACCCGTTTACAACCATAAGAGCGTTTTACAAAGGCGATTCGTAAACATAAAAAATTCATGCATTTTCTTCTACACTACAAACATAAATAAATAACCTGGAAACTTTTTTTAATTTTCGTTACAAATAAATAATCAACGCGACAATAAAACGTATTGTTTTCTGTGTACGTTTTCTGCGTCCCAATTGTCTTTTTTCGCGTTTAAAATAAAATATATATCAAAATTTGAATTTAATTGTAAGTATTATGGTATTTGTTCAGTGCACATTTACCTATAAGTATGGCCAACCACTTATAATTCATTAACTGTAATATTTTTTCAAAAATAAATAATTATAATAAACAGAACGACTCATAAAAATCGATCTATATTATTTTCTCATTTTAATATACTTTCATGGAAATGTTTCTCTCGTGTAAAAAAACAAACTATTTTCTTTACATGACAAATGTCACGCTCATATATTAATTCCATAACTAATATAACATACTGACCCCACGGGTCACGAATAGTCTAATATATATATATATATATATATATATATATATATATATATATATATATATATTCTCTTTACTCTTATATAAAAAAAAACTTTGTCTGTGCGCCTGTGATTCGTTCCCTATGGACTGGAAAACGGCTGGCTCGATATTTATGAAATTTCACACTAAGGTACTTCATGTGCCTGGCAGTGTATTTATGGTAGGTTTTGTATGGGAATATCTCCAATAAGTAAGGATAGCCTATAATCGAAATAATCCGATGAAAGAAAGAACATGCGGTTTAAACCAAAGTTAACGCCTTACACTGCCTAACATCACAAGTGAATTTAAGAAGTTTTTTTTACCATGGAAGCCCAACATAAAATAAACAACAGATTATTTGGTATGACAGGGCGGGTTTGGGATTCATATTTCCCTTAAAAGCAAAACTCCACAATGGTTTTTCACTCTTTCGTTTTAAACTTAGATCCAGGCTATTTTTACTGCACAAGCAATTATGCCATACATATAAAATCAACAGTAGCTTCTTCTATATGACAGAGGCGCGTTCCAAATGAATATTTCTATTAGAACACAATTGAAGCATGATGATTGACTTTTGCATTCTAATCTTTATTACAAGCTTTTAGACATAAAAGAAAAGTTTATAAAATTCTCTACAGTGCAATGTAGACTACAATGTATTGTAGACGCACGGCGAGAGGTATGTGAAGCTTTCTACCTCTAGAGCAGACTATAAATCGATTAGATTTTAAAATAGGCGATTTCACCGATTCAATGACAATAAAAAATGGGAGTATAGAACTTTCGTTGATCATGATTCAATCCGGGTGTAGAGAACTGGGCAAGTGCTTCTTTAACAGTCACTTAATGAGGGAACTTTGCGAATAGAGCTGTCGACTGTCAACTCGATGGGTGTAGGTTCGATTCATGGGAGGGGAAGGTGCTTGTGTAGCCACACTGATGAGTTGTGATACAATGAGACAATACTATATGTGAATGACTATTATAGCCCACCTCTTTGGGTTGAGTGCGATTGCAAATTTACTTTCATCCAGTGCTTCGTTTGGCTATTAAGCTGTCTATTTTTTTTTTTTTTTTTGTAAATAAATTAGCAGTTTGAGCATTGTAAAGCGATGGGAAAGTGTTTATCTAGCCACACTGATGAGTTGTGATAAAACGAAACAGTTTTTTTATGTGGATGACTTATATATATATATATATATATATATATATATATATATATATATATATATATATATATATATATAGACAGACATATTTAAATAGACATTCCGACGAGTTATCTGCGGGCGTCCCTTCTGCGGTCGAGTGGGAGAACTGTCAACACAACGGTTCTAGGTTCAATCCTTGGCTTAGGAGAGATGCTAGTCTAGCGGCACTGATGAGTTGTGATACAACGAAACAGGACTGTATGTCGATGACTACAAATATATATATATATATATATAGAGAGAGAGAGAGAGAGAGAGGGGGGCAGACAGACAGACAGACAGACAGATTGAACGAGAAGCGAGAAATATGACACAAAATAATAATCAATATCCTGATGTATATATACGTACCAATTTAAAAATATAAACGCCTGAAAAACATGTAAAACAAATTACCAATACGAAAACAATTAGTGTCAGATGAAAGTAGTGTTACGTCCTCGTTGGAACAGAATCAAAAACGCTGTGAAAAAAAAAAAAGAAACGAAAGGGGAAAAAAAGAAAGAAATAAACGAAGGCATTATGTTTGGCAATCAACAGTTTTAGAGAGAAAATAACAATAACTATACGGAGCAAACAAATAAACGACAAAATTCCTTGCATACAGGTATTTATATAGAATTAGCAAATAAGCATAGGGGATTGATTATTATCCACGAAAAAAATGTGTATTTTTTTTTTTTTTGGCGTACATCGAGAACATTATTAAGCTTAATTATGTATATATATTCAGGTTTACACACACAGATTAATAACTATACTGAATATATATATATATATATATATATATATATATATATATATATATATATATATATATATGGTTTTATTTATAGTATTCCGAATTTTGCTGGGTTTTAAAAATTGAAAATTCAATAATCGTTCATACACCGATAGGTTTTTAAGCATAAAAGAGAAGACTTAAACTGTAAGCTACTAAATTATCATATTTCATAATTAAGCAGTCATATATTAGGTCCTTTAAAATTTTCAGAACAGCCTTTCGTCAGACTTATTGGAAAAAAAACACTTTAACAATAAAACATTATGGAAACCATTTCCCTTATAAGGAAAAGATGTTTAATATAGCGTGTAGGTAATCCATTTATTTTGTGTGTGATTGTTACATCCGAGTGACTGCCCTATAATTGTTATGGACTTCCATTCCTTGTAATAAATAATTTTACCAAGAAATCTTTTTTTGTCCGTGAATTGCATTAAAAACCTTTCGCACAACCTCCAATGCAGATGTGCACATATTTTGTCATGGCGACAGTTTTAATCTTTTGTAGCAATTTATTAATATTAATGTTAATATATGTATATATGTATGTATGTATGTTTGTATGTATGTATGTATGTATGTTTTTTGTGTCAGGTCATGTCATATGCTACTGGTACCATGTAACCCAGTACAACCTGCCTCATGGTCGGGTCACCGGCGACTAAACTGGTTCCCCCACCAGACTTGTTTGGTGAGGAGGACGGCTAGTCTCCCTGGAGGATTAAAAACAAGACCTTCCAAAGGGCGAATGAACTCTTTTTCTGGGTCAGCGGCCAACTAGCACCGTGTATATTTGTGTATGTGTATGTGTATTGGGGTGGAGAGGGCTCCCGTAAGCCGTGGTGAAGGCAACCTTTCTAGGAGAAGCAAATCTTTGATTTAAAAAACCATAACGCGGGAGAACAGTACCCGCATTAAGCTGGTCTGCAGTTTAATTTGTTGCTGGCTATCTTGCTCTTGCTTGTTGCTGGATCTCAACATTTTGAACCGAAAGAGAGACTTAGCTGTCGTACAAAGCTAAGACTCTGTAACATCATCTTTGTATAGATACTCCCTCAGGCATTTGGGCTCATGGATTTTAAATGTCTGAGGGAGTGGCACTCGTCTGACAAGACGTTGTAATCATCATCATGTATGTTTTATGTATGTATGTTTGTATGTATATGTATGTATTATTATTATCATTATGATTACTATTATTATTATCATTATCATTATAATCATTATCATTATAATCATTATCATTATATTATTATTATTATTATTATTATTATTATTATTATTAATAGCGGAACCTGTGGAAATCTACATCGGCATTTTTCATATGTGATATATTGTTTCTGAGCATTCTTTGGGTCAACATGAATGAAGGCACAATCATATTATTCTATCATTTTATTAAAACAGTATCGCCCCCTTACTAAAATAATAAGTTTGATGTTTTCTGCGCTGATTATTTCATTATAAACACACCGGTCAATTAACTCACATTTCATCATTTTTCATAATTATTGAATATGTTACTATGTTCAACAATAATTTTTCATAATTTTAACCAACATTATCGCCCTCTCCTTACTAAAATAATAAATTTGATATATTGTATGGGCTGATTATTTCATAAAAATCACAACTATCAATTAACTGACATTTCATCATTTTTCATAATTCTTGGACATGGTACTAATTTCGACAATATTTTTTAAATATTTTAAAGCTACTTTATCGCCCAACCTTACTAAAATAATAACTTTGATATATTTGCTGGGTTGCTTATTTCATTTCAAACAACCCAATCAATTAACCTCCATTTCATCATTTTTCATACTTCTTGGCTATGTTACTAATTTCGACAATCATTTTTTATAAGTTGTACCCAGATTATCGCCCCCTCCTTAATAAAATAATAACTTTGATATATTGTCTGGGCTTATTATTTCATTACAAACACACTAATGCATGGAATCACATTTCCTCATTTTTCATAATTCTTGGATATGTTACTTATTTCGACAATCATTTTTTTTTATAATTTTAACCATATTTTCGCACCTCCCCCTTTACTAAATAATAACTTGGATTTGTTGTCTAAGCTGATTATTTCATTACAAACACACCAATCAATTAACTCACATTTCATCATTTTTCATAATTCTTGGTTATGTTACAAATTTCGACAATCTTTTTTATCATTTAAACCAACGCCATTGCCCCTTACTAAAATAATAACTTTGATATATTGTCTGGGCTTATTATATAATTACAAACACACCAATTAAGTAACTAACATTTCATCATCTTTAGTAATTCTTGGATATGTTACTAATTTCGACAATAATTTTTCATAATTTTAACCCTACTAATCGCCCTCTCCCTTAGTTATATAATAACATTGGTGTATTGTCTGGTCTGACTATTTTATTATAAACACACCAATTAGTGAACTCACAGTTCATCATTTTTCGTTATTTTGGGATATCTTACTAATTTCGTCAATATTTTTTTTTAAATTTACACCATCCTCATCGCCATTCTTTACTATAAAATAACTTTGATCTATTGTCTTGGCTAATTATTTCATAAAAGCACAACTATCAATTAATTAACATTTCATCATTTTTCATAATTCTCGGATATCTTACTAATTTTTACAATCACTTCTTATTATACTCCGAATACTAAAATAATAACTTTGTTATATTGCCTGGGCTGATTATTTCATTTTAAACACACCAATCATTTAACTCACATTTCGTCATTTTTCATAATTTTTGGGCACGTTATTAATTTTACAATAATTTTTCATCATTTAAACCCACGTAATCACCCCCTTACTAAAATAATAACTTTAATATATTGTCTGGTCTGAATATTTCATTGCAAACACACTAATTCATTAAATCACATATCATTTTTCATAATTTTTGAATATTTCAATAATTTTTTTCATCACAATAATTTTTCATAAGTTTAAAACACCCCATAGCCTCCTCCTTACTGAAATAATAACTTATTTAATGGGCTGTTTATTTCATTTCAGACACATCCATCAATTAACTCACATTTCATCATTTTTCAGAATTTTTGGATATGTTACTAATTTCGACAATAATTTTCATTGGATTTTTTTTTAGATTATCGATATTTATCGGAGACATTCCGATGCAAAACCCAACCAATTTTTTTTTTTTTTTAACTTTAAGGGTCGACTTATACGCCGAAATATATAGTAATTAAAAGAATCGTTTTTGGCGACGGAAAATAGACACGATTTTTTTCCGATTTCAATAGCGATTACGATACTCAAAAAAGTTTTAATTTTTCCAATTCCCGATTCCGATTAAGATAAATCGTCCCAACATTAATTGTTATAGACTGTATGACAAGGAATTGATCCACCTACGTAGATAGATCACTATAAATCAAATGATAAAGTACGAAAAGTAACTAAACTGTACTTAAAGACCTCTGACGGTAGATTAGCGTTCGTGCTGGACTAATTGACAGCGAAGTTTATTTGTTGACAGCGTTAATTCTCGGAGCTTTAAGTGGATTTCCTCTTTTTTCTCTTTGCCAAATTGAATTCGAAATGTCTTTATCGCCGACACTTTTCATCCACAGACAAACATGACGGCATTTCTTTTCTCTTTCTTGTCATCGGAGAAATAGGAAGAGACGTTACGTTTTTAGAAACGATATTACCTACCGAAAGTCTGGTTGAAAACGGAACAAGTATCGATCGTGGATTAACCGTTGTCAAGCGAGATTCTTCTCGTAGCGCCAATCCTCTTTTGGGAACCACGGCACGCTGTAGCACAAAATCCGCGTGTTAAACAATAAATATCAGCTACGATATGAAGAACAAATATAAGCTTTTTTTTTCTTTTTAATCCCCCTGACAAAAGGAGGGTGGACCTGTCAATTCACCCTTGTCCCTTCATCGATTCGTCTGTCTGCACTTTTCTCAATTACTACGCCTTGGAATTTTTTTCAATTTTGCACAAACATTAAACATGATATGAGTAAAAAAAGTAACAGAACGGATTTCCCGGGAAAACTCCACTAAGGGTTCCTTTCGGGTTAAAATCGATAAAATTGACACTTTTGTGCTTATTAAAAAAATGATGCCTTGGATTTTTATAAAAACTTTCTGAAAAGTTGTAACTGATTTCTATATAATTTTGGTTGTCTATACTTCGCGGTGACTCTTGGGTGTACCCCAGGGGCTCTTTTAGAGCTAATTAAAACATGCCATTTTGGGGACTATTATACCAACTTTCTCCAAAATTTTCTGTGTATGTATATTTAACAGTTTTGCGTGGTGTTGAATTCAGATTTAAATATGTTAAGGCCTTGAGGATTTTGGGGGATAAATGGGGGGGGGAGTCTGACAGAGTTAATCAGTTCTTATTTTACATGGTGCAGAACTTAGCAAATGTTAAGGTCTAAAACTGCACCGTTTGTTCATTTGCACCAGTATTTGACGTCCCCTGGGGACTTTTGGGGCTAAATGGTTGGGGGGGGGGTGCTGAACTTGATCATTTTTTTATGCTTCGGGGGAGCATGCATGCCTCACTTTTTATTTCTTATTTTCTTATTATTTTGTTCAAGATGTAGTTGGGTCATCCTACCGGATGCCAGACGTTCACCAACTGTCTCATACCTTCCAATCGATAGATCTTTTTTTAAGATTCTAACCGTCCATGTAAATGCAGATGTTTGAATCTCTCTTGCACTTGGTGCATAAGGTATATTTGCTAAGTATACAAAAACACTTTTTTATGAATCCGTTTGTTTCTAATATTACTGGGATGATGGGAATCTTCCTAAGATTCCAGTTTCTTTTGGTGTCATCTATCTATATATATATAAAGTATATAAAGTAGTAGCGTTCGTGTGTGTGTGTGTGTGTGTGTGTGTGTGTGTATACAACTACCAATCATCAAAGAAATATAAAGTACACCTCTCCTGGTCAAGAAATATTAATGCGCATGTTAGGATAGTTCTGTCAAAGGAGACATTATATTGTATACGGACTTTCAATATATAGCATTCTTCAAACCACTATTCCATTACTGAGTTATGGTCATTAATATATCACATTAAATGCAATCTAGTGAAATAATTACCTCGATGCCATTACTTATTCGACATACTAGCTTTGTTTCAACTGTACTAATTAAAAAAATTTCAATTATTTAGTGTATTTAAATTTCAAGTTATGTTTGATTTAATTTATTTTATCTGAAATCTTAAACCGTTATATTTTCAAACCAATACCCAGAAAACCAAAAGGGGAAATAAATGTGATAGTTTAATTGAAAAATTGTTTTAAACGGAGCACGTTATAAAATATTTCTAGTTTTTGTTTTCATTTCGAAATATTATTCTAAGCTAAATTATTTTTTTTATTTTAATTCGGAGGACATTTTTTTCACTTATTCTTAATTTTTAAGTAACCTTTTTTATTTGTTAAAGAAAAATAATTAAAACTAATGTCCTCATTTACTTGCATCCTAACGAGGGAAGAGTTAGTCAGAGAGACACATGTGAACAAAATCCATCATCCCCTGCTCTTTTTGTTTTTTGTTTATAAAATTTAATCGGTTTTGACGAGGATTTATTATAATAATTATACCACAGCAAGTGTGTTTAATTACCTGCGAAACAGATTTTCTTTATAATAACGCGATTATGAAAAAAACATATAATTATAAAGTTTAATTAACAATCGGTGAAAATTTCTTATTGATTGGATGATTATCCGATTTTTTGGTAGATTTTTAAGGGAGACTCTGTCAAAAATACTTACTCCCTCCTAATGTTTTGACCCTGCCTATGCTAGTGAAAAGAACAGAAAGCTTATTAATACCTATTTAATCTTCACACGTTTTCAATGGTATGTGTTATTCAGAATTGTCTGATCTATTCCCTGCTTCCTTTGTTTAAGCTCGTTTGACTTATGGTTTGACTGTTTTAATACTTCCTAATCTAATAGCTTCTTTCGAAGGACTGACAGGTTGTTGAACTCTCTTCTTGCTACTGTTTTCCTTCAAGCATGTCTTTGCAATAATCAACTTTCATTCATGTTAGCTCCTTACATAAAGTAGGGTTATGTCTTGTTTCAAGCGATTTCCATAAAAAAAAAACATTTGAAAATCTTCTGCCCTCATATATTCTGCCAAGATATAGATAAAGGTATCAAGTCAGCAAGACCGGAGAGCTGTGTTCGAACGCATGTGCCGGTTGCTCAATGAAAGGCTTTAATACGCCCTCTGCCGGACAATCTTCCAACTGCAGTACAACTGCACCTTTGTAAATATGTATTATATTTTCATCTTAATATATTTGGTTTACCTTTACTTTCTGTGTTCGTGTTGTTATTGATACAGACACAACAATAATGGATTTTTAAAAAATTTGCACAGCAAAAAATCGTTGACGATAGAATTTGCTTTGGTTTTGATTATTTTACCTTTTACCAATGCTTTCAGATTATTTAATGATCAATTCGTTTAACAAAATGGAATAAATGGAAATATTTTCACAAAGCAACATGCCTACTTTTTAAAGTTTTAAGATAAAATAGTCACATGATCAAAACAATCAATTGATGATAAAACGTTTATTCTTTTACCAACCTGCATTTACAACGGCGTCACACTTGCTTCCAGTATAACCAGAAAGGCATCCCTCCGGACGATATCCGCTGATAACATCGCATGCAACATTGTAACAATTACCACATTTGCTTAGGCATTTTGGACCGTAATAACCCGTTGGACATCCTTATAAGAAAATGTTGAAATTTATTAGAATTATTGAAAGACATAAATGAAAATGAATTTTTAAAAATTGAGCCAACTAAATCATCATCATCATCATCATCATCATCATCATCATCATCATCATCTGTTTTACATGCTAACATATGTTGGACGGCTTTTAAAAAGTTACTTCCAAACTCACCTATCTCTTATTATTTGGATTATTCAGACTACTGTTCACATCATATTATTTTCACAGCGTTTAGTAAACCTGTGCATTTCGGCTGGTGATGTGTGGGCTTTTCCTTTAATGTTTGTCCTTATAAAATGTTCAACTTCTACCCTGTTGTCTTCAAAATGGTCTCCCATTTCTAGGTACGTATTTGTAAGGATTGTGTATGACTCAGTTCTGGGTTGTTTCGAGTTCGCTGGATTTTTCTGTTGCGTTTAATATTCAACGTTTTACAGATGGTCCCGTGGAGATATTGCAGACCCTATGGTGTCGCATTATATATTCCAATAGCCTTTACTTTGTTAATTTCTATGATTTCATGTTCAACTTCTGCCTCTAAGATCGGTGGTCCTTTTATCGGTTAAATAATCCAAGAGTGATCTGCTCTGTCGTTATAAAAGATGTCTTTAGAATTGTCTGCCCATCTGTTCAGCAGGTCGTTTTTATTTATCAGGACATTCCAATGTTTTGATTTTATAAAGGGTTTGAGTACGTTTCAGAGACTAAATGTAGACCATTATACCATGTTTAACCGCATGCTACGAACACGGTCCTCTCATACCACTTTAGTGCCTCCTGTATTCTTTATGATAAATACATATTATATTTCATACACATTACTTGTGGTTTCTTTCGTTTGTAAGCCCTAGCACGGGTCTACAACATAAAGCCGCTATGAGAAGATGATATCTTGCATGTGATATCCTTGATTTTACTGTGCATGTACTTACGATCTGTTATTCACAGCCTTCTAATTTGTTTACATTGTTTGTTTTTTGTTTTTTCTTACAAGGTGGTCATCACTTATCAAGGCCAGGAAGCCACTCAAGGATGAGGGTTATTGTAAGTACAGTACGTTAGTGGGGATATTTAATAAAGTGTCTACTTAAGGGGGCAGGTCATCAGGAATTAGTTTACGTTGGACTTGAAGACATCCAAGTTGTAGTCAGGTGGGAAGCAGGCAGACGGAACAGAGTTCCACAGGCGTGCAGTTCTAAGAAAGAAGCTTTGTTCATGGAATCTACGTTTTGATTTAGGCATAGATAAAGAGTGGGGAAAGTTTTTGACAGTGGATTCAGCTAGACGGGTGTTTTTCGTGAAGGATTGGCGAGGGGGGACCAGAGATTGGAGTTCAGACGGGCACCTGCCATGGAAATAACGATTAAAAAAAGATAGGTTTGCAACGTTTCTTCTGTGTGAGAGAGGTTGCAGGGAAGAGAAAAGGGCATCCCCCACTAAGCCACGAAGTCGATTTTGTACTCTCTTAAGGCAGGATAGGCTGTTTTGCCCCAGTACACATATTTATTTCTTAGATTTATACGTGGTGATGCCATCAAGCATTCGACGATAGATACTGGTTTGGAATAGGCAGAGCAGAATAAGTTATCTATCTAAATCTGTAGCTATTTGTCTGTCTATCGATTTAGTTATCTGCCCATCTCGATCTATCTATCAAACTGAAGAGGTAGACAAGAGATGGATATGATGTTTTCATAAAACCTGTCAAAATATAACAAAGCTAGACAGGTTACAAGTTTGGCAAAGAAAGGCACGATTTAAAATTTGGCCAAGAAAGGTGCCCTTAATAATTTGACCAAATAAGGCACGATTTAAAATTTGGCCAAGAAAGGTGCCCTTAATAATTTGACCAAAGAAGGCACGATTTAAAATTTGGCCAAGAAAGGTACCCTTAATAATTTGACCAAAGAAAGCACGATTTAAAATTTGGCCAAGAAAGGTGGCCTTAATAATTTGACCAAAGAAGGCACGATTTAAAATTTGGCCAAGAAAAGTGCCCTTAATAATTTGACCAAAGAAGGCACGATTTAAAATTTGGCCAAGAAAGGTACCCTTAATAATTTGACCAAAAAAGGCACGATTTAAAATTTGGCCAAAAAAGGTGCACTTAATAATTGGACCAAAGAAGGCACGATTTCAAATTTGGCCAAAAAAGGTGCCCTTAATAATTTGACCAAAGAAGGCACGATTTAAAATTTGGCCAAGAAAGGTGCCCTTAATAATTTGACCAAAGAAGGCACGATTTCAAATTTGTTTACATTGTTTTTTTTGTTTTTTCTTAGAAGGTGGTCATCACTTATCAAGGCCAGGAAGCCACTCAAGGATAAGGGTTATTGTAAGTACAGTACGTTAGTGGGGATATTTAATAAAGTGTCTACTTAAGGGGGCAGGTCATCAGGAATTAGTTTACGTTGGACTTGAAGACATCCAAGTTGTAGTCAGGTGGGAAGCAGGCAGACGGAACAGAGTTCCACAGGCGTGCAGTTCTAAGAAAGAAGCTTTGTTCATGGAATCTACGTTTTGATTTAGGCATATATAAAGAGTGAGGAAAGTTTTTCACAGTGGATTCAGCTAGACGGGTGTTTTTCGTGAAGGATTGGCGAGGGGGGGACCAGAGATTGGAGTTCAGACGGGCACCTTCCATGGAAATAACGATTAAAAAAAGATAGGTTTCTTCTGTGTGAGAGAGGTTGCAGGGAAGAGAAAAGGGCATTCCCCACTAAGCCATGAAGTCGATTTTGTACTCTCTTAAGGCAGGATAGGCTGTTTTTAGCAGCTCCTGCCCAGATATGGTAACAGTATTCCATCCTTGTTTACTCTGTTTTGCCCCAGTACACATATTTATTTCTTAGATTTATACGTGGTGATGCCATCAAGCATTCGACGATAGATACTGGTTTGGAAGAGGCAGAGCAGAATAAGTTATCTATCTAAATCTGTAGCTATTTGTCTATCTATCGATTTAGTTATCTGCCCATCTCGATCTATCTATCAAACTGAAGAGGTAGACAAGAGATGGATATAATGTTTTCATAAAACCTGTCAAAATATAACAAAGCTAGACAGGTTACAAGTTTGGCAAAGAAAGGCACCATTTCAAATTTGGCCAAGAAAAGTGCCCTTAATAATTTGACCAAATAAGGCACGATTTAAAATTTGGCCAAGAAAGGTGCCCTTAATAATTTGACCAATGAAGGCAGGATTTAAAATTTGGCCACGAAAGGTGCCCTTAATAATTTGACCAAAGAAGGCACGATTTAAAATTTGGCCAAGAAAGGTACCCTTAATAATTTGACCAAAGAAGGCACGATTTAAAATTTGGCCAAGAAAAGTGCCCTTAATAATTTGACCAAAAAAGGCACGATTTAAAATTTGGCCAAGAAAGGTGCCCTTAATAATTTGACCAAATAAGGCACGATTTAAAATTTGGCCAAGAAAGGTGCCCTTAATAATTTGACCAAAGAAGGCACGATTTAAAATTTGGCCACGAAAGGTGCCCTTAATAATTTGACCAAATAAGGCACGATTTAAAATTTGGCCAAGAAAGGTGCCCTTAATAATTTGACCAAAGAAGGCACGATTTAAAATTTGGCCAAGAAAGGTGCCCTTAATAATTTGACCAAAGACGGCACGATTTAAAATTTGGCCAAGAAAGGTACCCTTAATAATTTGACCAAAGAAGGCACGATTTAAAATTTGGCCAAGAAAAGTGCCCTTAATAATTTGACCAAAGAAGGCACGATTTAAAATTTGGCCAAGAAAGGTACCCTTAATAATTTGACCAAAGACGGCACGATTTAAAATTTGGCCAAGAAAGGTACCCTTAATAATTTGACCAAAGAAGGCACGATTTAAAATTTGGCCAAGAAAAGTGCCCTTAATAATTTGACCAAAGAAGGCACGATTTAAAATTTGGCCAAGAAAGGTAAACTTACAAATTAGGCTAAGAAAGATATCCTTACAAATCTAACCAATACATGTGCCCTCACTAATTTGGACAAGAAAAGTACCCATATAAATCTGCCCATAAAAGGTACCCATTTCAATTTGTCATGAGTCACGTGGACCAGGTTAGCTGGGGATGACTTGGAGTTGGAATTTGGACACGGTGAACAGCGGTTGGGTTAATTATTATCTCCTTCTCCCTTTGAAGGGAGGTGACGTGTCTCTCAATGGAGACTGTTTAAGACCACAAGAAAAGAACTCACTTCACATGTTCATCTGTTTCGACATCTGAGAAAGTGAATAAAAAACTAAAACTAATTATCTTCTTAATATTAATATTTATAGATTAATATACAATTATTGTCATAATATGTAAGTGACCTCCATTGAGTGTAGCTTCATTCTAAAATTCCATTATATGTATATACAATTATTGTCATAATATGCAAGTGACCTCCCTTAGATGTAGCTTCATTCTCGAATATCATTAGCTTAATATGCATTCATTGCAATAATATGTAAGTGACCTCCCTTCATTCTCGAATGCCATTACATTTATATACAATCATTGTTATAATATACAAGTGACCTCCATTGGATGAAGCTTCACTGTCAGATTCCATTAGAATAATATACAATCATTGTTATAATATGCAACTGACCTCCCTTGGATGTAGCTTTGTTGTCGAATACCATTAGAATAATGTACAATCATTATGCAATATACAATCATTATGCAAGTGACCTCCATTGGATGAAGCTTCACTGTCAGATCCCATTAGAATAATATACAATCATTGTTATAATATGCAACTGACCTCCCTTGGATGTAGCTTTGTTGTCGAATACCATTAGAATAATATACAATCATTATGCAAGTTACCTCCCTTGGATGTGGCTTCATTCTTTCTAACCTTTCCAAGAAGATGAATTCAGATGAACCAGTGAATATAAAGTATGTCGGATATATGACACCACCACAGGCACGCACACGCATATAAAATTAGGCGATCACGGAACATAAAATGTGCATATATACATTATACAATATAAATAGATGAGCACGGTTCAGAAAGTGAAGAACCACTAAATACATAAGTAACAAATTATGAGCACGTCACAAACACGAACCGTATACACCCGTTTAGTTGGGTGTCGTTCATTTTGGCATACCGTAACAATACATCTTTTAGCACAAAGTAGCCACGTAGTGCATAATTTGAAAAGAAAACTCAGCCGTGCACGACCAAGGACAACGGATAGTCTCTCGCATACGGGCTATAAGAGACACATGAAAATAAAGACAAACAACTACAGACAAACAACGAACAAATACAACAGCTATATTGTTAAATACTCGTTCTCTGAAGATAATCTGCCGGTTGTTCCAGGATTTATAGAGAGTGTGATGATTTTGGAGATAAACATGTCTGCAGGTATGTTTCTACTGTCATGATGCTATAGAAAAAAAAACATATTCCACAAATCACAAACAATGATCACTTTTTAATGTATGTATGTGTACAAGAAATTCTATCAAAGTAATAAGGTACTTGTGTAGTATAGTACTCATGAAAAAAAAACAAAGAAAATCTTACATATGACATACAAAAAGTCCCGTTTAATATTCGAGTTTATGACTTACATATGAGAAATAAGGTGCTTCATCACTGTAGCACCCAGAAAACAGAATAAACAAATTCTTACCCCTGGCGTACAGAAAATAGAGTGTGATGTTGTTCTCGATTGATTAATTGTGTCTAACTGTCTCGGATATATACTCGAGAGTCAAAACAATGAAGAATTTTCTATTGTCATTGCCCTAATTATTAATGACTATTTTGTCTAGTGCTTCATATTTTTCCATTGGTAGAGAATCCGGTCAATTTCTCTTATGGCGTTTTTAACTGCCTCTAACATTGGTGGTCCTTCTAAAAATGAAAATGAAATAAAGGAGGCAGATATGATAAGAGCAACTGAATGATGAGACATTAAAGAAAAATCACAGCAAATCGAAATGTGACAGAGAAATAAATCAAGAAATCACCCAATAAACCCATGCAAAGTGTAGATCACTAGGTCATAACATAAAAAATGCATATATATATATATATATATATATATATATATATATATATATATATATATATATATATATATAAATTTTACAACACTACAGGAAAATACAATTCAGAACCTGAAGAGATATATCCATGAATTATACGCATCAGAATGGAAGGCAAAATATAAAACCAACTATCCTCATAATCAGGATGCTTATAATATGTTTATCATCAATGTGCAAATTACTAGCAACACAACCTAGGGAAAAATTATTATTGCCTTCATAAACACGAATTACCTTCTATACAACATGCAAAGAAGCACACGAGAAAATATGGTTTATTTACATAGATCTAACAATTTGAAAAAATAGAGTGCAATGTTTTTCTCGGTTGATTTGGTAATCTCGGGCTGATTTCTTGTGTTGCCATCATCGTAGTCTTCAATATATTCCGTTTATCTGTTCAGTATGTTTGTTTTATCCATCAGCAGATTCCCATCTTTTGATTTTGCACAACCTGTTGCCAAGGCCGCTGGAAAAATGGTGGGATCTTTCTATCGATCCGGTAGATATCTCACTGCTGATGCTATTCTCTATTTATATAAGAGCCAGGTACGTCCAAGGATGGAATACTGTTTCCACATCTGGGCCGGAGCTGCTAGAAAGGACTTGTCCTGCCTTGATAGAGTTCAAAATACACTTCGTAGCCTCGTAGGAGATGTCCTTTTCTCTTCCTTGCAACCTCTATCTCACAGAAGAGATGTTGCGAGTTTCTCTCAGATGTATCGTTATTTTCATGGAAAGTGTTCGACTGAGCTTCAATCTATGGTCCCCCCTCGTCAAACTTTCACAAGAAACACTCGTCTAGCTGTAAACACTATCAATAATTCCCCCCACTCTTTATCTGTGCCTAAACCTAAACGTAGATTCCATGAACAAAGCTTCTTTCTTAGAACAGCACGCCTGTGGAATTGTCTTCCGTTTTCCTGCTTTCCGGCTGACTACAATATGGTTGTCTTCAAGTCTAACGCAAATAAGTTCTTGATGAGCCGTTCCATATAATTTATCAAATTTTCCAAATTTTCATTACTAATGATTGCTATATTGTCCAATTTCTAATGTACAATCTTTAACCCTTATCCTTGAGTGGCCTCTTAGCCTTGATAATGTGGTGATGCCTATGTAAAAAAAACCGCTATGAGAGGATGATAATTCGCCTATGGCGTCATTTGAATGTACTTACGATTTGTTATTTTAGTCCTCTCAATCTATTCACATTGCCCATTAAGTCTACTTTTCCCCATTACAGATCTTTATTGCTTATACTTGGGGATGTCATCATTTGCTTTTTGTCTATTCAGTTTGCCGAAGGTTTTCCCGCTATCTATTTTGTTTTTATATAGGAGTAACCACTTATCAAGGCCCGGCGATCACTCGACGGATAAGAGTTTTTTTTTTATGTTTTTTATTTCGAAAGACATGCTAAACCGGAGCGTACAGAAAGGGTCGTTTTTTTTTTTAACTATTCGGTGCTTTCACTTAAGAATTCAAAGATATCGTAACAAAAATATTGAACAGAATACACCGTTTATCGTGGCTAAGCGGTTGTGCATTTTCTGGCGGTTTACGTAAAACCACTCCTTATATTGTTAGATTATAGCCGGACAATGCCGCGTTTTTAATCCTACGATCCGGGAAACACCGTATATGTAAAAAGAATAGCAAACGAAACAATGATGAAATACGTTTTATAAATTGACCGCAGTGTGACATCAATGGTCAGTCGAAGGAGAAATGGAATTCTGTCAATATAAAACAGCGATCCACACAAATATTTTCAGAAATTGCCGACGATGATACATTCCGTATTCTGCATAAGCAAAAATGAAACTATTGCCTGTTCGTGCTTTCGCCCAGACGGTATCAAAGAGCGATGTGCCAAATTAGATATTGATCATTCAGTTAGCGATCTTCGATCGATTCCAACTCTAAATTGACACCACAAAGCAAACATCGCTAAAAGCAAGCTTCGTTCAGAAGATAAACTGAATTACGGGTGGCCGTGTCTGTTACTTTTATCTAAGAACCAAGAAATAAGAGTCACATTAACAGGTTTCGATCGTTTCTTTGATCGAGTTAAGTCATATAAGTGAGTGAGAAATGTCTCCCGATGTGGATTAAAAATAATGACAACGCTGAGAGAATCGTGAGAAATAGCATTTGTCTTAAATGCATTATATTCACAGAGACCTACATATACATAAATATTTATATAAACAGATGTGTGTGTTTCCTTTGTAAAATATGTCTTCAGTTATATTTGATGGCTGCCAGAACAAAGGCACGATGTGTAGTTTTCTATGAGTGTTCTTTTTTTTTCTTTTTCAACATTATATTATCATAGATTGTCTGTTTATAAGGAAGAATTTCTCATTTTTCTGAGGAGTGTATGCACGAAAAAAGCCAGTATAGGAAAAATAATAGCCGGTTCTTTTTGTATAACGAAAGGGATTTGTAAAAAATGTAACAAAATGTTGCCATACTTAGGGATTTTTTTTTTGTCAATGCTTATTTAAGAAGCTCAATGTAATTACAGAGCAATATCGTGAATGATTGACAAAAGTCTATATACAAAAATTCATGATGTTGTCCACCTTACACTTTGTTTCTTTAATTCAGTTGACATTTACAATTCTAGACATTATCTGTTTCGTAGCACAAAATAACGCACTTAATTGTTATATAAATATTAATAAATATATATATAAATATATATGTAAGTAATATAAATATATTATCTATTTTGCCCTTAACTCATCAGAAGAAATAACAACAACTAATCCGTCAAAAGGAAATAAAGAGCGTTTTGATTTGATTAAAAATCCGAAAATTGGAAGAGAAGCTGTAAATGCCTTATAATATGTTTCCACTGCGCCATTTTGAATTTAGCAATAAAGTAACTCAACCGATCCATTCGTACTAACAAGTTTTATTAATTTAGTAATATTTTGCCAAAAATGTTCTATTTAATAATTAGTAAATTTATTAATTATAATTAATGTACCGATATTTATGAAAATGACATCAATAATTAAAATCTATTGCACATTTGTGCATCTTTGAATCTATAATGTCACTTAGTATCACCCCTCCCACTTCAAGTAAGCGAGTAAATATTTCAAATTTATAATTAAAAAAGTAAACATTTTTTCTTCCTCTTCATTTGAGAACCAGCTATTTGGAACTGCAGAGGAGCTGTATTTCTGTCGCCTGAGAAAGTGCTTTTGTTTATTCAATAAATCAGGTGTTCCGAAAGATTAGCATATTCAGTGTATCGACGACTATGTAATGTTATGTCTATATAAATAAAATCAGGGCTCCTTCAGCCGTTGACAGACTATGGATACCCACGAAGGGAGGTCTGCGCATGAATTTGTTTTTGAGGTAGGAGGTGCGCAATCTCCAACCACACTTCTCCTTAGTCAACATTGTTTAATACCAGTTGCCAATGAAGTGTGTACAGGACGACTGGAAAGAAATGCCGGGATAAGCGGAGAGCTCATACAGCGCCTAGAATTCCCGGATGGTCACCCATCTGCTACTAACCAGGCTCGACGTAGTGAGTTTAAAAGTAAAATAGTATAAATGACTTGGGTGCGTTATTCTCTATAACGTGAGCTAAGTTCAGATGCACATCGAATGGTAAAGATTAACGCAGATTAACGTATAAATGTATATTTGCGCATGCGTAGAGGAGCACTTATATCGGTCAAGTTCCGATTTTTCGATTTTCATTTCGGTGTAGTGTTATCGGTTAGAAATTAAAACGAATTCGTTCCACAGGTCCGGATCCCTTGTATATTAAATTTCAAGTCTGCAGTCCAAAGGGTTACAATAATTTCGTAGAGGCTTTATGCACACATGTGCGCACATACACACACAGATAATGCTAGTTTTATATATATATATATATATATATATATATATATATATATATATATGTATATATGTATATATATATGTATATATGTATACATGAATATATGTGTATATATATATATGTGTATATATATATGCATATATATATATGTATATGTATATATGTATATATGTATACATGTATATATGTGTATATATATATGTATATATGCATATATATATGCATATATTTATATATATATATATATATATATGTATATATGTATATATATATGTATATATGTATATATATTTATATATATATATGTATATATGTATATATATGCATATATATGTATATATATGTATATATAGGTATATATATACATATATATATATATACTACTTAATTTACTCACATAAAATTAATATACGAAAGTATAAATTTATGCGTAAAACTTTAAGTATTTACTTCAAAAGTGCTCAATACGTAGGTAGAGCTAGTTAGTAATTTATAAAATATATATGGCGATTAAGCTACACTGGATATTCCGCGTTTCATCCACTCTAGGACTTTTCAGGCTTATGCGCGAATTCTGTGGTTGTTTATCGTTTTTATATTATTTATATCGATTTATATATTAATTCGCGCATAAGCCTGAAGAGTCCTAGAGTGGATGAAACGCAGAATATTCAGGGTAGCTTAATCGCCATATGTATTTTATAAATTACTATATATATATATATATATATATATATATATATATATATATATATATATATATATATATATATATATTAGTAGGGCGCCCGTCATTTGACAGTCGTAACATATGCTTAAATATGATATTTTAATTCATGCAGCTTTTGTATCATGGAGTGAATTCTATGTTGATTATTATATTGTACCGAATACATTTGTTATTTTAAAAAGGTAAAAAGAAAAATATGACTTGTGTACAATCATCTAGAATCGAAACCAAAACATTTAGCGCTCCAGTTTTAGTCGTTACCGTTAGAGCTATCATCAGAATTATGCGATGACTTTAATGTATAAATGTATATTTGCACATGGGTACAAAGAGCACTTTCAGTTGGTATATACCCGCCAACTTAAATAACTTTTAAATGTTTATCTTTTAGCAGCTATTTTTACCGGCTGAAGACTAAGTCGCATTTTTTCTACATGACCAAACCACTTATATATACTGTTTTTAGTCTGTACACCAAAATTTTATTTTCTATTTATTTATTAATTTATTTATTTTCCATTTAGTGTCTTCTAACAACTCTTGCTGCCATTTTTTTAAGTGATGACCTGTACATTTCAGTTGACCTATATTATTTTGCCCTATATATTTTTTCGCGCCTTTAACATTTCCTGTCTGGGTCATTTGGCATTTGTTTCTCTATTTTATATTTAATTCTATCACTATTTTTTCTCCTCTTTTTCTTCCCTGATCTTTCTCATTTATATTAGAGTGAAAAGCATATTTTATGTTCCTTTTATTAATATTATTGGGATTTTTTTCCTTTTTTCCCCTTGTACACATTTTTGTGAATTATTCCATGGATTTCTGCCTTTGGATTATTATGGACCATCTTCTTCCAGTTACGAGATTTCCTCGGATTTTGCTTGTGCAAATGGAAATTCAATTAACTTTCTTGAAGTTATATATTTGGATTTTACCGTCATTGGATTTTTTTATCTTCCAGCAGACTATCCATTCATGTGTAATCATCTTTTTCTTCGCCATATTCCCTCTGCTTCACTTTTTTTGTTATCAAGTAAGATCTTTGACTTACTTGTTGTTTCATCAAATACTTTTGCATGAAAAATCCGATCTCGCATTTTGCTAATTCCTACCCTTGATGAGAAGGAAAGTATTTCTTCGAAAGTCCGCGGATTAAGGACTATCCACTTATCTAGTGTTTCCTTTTCGGATTAAATATGTTTTTAACTCATTTCAAAGTGTTTTTAACATGTTTTATTAACTGTTTGCTTATATATATATATATATATATATATATATATATATATATATATGGGGGGTTGTGTGTGTGTATGTATATGTATTTATATATATAGTTTCTTTGTTTAAATATTATCCAGAAAAAACATTGATTTTAAGAGTAGAAATTTGTTGTTTGAATAAGGAATACATTTTAGATTTTTTCCTTAACCCATGGGTATTCGATGTAGGCTCATCTCCTTTGAGGAAAAGTCATTAGCAAATATTAGATGTAATTCGAAATAATATTTTTATTTGGTGCATACAAAGAAAATATATAAAAAAATTAATTACATCTTTGGGGGGGGGCATAAATAAATAAAATAGGTAAAATGAGAGTACATACAATCAAAATATATGTGTATGCATGTGTGTGTATGTATGTACGTGTATCTATGTGTGTCTACAAGTGCTTGTATGTATCTATGTGTTTACACCTTTGTAATGTACTCGGTTGGCACACACACACTTACCATTAGTCAGTCATATACATCATACAAGTGGTGGTAGTAGTGGCAGATTTGTAAGTAACAGGCGCTTATACACACCACATATACCTACACATTATAAGACAGTCATGCTGATATATCTAATAGCAATCAAGTAACAATAGACGAAAATATCATAGGCAATATATTGAACACAAAGATACAAATACAAGAAGCACTATATTAACTAGCTATGATTAGCTGTTATTTTGAATATTAAAAGAGTGGTGGTAGTTCTGGCGGATTTGTCAGTAACAGGCGCTTATACACACCACATATACCTACACATTATAAGACAGTCATGTTGATATATCCAATAGCAATCAAGTAACAATAGACGAAGATATCATAGGCAATATATTGAACACAAAGATACAAATACAAGAAGCACTATATTAACTAGCTATGATTACCTGTTATTTTGAAGATTAAAAGAGTGGTGGTAGTTCTGGCGGATTTGTTTGTAACCAGCGTCCTCATACACCACGTTCGAGCGAAACTTGTTTAAAATAGATTCGTGGCTTAGTGGGGGATGCCCTTTTCTCTATCCTGCAACCTCTCTCCCACAGAAGAGACGTTGCGAGCTTATCCTTGTTTTATCGTTATTTCCATGGCAGGTGCTCGTCTGAACTTCAATCTCTGGTTCCCCCTCGCCAATCTTTCACGAAAAACACCCGTCTAGCTGAATCCACTGTGAAAATTTTCCCCCACTCTTTATATGTGCCTAAATCAAAACGTGGATTCCATGAACAAAGCTTCTTTCTTAGAACTCCACGCCCGTGGAGCTCTGTTCCGTCTGCCTGATTCCCACCTGACTACAACTTGAATGTCTTCAAGTTTAACGTTAACAAATTCCAAATGAACCACCCCTTAAGTAAACACTTTATCAAATCTCCACACTAACGTACTGTACTTGAAATAACCCTTGTCCCTGAATGGCTGTCAGACCTTGATAAGTGGTGGCTAGCCTATAAAAAAAAATAATGCGAGTGACAAAATGGCATATATTGAGCGAAGTAATTGATTAAAAGGTTTAATTAAGAAGAACGAACGGATTTGATATTGAAAGTATTCCATTTTGAAAGCATCCATTTCTCTTAATTAACCCTTTTAAGCAATTACGCTTTAAAGTTAAAATTGGAATTAAATTTTCGTAGCAAGAATTATCGAGTCGATGGAAATAACCATCGTGCGTACGAGTAGGCTGGTTTTGCAATTGCAATGAACTCACATGTTTCGAAAGTCGCAAATTACCGTAAAGATATATCATGTAAAATGTATTTCGGCATGCTGCCTTTATTTTAGAGCTTCTGAAAAATCTATAGTCTTCCCATTTGCCAAATTTTCTCACAAAAAAAAACACTCGACTTATTAACAATTACTATATTATCCAATATACTTCTGTACACTCTTAACCCTTATCCTCGAGTGGTCTCTGGGCCTTGATAAGTGGTGATGCCTATGTAAAAAAAAGCTTCAGCGACCATCCCCGATTTCCCTCACTCTCTAACTGTCTCTTAATCTAAACGCAGATTCCATAAACACAGCTTCTTTCCCAGAACTTCCCGCCTGTGGAACACTGTTCCGCTGGCCTACTTTCCAGTTGACTACAACATGGTAGCCTTCAAATCCAATGATTTGTATATCTCTTGCACTTGGTTCACCGAGTATATTTCCCAGGTAGTTTTTTTTTTTAATTGTGAACGTTCACAACTAATACGACGACATAGATTTTCTCCATGTATGACACAAGGCCAAACTTTCACAATAAAAACACTCGACTAGCTACAACGACTATCTACGATTTCCCCACCCTCTATTTGTGTCTAAATCTGAACGCAGATTCCAGGAAAAAAATTATTTCCGAGAATTTCCCGCCTGTAGAACACTGTTCCGCTCACCTACTTTCCAGTTGACTACGCGATGGTAGCCTTCTGTGGAACACTGTTCCGCTGGTCTACTTTCCAGTTGACTACAACATGATAGCCTTCAAATCTAATGTAAATAATTTCCTGCTGAGCCGTCCCATAAATAATCAAGTTTTACCATATAGACATCACTAGCGATTACTACACTAACACCTTACATTCATTAACTCTTATCCTCGAGTGGCACTCGGGCCTTTATAAGTGGTGACTCCCAAATAAAAAACGAATACAAAAACATATCTGTAATTTGATTAGACCCAGTCTGTCTTCTTCTCTGTAACTCCCGCGTCTATCTCTTTCTCACAGACGTGATGCTGCTAGTCTCAGTCTTTTTTTATAAGCAACTAGCAAGGGGTACCCGGCGTTGCCCGAGTGTTTGGTGGAGTTATAAACAAAAAAGTAATTATGAGGATCGAACCCGAACCGTTGAGGCAAGGTTGTAAATTAAAATGTGGAAAAAACAAAACAAAACGCCTCTATCTCTTTCTCACAAACGTGATGCTGCTAGTCTCAGTCTTTTTTTTATAAGCAATCACGTTTTAAAGTTAAAATTGGAATTGAATTGCTACACTATCAACTTACATTCATTAACCATTGTCCTCGATCAGTCCTCGGGCCTTAATAAATGATGACTTCCGAGTAAAAAAACAAAACAGATACTGAAATTTGATTACATTCATTCTGTTTTCTTCTCTGTAACACCCCTTTCTTTCTTACAGACGCGATGGTGCTAGTCTCAGTCTTTTTGGAAATACTATTATGTTATGTGTTATTTAGAAATGTGTTCCTATTCTCTGCATTTTTTGTTCCTGCTCGTTTGACTCCTTGGTCTAGTGGTCTTCATTCATTCGCTGCTTTGATACATCATTAGAATATACCTTCCTATTTTAGTAGCTTCTTTCTAAGAGCTGTTGGCTTCTGCAAATTAAGTCCTTCTGGTTGTTTTCCACTTACTATTATTTTTGTAATTTCAAACGTTCTTTGCGATAACCAGCTTTCGTTCTTGTACGCTCCTTACATAAAGTAGCTTCATGCCATGTCTGGAGTGATTGCCATTTTTAAAAACAATCACAAAAATAATCTTAAGCCTGGGAACGTGAACCTTCTAGGACCGAACAGAACAATAAAACACCCCTAAAGCAAGAAAACCATTGTCGCGCTTACGCATTCTTAGCTTTAGGGAAAATACGTTTCAAAATTTCAGAAACTGGTGCTTCGAACTTTTAAATGTAAGTTAGCTATTGATTCTCTAGAACCGGTGTTAACCAGTTAAATCAAACCACCGGTTGCAATGATGTGTTTATTTATAATAACGCTAGATTTCTAAGAATAAACCTACAGGGGTCTGATATGTCGTGGCAGTCAATATAATAATCCATTATCTACCATCATCTCGATACATTGCAAGAAGCGTCGTGCTGATAATCTGTTTAAAGACCGTCTGGAGCATTGTTTATTAGATAGGTTCGAGTACATTGCGTTTACCCTATTTAAATCGCAGCTTCAACTTCCTAACAACCACACCTGTCTACCCACATGAACTCACTTTAGTCTAGCTATACCGTAATACTTCAGAATCAGTTCCACCGCCGGGCCATTATGGCAGCGATGGAGTTTTTTTTTTATCCTGTCAGTTATGCTCTTTTCTCTTCTCTGCAACCTGTTTTCCACAGAAAGTGTTCGACTGAGCTCCAATCTATAGTTCCCCTCCCTTGCTAATCTTTCACGCAAAAGAACTCGTCTAGCAAAAATCGCTATAAAAATGCCCCCCCCCCAACTCTGCACTAGTGGCTACACCTAGACGTGGATTCCATGAACAAAGTTTTTTTCCTTGGACTGCCTGATAATGGAACTCCGTTCTGCTGGTTTGTTTTCCAGCTGATTACAATATGGCTGCCATCAAGTCCAATGTAAACAAGTTCTTATTGAACTGTCCTCTTATAATCTAAGTATACCACTACTATCAATTACTACGCTATTGTTTCAATGACTACCCTAAACACATTAACACTCATCCTCGAGTTGCTTCCGGGCCTTGATATACGGTAAACTCTTTGTATAAGAAAATGTGTGGTTATTTTTATGTCATGTCTTCCCATATTGTGTCCTCACGCTTTTAGGAGAAGTCACTTTATAGCTAACTGCCTATGGATGTCAAGCTGTGTCAAGCTGTTTGGACGAGCTCACAGGAAGATGATATCCGTTATGACAATCTGTTGTTGAGAATCTTTTCTTTCTTTTTTTTTTCATAATTCTGTAAGGAAAGCAGCTTAGTCTTAGTAGCAGTGAATTACATACACCTGAAATTTATGAAACCATTATTGGCCAATGTATGGAGTATTGTTGCAATATCTGGTCTGGTGCATCTGTCACTACTCTCTATCTCTTAGACAGAGTGTATAAAAGAGTTCGTTATTATTCGAGTGAAGAACTCGACGCTTTGTTACCGAAAGACCGCACCGCTTCATTACATTCGTCATATTATGCTTAAATCCTATTAGAGTTATTTTTTTTACAATTAGTACTTCAGTCATTTGTTGGTCTATATAATGGGGAAGAATGTAGTGCGATAGTTTAAAGTTTGTAAATAGCCAATGCCTATGGAATTAATACTTCTCCCACTCTCTCGCTTTCTTTTTCGCTCTCTCTATCTCTCTATCTCTCTTTCTATCCATCTATCTATCTATCTATCTATCTATATATATATATATATATATATATATATATATATATATATATATATATATATATATATATATATATGTTTTAGCTCCGACCTCTCCCAAGGAATAGATGATTATCCTTTTTAAATGTAAGATTAATTGAAATGTCTGTGATTTTGATGATTATGAGACAACATGCTACACCACCCCCACCAGAATATCTGAAACAAAACCGAAAAAGAACATGCTGTTCTGTTATTAATATAGTATATACTGTTCATTGTTTTTGTTTTATATTGAAAACGTTAACGCGTGCTAATTATATGTGTTAAAGTTTTTTATCGAAATATTTCGACCGTTACTTTGCTCTTTATCAAAAAAAAAGTGCGTAAATTAGATCCTACTAAAATAACATAGTATTTGTAGTCCGAATAAAATCGACGCGACGCAGCTATACACTAGCTCATATAGGAAGGGGGCACCTTCTCCAAGTAACTCGCCTTTATATAACAGCATTAACCTGGATACTGCCCCAGACTAGATGAATTCTTTTTCTCGTAGAACAAAAAATCATAAGGAAGATATCTCACTGCTGATGCAATTCTCTATCTATATAAGAGCCAAGTACGTCCAAAGGTGGAGTACTGCTGCCACATCTGGGCAGGAGCTGAAAATAAAGCCCATCCTGCCTTGACAGAGTATAAAATAGATTTCGTGGCTTAGTGGGGGATGCCCTTTTCTCTTCTCTGCAACCTCTCTCCTACAGAAGAGACGTTGCGAGCCAGATTTTGTTTTATCGTTATTTCCATGACAGGTGCTCGTCTGAGCTCCAATTTCTGGTTCCCCTCGCCAATCTTTCACGAAAAACACCCGTCTAGCTGAAACCACTGTCATGAATTTTCCTCACTCTTTATCTGTGCCTAAATCAAAACGTAAATTTCATGAGCAAAGCCTCTTTCTTAGAAGTGCATGCCTGTGAACTCTCTTCGATTGTCTATTTCCCACCTGACTACTACTTGAATTTCTTCAAGTCCAACATAAACAAATTTCTGATAAACCGCCCCCTTAAGTAAGACACTTTATCAGATCTCCATTACTAACGATTACTACAATATTATACCATTGATTAATGTACACGCAATAACCCTTATCCCCGAGTAGCTTCCGGGCCTTGATAAGTAGTGGCTACCATGTAAAAGAAAAATCTTATAACAGATATAATTGAGGTAAAACTTGTCACATTCTTATAGCTATAGATTTAGTAGCAAGAGGAATTTAATTTAAAAAAAAATACACGAATATCTGTGGATCTGATATAGAGGTCAAGTGTTAGTCTCAAGAGAGGGTATATTGGATCTAGGGAATTTCGATCCAAATAAAATGAAGGATTACGAGAATATAAATGATAGACATATTGTAGTGTTGGGACGATTAATCGGAATCGGGAATCGGAAACATCAGAAAATTTTGGAATATCGGAATCGTTATCGGAATCGGAAAAATTGATGCCTATTTTTCCGATTCTGAAACGATTCTTTTAAGTGTCTTGTTTGTTATCTGATGTTGTTTAAAATCAAAATCTTTCATTGCTGGCAATAAATGATAAAATAATAAATATTTATTGATTTTTAATTACCAGTAAAGCTAAAATCGATAGATCATCGGCCGCAATTGTATTTTGACGTTTAGGAAAATATCTGCATATTTAACGAGTTTTTACGAAAATTGTGGAAAAAAACAATCGTTATTTTCATGGAAAATGTTCGACTGAGCTTCAGTCTATGGTCCCCCCTCGCCAAACTTTCACAAGAAACACTCGTCTAGCTAAAAACACTATCAATAATTCCCCCCACTCTTTATCTGTGCCTAAACCTAAACATAGATTCCATGAACAAAGCTTCTTTCTTAGAACTGCACGCCTGTGGAATTGTCTTCCGTTTTCCTGCTTTCCGGCTGACTACAATATGGTTGTGTTCAAGTCTAACGTAAATAAGTTCTTGATGAGCCGTTCCATATAAGTTAACAAATTTACCGAATTTCCATTACTTATTACTACTATATTGTCCAATTTCTAGAGTACACTCTTTAATCCTTATCCTCGAGTGGCCTATTGCCTTGATAATGTGGTGATGCCTGTGTAAAAAAGAAAAAGAAAAAAAGAACCAACATGCGCGTATATGTCGGATGAAAGCTGCTTGTGACATTGCACTTTATACTTAAGAGTGGGTTTTTTTATGAGGGGGAGCACATATATGAAAAGGGAACAACAATATTTATATTAGTCGTTACAAGACAAAATTATTCACGTCTGGAATAGATTTTAGAACCACAAATACGACGTTACAACATCATGAAAATTTCTCTTGACGCCGCTTCCAGCGTCGCAAAGCGATTCTCTCTCTCTCTCTCTCTCTCTCTCTTCGATCTTCCGATCTCAACTCCACAAAAAAAAAAAAACTTGACTCTATATTACATTAAATTAATTCCTATGACGTCACTCATCACAAGGGCTGTGACAACAGAATATTCTTTTCGTTCTTTTGACTCTCTGGCATATATCCGACACAGATAGACACACTTAACCAACCAAGAACCACATTAAAAAAATCATATGAAATATATATAAAAACATATAAGATATTAACAGATATATACGCAAGCGTCAAAACAATGAACAGAATATGATTTTGTTACAGCTCTAGTCGTGAGTTCGTGTGATTAATCACATCCCTACTCATCACGCTCGGAAACGTGTGAATGTCGAATCACGTTGTTGCCAACTGACTTGATCCATAGATTTTCGAATTCCTTACCAAATTGTTTTGTTAACCTCAACTCTAACTATAAACAATATCCATGACTTCGACTCCAATAACAATAACAAATAATGTTTAAATATTCCTAAAATATCATTTACGAAATACAATTTCTAACTTCACAATAATCTCGATAATCATGAATTCATGAATTCATAATAATCTTCGATTGTTCTTTCCGGGCTTTTCCGGGAAGTAAAAATCTATCACATAGAGGGGGGGTATGCGTGTGTGTGTGTGTGTGTCTGTGTGTGTGTCTATGTGTGTGCGTTGAATGAGAGAGGTAAAGTCGTTCATCATTCTGTCATCGCATCCATTTTGATTCGTGTTCTTTTTTTTATTGAACCTGACAGCGAAAATGGCGCCAAATTTTCTTGATTATTTGTCGAACAACAAATAATAGGAACACAAAGAGAGGAAGAGAGAGAGAGAGAGAGGGAGAGAGAGAAGAGAGAGAAAGAGAGCGTGTGAACGTGTGGGAGTGAAGGGTGAGAGGGAACGGAATAGTAAAAACGAAGAAAAGAAAGAAAACAACCGCTCAGACTTAATGTCACATCAACCCTTGTTGATTTCTGTAAAAATAAATAAATAAATAAATAAAACAATTGTAATCAATTCGCTAAACAATCACATGTGTTTGTTTCTTGCACACATTTTCCACGGTGACAAGAGGCAGCATTGGGAGTTGCTTGGTTGCCTGTGAAGCGGACTAGATCATTTATAACCAGAAGCAAACGCAAAACAAGAATTACGTAAAGAACCGGTAACTACATCAGAATCAGAAAAAGATATTGGAATCGTCCCATCACTGAAATATATATATATATATATATATATATATATATATATATATATATATATTTACTAGCAGAAGTACCCGTCGTTGACTGTGTTCAAAACTAGTATACAGAAGATGGACTGTGATTGATGAAAATATGATAGGTTATGAAAAGGAGGGCGTTGTAAAGAGATAGCTTTTGATACTCAAAAATTTTACCCTAAGCAAAATATGATGAAAGTAAAGATAATTTTTGCGAAAATATATTTTTATATCAACCTTGTTTCTATTCGTAGCCAGGAGTGACCAACAAAATGATGTTTCCTTACAAAGAGACATGTTATATATAAATATACAAGAAATAAATGTTAAAATAGTAAATAAAAGTTACTTTTATGGTAAGAAGTTCATTGGTTTGTATTTTTAAGTAGTTTGTAAAAAAAAAATGTTTAATTCACGAACCGGTTAAAAAAAAACAAAATGGCAGCTACTTTGAAATCGAGAGCCCCGTTTTCAATATGAAGAAGGGGCACCTGAGCATTCTGTGTTAACAATTTAAGAGAGTTCCGTCAACGTAAGGACTATTTTTAAACATATTTTAATGTTTTCCGTTAATTTGTGCTTGAGGAATATTCGATTATGGCATGTGTAGTTTATATAAAAATTCATTTAAGTAGTTATCGCCTCAAATTTCGTTTAAATTTCGGTTCGCTGTAATTATTTCAAGTAAAGAGCATTAAAAACTATTTCAAAACAAAAAAAAACATGAACTGAACTTTTATTGACTATGGTAATATTTATTTCTTGTATATTTATTTTTTTATGTAGTCGTTTGTTGGCCTTTCTGCTAAACAGTCTTAATAAATAATATCGACGAAATATCGAAAAACAAAGAAACAAAAACAGTTTTGAAAAATAATGAAGCTTTACTTTAGTAAAATAATCCGAAACAGCAAAATGGGATATTAAAAAAATAAACACGTAATTACTTTAGTTTTTAAAGCAAAGAATTGATATAAATATGAATAAGAAGACAATGGCACCCTTTTCAAGCAGAACAGCTTCGTTTCAGTTTTATAGTATTGAACGGTGTAGTATTACGCCGTCGGATTCAGGGTTGTACTATTGTAATATAAAGAACACGCAGAAAGGGTTGTACTCAACTGAATTCCTTCTGGTACATTGACAAATAAAGCTTAAAAAGATATATAAATAAATAAAATAAAAAGGTTATGTAAATATTTTTAAAAAACACGTAATCACATGAGCAGGATTTTTTCCTTCTTTTGACACAAAACCAAGTACCGTTCTTACTTTTTATTATTTATCTATTTATCTATTTTCGAAAGAGTGCCACGTGCAAGTGAAGAAGGAAAAAACAGAGTTATGCAAAATTTGTGTCGAGAATTGTCTAAAGGTTTGGGCGGGGATTTTATTTTAATAAGAACGTGAATTTATGAGGTGAATTTATTCGACACAATATGATTCAGCTAAAAAAAATAAATAAGCGTTAACGTGAATTAAGACTAAAGTTATGGTATTATTATGGACCCTCACCCCTTTTAAAAAAACCTTGTTAAACTTTGTGACATATTTATATTCTATGGAGGTCAGGCGCGAACGAACACCCAATAATTTTATCACGCCATATTTCTTCAAACTGAAACATAATTATCAAAGTATACTTCAGCAAATAGATATGAAAATCTTTGTTAAAGTTTGTGCAATATTTCCATGAAGTACAGGCGCGAACGCAGACCCCAAAATTTTATCATACCATCCCTATTTAAGTAAAAACATACTTATCAAAGTATTCTTCTGTACATCTATATCAAAAACCCCTTGTAAACGTTATTTTTTTTCATTTTTTATTTCCATACGTTGGGGGGCAGGCGCGAACGCAGACCCTACAATTTTTATGAACCACAGTTCTGCCAGATCAAACATACCCATTACTCATCCTCGATACATCTTCTATCATATGTAATCATTTTTTAAAAATAGTCAACCATATAGGAGCCTATTGGTGACCACACACACACACACATACACACACACAGACGTTCAGCTTTATATATATATATATAGTAAGTTATAAAATATATATGGCGATTAAGCTACACTGAATATTCCGCGTTTAATCCACTCTAGGACTCTTCAGGCATCGATGCGTATATAAAAACGACAAACAACCACAAAATTCGCGCATAAGCCTGAAGAGTCCTAGAGTGGATGAAACGCGGAATATTCAGTGTAGCTTAATCGCCATATATATTTTATAACTTACTAACTAGCTCTACCTACGTATTGAGCACTTTTGAAGTAAATACTTAAAGTTTGCGCATAAATTTATACTTTCGTATATTAATTTTATGTGAGTAAATTAAGTAGTTATATATATATATATATATATATATATATATATATATATATATATATATATATATAATAAGGCGCATAAGCCTGACGAATCCTATAGTTGGATGAAACGCAGAATATTCAGTGTAGCTTAATCGCCATATATATTTTATAAATTACTATATATATATATATATATATATATATGTATATATATATATATATATATATATATATATATATATATATATATACTTACAGTCCAGCCCAGCTTTGCCCGGTCCCATATACTGTTCATAACTTAATGTGTATATGTATATATATATATATATATATATATATATATATATATATATATATATATATATATAAATATATATATATATATACGTTAAAAAGTTTGACTCATGTCAAGGTAACCTACATCGTAAATTTCAAGTATTTGGGCCCAAAATTGGTGAAAGAGTTTGAAGAGTCCTAAAATACCAACTCTTTCTACTTTGACCTCTTGGCAGCCAAATTTTCGCAAAATAACTAACAAAAAATTTTTCTAGATGTCTGAACACAGTTTATGTAAAATTTCAAATGTTTAGACGCAAAATTGGTTAAATAGTTTGCTAGAGACCGAAAGGTAAAATATTTGGAACTTTTACTGCTTGGTATCCAAAATTTCGGTCAAAAACCGATTAAAAAGCTTGCCCTATCTGACTACACTTTGTGTAAGCTTTATAATTTTACACATAAAATTGACTGAACGCTTAACACTTATTGTTTTCGGCTCAAATTCAATCAAAAAGTTTGATCCATGTCCAAGTAAACTTGATCATAAAGTTCAAGAGTTAAGATTCAAAATTGAAGGAGGAGTTTGGTAGAGTTTTAAAAGCCAAACTGTTGCAGTTTGATCCCATGAAAGCCAACCGATTGAAACGATTTTCCCAAATTTCAGTACCTTTTATGTTTAATCTCAAGTTTGTAGACCCAAAATTGACGGAGTAATTTGGAAGAGAAATGTACAGACAGAGACAATTTCACGTTTATATATATATATATATATATATATATATATATATATATATATATTCATTATTCAAAACAAAGAAGACAAAATAGAAGGGAAATGATGAACCGCCCCCTTAAATAATGACACCTTATCAATTCTCCAATAGTACATTATCCCATTGATTACTGTACAATAACACTTATCCCCGAGTGGCATTTGGGCCTTTATAAGTGGTGAACCCCATGTAAAAAAAACGAAATGCTCTTTATGCCGTGTTTATATATACACGGCATAAGAAACATCTTTGAATTCAAAGACTTTAATTTTTCTTTCATATAGCTCTTGTTTATTTCATTTTGGATCTCTTCATTACAGCCGGAAATAGGGTGGCAATACTATAGTTTTATGTTTTCATAGAAATTTTCTTTCTCATCAACCAACTCGTCAAATGTAATTTCAATCCGATGTTACTAACAAAAAGTTAATTTTGTACATGATGCACCTGGTTCGTTCGTTTTTTTTTGGGGGGGGGGAATCCATACCCACGTTGTTACAGATCGCCCATCTTGGGTATCGTGCGAACCAAAATACTTGTTTTAAAACTTATTTTCGTATTTGTAATTTATATTTTCGTCTCAATATCCATTTTTGCCTATTATTTACTCTGTCCTTTCTTATTCTTATTCCTACATTTATGCGTATTTATATTTACTGTAATGGAATGTATTTTTATAACTGGAGTTACTTTCCTTACGTCTTTTTCGTCTGTCCCTCTCTATCTCGAGGTCACATATAGGTTACTCGCCTTACATTTCCTTTTATGTGGTTGCTATATATATATATATATATATATATATATATATATATATATGTATATATATAATTAAATAAAATTAAACCAATTTTTCTGTATGGACTCTCATCCCATCATTGACGTTGTTCTCGCGTTGCCTACGCACAGTTCAAACATCTCAAAATACAACCGCTAGAAACAACGCGCGGCTTTTTACAAACAGACTTCTTTCTCCAAATTTACAACATGGAAAAGAAAGAAGAAAAGGAAAAAAAGAAACAAAACAACATTCTGAAGATGGAGTATATCTCTTAAATATACTTGTGATAAATTTCAAACAAGTAAAATATTTGTTTTGTTTTTTCTAATATTACGTTGTATTTGGCTTTCAAACGCAATTGATGCGTATTTTATTTTATTCAAATTAAAACAACGTTTCTATATGAACTCTTATCTCATCCTTGACGATATATATATATAGCGCAGCTGCGCGGAGGTAAATGCATACGAAATTAAGCGAACGATCGCGTGAGAAACGTCGATAACGATCACGATCTAATCTGAGGTGTGGATGACGCCCTAGAATAAATGTTGTTGCTACAAAGAACAAGATAGTTGGGGTTATTTCATATTCTTTTCTTTGGTCCCCTTTCCAATGGAAACAGGACACAACGTTTAGTCGTTCCCTGACAACGTTACACACACACACACACACACACACACACACACACACACACATATATATATATATATATATATATATATATATATATATAATAAATCACTGATGCCAACAAAACAACAAAATATGTCTAATGACTTGAAGAATTCTTTCTGTCGACAAAGAGAGGGTCTACGTGCGAGAATTGAGACTGACTAATTTGGTGATATATTTTAACTCTCGCCTTTGTCCCCACTATATATCATTTAGCATGTGGTTTATTTGTCAGGGATTTAAGCACGTATCTTCCTGTGTTAGAACAGGCTTTACTTGTTATTGGGCATAATTTTATTATGACCCGAAGTTAATCTAAATCCGCCATTTTGAATTGCGGATTTCAGGTGGTTCATTTAAAACTACTTTTCTTTTTAATCCAGCAAAATTTTAAATATTTTATTTTATTCGTATTCCCGCCCCCCATAAAAGTTTCAGTGGAATCCCAATTCAAAGAAACCAATTTATCAGACCAAAAAAATAGAGGCTATATACATATATATATATATATATATATATATATATATATATATATATAAAGAGAGAGAGATAGAGATAGATAAAGAGAGAGAATTGTTCGTATTGTCATTGACATACAAGAATAATGATTACGCGAAAAATTATAAATTTGTAATTGTGATGCAAGTATTGTGCAATCACCAACCACACCTCTCCTGAATCGGCACTGTTTAAGTAAAGTCTATATGTATTTTCAATATCTTTTTAAATTCACAACTGCAACGCAAAAAAATGCTGTTAATTTTGGGGTTCCACTTAAAAAGAAAACAAACAAACAAAAACAGAATCTATGTCATTTCCGGTATGCTGCAGGCCACGTGCATTTCTAGGAGGTCCACTCTCATAGGTTTTACTTTTCTTTTTGAGGTTATTACTAATGGTCTGGGGGAACCTAATGTGGATTGTTGATTGCCCAGGCTTTTTTATTTTATTTTTTTTTTTGGCACACCACAGTGCTATTTCTCCTAGTTGCTGGCAGTTTAATACCACTTTTAGACTTTTGTGTCACATCTTTCGACTATGGGAGGGAAATGAATGACTAGCGCCTTTTCTTTGTAAAAAAGGAGCGCAGAACAGAAGAGCTACAATTTTGAGAATCTCATAAATTAATAAACATTTAAAACTCCTCCGGCTGCAAGGTATTTGTTGTACCATTCAAACGCCGGAAGAGCCCATGGACCTACTCTTGTGTGAGCTGTTAATGATATTCTTCACAGTTTCTTTCATCATTTCAGCCTCTAAGTTTTTATTTGAGTTTTTATTTGAGTTTCTATTTGTGATGAAACACTTTAAAATATTATTACCTAGCGGGGGTACCCGGCGTTGCCCGGTTGTTTGTAGGTGTGGGTAAGGGGGGCTATAGTAATGAATAAGCGTAGTAATAACCCTGTTTAAAAATCGGCGAAACAAAAACAAAAACAAAAAAACTTCTTTAAAAAAGAAATTTAAAAAAAAACAAAAAAAAATCAGGAAAAAATGATTAATGTGTTCGGAAAAACTAAAACAAAAAAACACAGTGAAAAGCGAAAAAAATATGTCATAAATAACCTTTCGATTATGTCAAGTCCATTCAAGGTTGTTTCAGCGTCTACGAAGTAAAGAAACCCCAAACCGGTGTTTTTTTTGTAACTGTCCATTGTGAACGATCCCGCAACGGTGTAAAGTGGTGGCGAGGGAAGGAGGAATTTATTAGAGAGAAAAGATTTTACTACCACCATTGAGTTTAACCGATTTTGGCAGTGAACTCTCAGCAGAAAAAATATAGGAATATACGATTATCAACGAAGTGGAGAAGAATTAGCCTACACCACACCTTATGCTGCAGTTTGTTCATATTACATTTGCATGAGATGTCTTGAGTTTTAATCCTATTAAAGTCAAAATCAGAGGGGAAAAATGAGTTCATTTTATATATATATATAGGGAAGGGGTGACAATACGAAATTTAAAAACAATAGTAAAAATCCTACAAATACAATTAAAACGCAAGTCAATAAACTTATTACAGCTAATAATACACAGATTGGAAATTATCAACTCCCTAAAATAATTGGAGACTATAAAACTGGTTACTTATATGGCACAGTCAAGATACATAAACCTGATTTCCCATTCCGACCTATTATATCCTTAATTCCCACTTGCGTCTATCATCTAGCGAAAACATTAAATGGATTTATTAGCCCATATACTCCGAACAAATATAGTGTTAAATCCACACATGACCTAATGCAAATATTAAAATCAGTGCAACCAGAAAAGAAAATAATTACTTCCTTTGATGTAGAAAGTTTATTCGCTAATGTACCTGTAGTAGAAACAAAAGACATAATGATATAGAACATCTATAATAATCCGACACTCCTCCCCACTTAAAATTAATAAAAAAGTATTGAAAAAAAATACTATTAATCTGCACTATAGACGTACCCTTCTATGACTTCAACGGCAACATATATACTCAAATAAACGGAGTGGCAATGGGATCAGCACTTGGACCGACCCTAAGTGAATTCTCCATGGGTGATTTAGAGAACAGAATATTTATAAATAATATAAAGTCCCCCCCATATATGTACGCTACGTGGATGACATCCTTATTTTAGCTCTATTCTTAGATTTACAGTAGAGTAAAATAATAATAATAATAATAATAATAATAATAATAATAATAAAATTTCATTTCTTGATACCCTTATTGACACGTCCAATAATACTTTTAATACTTCTGTATAAAAAATACAACAAACATGAACTCCAGCCTCCTGAACTTTAAACGTGATTGCCCACAAAGGTACAAAATATATTAAATCGCGGTAAAATGATATCATCCACGAAAAATCATTACTAATTGAAAATAAACAAAACATTAAACAAGTATTCATCAACAATCATTTTCCTAAGTACAATGTTGATGAACAAATAAAACGAATACTACAATCCATTGAAAACTTTAATAATAATATTAGCCAACACTGCAATACAAAGCCCATTAATATATTTTATCAAAATCAAATGACATCGAACTTCAAAATCGAAGAAAACGCAATTGAAATATATGTAGACACTTGACGCCTGTTGACAGTAATTCTAAAATTTAATTTATTTTCTACTACAAGAAATTCAGAACACAAAACTTTTTTGTAAGAAACACCTCCTCACCGGCTATAAACATGTTGGAACAAACCAATGTAGTGTATAAATTCAAATGCTCTATGGGAGAATGTAACTCCGAAAATAATAGATACATTGATCATACAACAACATTTCTATATATAAAAATTTGATAAAAGATATCACTGCCCCCCTCCAATCTTATAAAGTTCCTTGTTGACAAGATAAAAATTATACAGCATGAAAATAATATTAAAAAATTAAAAATTCTTGAAGCGTCATATATTAGAACCCTTCAACCCACTATAAATGATATCGCATTCGAGAAAAGCAGTAATATTCTAAAATGTCTTGCGCAGTTCGTATTGGACGGACTTTGTGAACGGTTTCCACAAACTTACTGTTTTTAATACTCGAATTTTTAATTGACCTATATTTTTAATCGACTTTCCATCGACTCTCTCTATATTTCAACTTTTAGCCGTTTACTGTATATTTTAGGTGTCACTTTTAATTCTCATTTTCGCTCCTTTGGACTTTTACTTCAACACCTGATGATGATTCGTGGACAAATCGAAAGCGATCGTGACAGCAACAACTATGGAACTTTCATTAATAATTTGGATTTTGATACAAAAAAGATTATATGGAAAATCAAAAAATTAAAAAAAAGAACCATGAAGCAAAATGTCTTCGCTGCATTTAATAATATTTTCTTGGATATATATATATACATATATATATATATATATATATATATATATACATATATATATATATATATATACTTTATTTACTCATATAAATAATTATACGAAAGTATGAATATATGCGTAAACTTTAAGTATTTAAGTGCTCAATACGTAGATAGAGCAAGTTAGTAAGTTTTAAAATATATATGGCGATTAAGCTATACTGAATATTTAGCGTTTTATCCACTCTAGTATTCTTCAGGTTAGATTTAAAATAAGTCAAGACACTAGATATCCACGCTAAATAGCACACACAAAGGAACGGGTTAACCGGAGGTCAAACGGGCCTTTGTTGTGTAAGTGCCTGCTCATTGGCTGATTAGGAAGGGTGTGGTGGATACTAGAAAGCTGATTGGCTAACTAAAAACTCAATAGAACGTGCGTATATAAAAACGCGAAACAATCACAAAATTCTCGCATAAGCCTGAAGGATCCTAGAGTGGATGAAACGTGAAATATTCAGTGTAGCTTAATCGCCTTATATATTTTATAACTTACTAACTATATAAATATATATATATATATATATATATATGTGCATATATATGCGTGCGTTTGTATATATATATATATGCATGTATATATACATATATATAAACATACATATATACATGTATGTATGTATTCGTCGGCTTTTCTGTTGATAATCTGAAAACTATTAAAACTCTCGTGTATGTAAAGAACTATGGTTGTCAAAGACTGATCGTTTGTCACGCGATTATTATTAAGGTATTTATTTTATAATATCCGCAATGTTCATATTAGGAAAGAAGCCCACACATCGATCAATCATGTCGGTTTGTTGATGCGGGGGTGGACGGCGAAACAAGCGAATTGCCGTGCAAATATTTAAACATGAAAATCGACAAATCTCGTGTTATTTAATTCACTTTCTCGTAGGAAAACTCTTTTATTTTTGCTCTGTTTTCTTCATCGGGGGGATTTTTTGTGCTAAACCTTGCGAAGTATTCGTCTTTCTGTTTCTTTATATATATATATATATATATATATATATATATATATATATATATATATATATATATATATATATATATATATAACTCTCTTCCCCTTTGTTGTGCAACTTTCTTTTTATCGAAACAGAAATCTAATGGTAGACGTTTTACTGTCATTTAATTGTAATCTGTTTAAAAGCTTACATTTTCGGTTAGCCTACTCGGAATACAGGGATTGACTTGTCAGGCTTGGTTTGTGTCGTAACTAACAAATAATGAAACTAGTATACTATACTTTATATAGGGAGAGGACATAGTGCAATACGGATGAAAGGCCTATTTTTTACATGGGGGTCACCACTTATCAAGGCCCGAAGGCCACTCAGGGATAAGGGTTATTGCGTGTACAGTAATCAATGAGATAGTATTGTAGTAATCATTAGTATTGGGGGTTTTGATAGAGTGTCTTACTTAAGGGGGTGGTATGTCAAGAGTTTGTTGTTGTTGGACTTGAAGATGTCCAAGTTATAGTCAGGTGGGAAACAGGCAAGCGGCAGAGAGTTCCACTGGCGTGCAGTTCTAAGAAACAAGCTTTGCTACGCACGATCCTGCAACACGGAACCATAAATGTAATTTTTCTATGAGCAGGTTGTGCACGCAGACACACAGACAAGAAAATATGCACTAACCATAAGTCCTAGTGGTTACACTTTCACTTCATCGAGTGATCGATCCCTCAAAATTTAATTAAAAACTAACTGGTCACTGGAAAGTTTCGCTCTGATGCCCAGCGCCCTCAAAACGCGCACGACCCTAAATTAATTTGACAATATCGTTTAACACGTAGTCTGGCCGCATAGTTAGACGCTGTGGTTTAATGTTTCTTTCGAAAACATGTTACAGATTCGCTGGCGCTGGGTTTAAAGCAACAGCTAGATGCAAATAACCAAGCAGGTTGCGCGATGTGACGTCAAAGCAGAGATTTAAAATAAAAGGGACACACGTGGCCAGAAAACGAGTATTCGAGACGTGTTCGATGTGTAGAGGGTCAGAGAGCGGAAAAGATGACGTTTCCGAAACATGGTAGGGTTGAAAAGGACGTATTCGAGAGACGAGGGTTCGGGGGCGTGGGATTAGAGACGTGTTCGCGACACGTGGGTGCCATCAGAGCCAAGACGAAATGTCACACGCGGTTAGAAAACAAGAAATGAACTCGTTGATTGTCGGACTGACTTCCTAATCTTGGTTGTTATAGTCACAACGTTTCCGCCGTTTTGCCCTCCGGCCTTCATCAGGTGTTTTGTATCGAACCGGGGAACCGTTTGTTAGGAGTCTCGAACCCAACCCTTTATTATTATTACGGGGGTACCGTGTTCGGACTCCAGCTAGGCTCTGGGACATAGTTGCTGATTCTCTTTTTTGAATGTTACTTTTTCACTGCCTTCGTTCAGGATTGAACTCGGCACCTTTGGATAACTGTAAACTTTGATACAACGTCTAGGACTACTCGGCCATATGTCACTTGGACAATTCTTAGTTGTTTTTTTTATGTTAAACCTATGTTGTTATTCAACGTTTTCTCTCTCTATCAGAGGTGTCCAAATTGCATTCAGCTCTATGCTTGGTTTGCTCAGTAGGTTGTTATGTCCGAGCATGTGAGCTGTTTCTTTAAGTTTTCTCACTTTTCAGTGGGTCTCTCTGTTTATTATTTTTACTTCATCCCATAGGGGGCGATGGTCCCCCCTCTCCATCCAGACATGGTTGGCTATACCCGATTTTTCTGTCTCCCCTTTAGTTACCGCTTTTCGGTGTTCTTCCACCCTTACTTTAAGGGGGCGGCATGTTTCACCCTTGTAAACCTTTCTGCAACTGCATGGGATGAAGTATATGCAGTTTTTGGTCATGTTCTCCTCCATGCGGGGCTTCACTCGTACCAGGTGTCGTCTGAGTGTTGACTCGCTCTTGAATACCGTCCTGATGTTGTAGGGGGCACATATTCTCTGAATCTTTTCGGGGATGCCTCGTATGTATGGTAGGCAGACCGTTGGAGGTTTTTGGGTTTCATTCTCCTCTCTTATACTATTAACACGTCTGGTGGATAGTATGCTATCGGGGTAGTTGTTACGACGGAGGGTATTCTTCAACCTGACCATTTCTTGGTGGTATGTAATTGTGTCGCTACTTATTGTCTCTGCTCGATGTTGTAAGCAGCGTGCGATTCCATGTTTGATACTGTATGGGTGATGGGGGTTGAAGTTTAGGTATTATCCGGTGAAGGTAGGCCTGCGATATACGGATGTCTTAAACCCATGCTCTGTGCGTGATATGAGTATATCAAGGAAGGCCAGTTGGTTATCCTTTTCTTTCTCTATTGTGAACTGTATCGATGGTCTTATTGAATTCACATGGTCTAGGAGAGCCTGGATGTCTTCCTGATGGGGTCGGAGTATGAAGGTGACATCAAGGTATCTTAGCCACATGGTGGGCTTTAAGGGAGCTGAACCTAAGGGCATGTCTTCGAAGTATTCCATGTATATGTTCGCCATCACTGGTGATAATGGCGAGCCCATAGCTAGCCCCTCCTCTTGTCGATATAGGTCAGTACCCATTCTGAAGTAGGTTGTTTCTATGCAGAATGTCAGCATTTCCATTAAGCTTGCCAATGGTACACATTTGCGCTCTTCTATGGAGAGGTCCGCAGCTAGTTTGTCTTGAATTACTGCTAGTGCCTCACTAGTTGGGACTTTAGTGAACAGGCTAACCACATCTAGGCTTACCATTTGGTTTGTACTGATGGGTGCTCCCTTGATCAGTTCCGTGAAGTGGGCAGAATTCTTTACATGTGTTGCTGACTTACCTGCTAATGGGTTTATTATATCCACAAGGTACCTGCTCAGTAGGTGGCATGCTGAGCCTCGGGAGCTCACTATGGGTCTGAGTGGAATACCGTCTTTGTGTATCTTGGGGAGACCGTACATATGTGGTAGCTTACTGTAATGCTGGACCAGCTGTCTATATTTCATCGGAGCGATGTGTTCCTTGTTTTGGTAAGGATTTGTAACAGCTTTCTTTCGGTTTTCAAAGTTGGGTCCTTCTTTATTTTACCGTAGCTAAGGTATAGGGGTTCCTACCATAAGATCAGTTAGAACGTGTCACTGTCAACTTTCTCTCTCAACTTCCAGCATGTGTTCTCCTGACCACCTCTGCCAACAGGCGTTTTATTAAAAAAAAAAACTGACCACATTCCATTTGCGTACGTGTGCAGTGGAAGATGAGATCTCGTGAGATTCCACGAGACTACACAAATCCATGGCTGCCATCTTTAATTTCTCGCTCTCTCAGATTCCATCAGTAGGTAAGTTGTATAACCCCACGATACACACACACGCGGGCGTTTTCTTCTTTGATTATTACATTCAACTCTACACTGGAACATTTATTTATTGTATTGAATAGTCACATGTGATTTTCATTTATGTATTTTGTACATGTTAAATGTGTTTCAGAGATTGCAACGTCAGAATAAAAGAACAGTAGATAAGGTTGAAATTTTTTTTCTAACGAATGGTCAACTAGTATATTTAGAATTTTAAAGGGATATACAATATAAATTTACGTAGATGGTTATTTATTTTACTATTTTCGAGAAGTGATTCGATTTTTTTAAATTTTTTTATTTTGGATTTCTGTTGATTTCGTGTAAAATCAACATGGAACAAATTTGAGTCCTTCATGTGTGGAAATCCGATGTTTCGTCGAAGCTATGTGTCTTGAAGGAAGATATTCTGTCCAGTGTGAGCGGATCTAGTTGATAATCAACGTTAGGGATCAAATGAAATGCTACCTAGCATGGTGTAATGAGCAGAAGGAGCAATGGCAGATGTGGCTGTAATGTTGCAAATCACTCAGGATAAGTAGAAAGTGAAAGTAAGATATACCACCAATACGTCATAGCTAAGTAAGTAAAGATTGCCCTATTAGGGGAAAAATATTAAAGGAAGCGTGTAAGGCTAGAAATATTAACACCCAAGGGAAGAAAGAGTCAGTAATTTAGTCGACGAGATATTGTCGACGTGGACAGGCAAAAGAGGACTTCATAGATATTGGCACGAATAGACGATGGTATCTTCAGTCGTAGAAGGAGTAACCTAAACCAAGGAAATGCCATAAGATCAGTCGATTACAAAGGACTGAGATGTGGTTTTTTTTTAAGAAATAGGAATTGAGTTTTCTTACCCTTGTGGGGTGTAAGAATGATATTAAAATGAGATATGCCAGGAGATCAGGAAGAGATGTATGCTTGAATAAAATTAGGAGAGTCAGTTATTAAATGGCTGAAAAAAGGGGGGAAATTTTATTTTATTTTATTTTATGGAAGGAGCTTAACCGTTTTTTATTAGCCGGTGAGACAGAAATCTAGAGATTGTACTAATGAAAAAACAAAAAAAAAAAAAAACGTAACACTATGCTGCGCGTCCCTTCTAGCTTAGATAAATACTTTTGCAGTTTTAACAAAAAAGCTACAATAATATCAGAGCGTTTCCATTTACGCTGAACATCTACAGAATGCCAACATCAATATATTACATATGAATGAGTCCTCTGTGGAATTTCCACAGGTCCCGCGAGCAGATTATTACTATTTGATGCTTTCTTTATCTTTCTGTTTTACTAGCATTTCCGCCCGACGTTGCCCGGATTTTTGTAGGTGTATTTTGATCAAAAAGAAAAAAAAGCGGTCAATTTTTAAAAAAACCTTTGATGCCTACTATGATCCCTTAACACTTATTGTTTTGGACTCGAATCAAGTTATTAATTTAGATCAATGCCCAAGGAACCTATACCTAAAATTACAATTGCTTATATCCAAAATTGGCGGAGGAGTTTGCTAGAGTTCTTAAAGGTCAAATCGTTGAACCGCTTAACAGCCAAATTTCTGGCCGAAAATAGATTACAGAGTTTTTCCCAAATCTCAATACCCTGTATTCCAAATTTCGAGTTTGTAGACTTAAAATTGACAGTTATTGCGTAGGGAAATGTACAAAGACACGCAGACACACAGACACAGAGAGACAGACACATTCACTTTTATATATATATATATATATATATAGATTTTATTTTTTGGTTATAGTTAAAATTGTCATCCTTGTTACCTTCCGTTAAATTGTTTAATTAGATGTGGTCAAGCGGCCATAAGAGACATTTTTTAGATGGGAATTGGGAGTTTTCACGTTATTAAAGAGAATATAATCATTAAAGGGTTTATAACTTGCTTGGTACAGCTGTGCCATCTTAGAACTAAAAACCGGAAATCAAAGAAAAGAGATAATCTTGATTATACAGTTTTTTGTTTTTTTTAATTCTGACTTTCTCTCTTTTTTGTTTAATCATTCGCCATTTCTTTTGCTTTCATACAAAATCAATAAATGTTTAACCGGTGAGGGAGCGACAATCTTCCCGCCTTTATTAAAAACCCGGGCGCATCAATTAACTTGATTCAATTGACCCGCATAATTATTCAATCAAAATACCTTTTCACCGTTCTTATACAAATTTTTACGTCGCCATCTTTCTTTTCAATTTTCTTATATTTTTTATACGTCCTCGCATGCTAATGAGATATTTTGTCCACAAGTCTCTCGATCTGTGGCGCGTCTCGTCAAAATAGCATCGTAAACAGCGTACATTGAATTGACGCAACTTTATTCAGACGCATCTAAGCGTGCTTCCCAGACGGCAAAAGGATTTTCACCGCTCTATCAACCGTTTTTTTTTTTTTTTTGCTTGTTTTAATTGACTTATAACAAGCAATTTTGGTAGTCACTTAGTCTTGACTTTTAAATAAAATAATGGCTGATCTGTAAACCTTGATTTTAAACAAAGATTTGAGTATATATATATATATAGATATATTATTTTATTCAATTCAGGAAAACATAATTATCATGAGTCGCTACAATAAATCTACTATTTCGGTCTAAAGACACATCATCAGGCGACAATAATATATATCACTATTAGGCAACATATTTGACAGTCAATCATGGGTAAAATCTTTACGTTTTGATCAACCAAGCTATGACTCCTGTCGCATCGCCGCAGTATTGCGTCTCTATGCCTTATTTTCAAGTATTTTCATGAAATATGCCTTAATGAACGCATAGTACATTTTTAATTACATTTCCACCCCAAACAAGGTAAGTCCCACTTTGATGTAGGGGGCTACTACCAGGGACATAAAATGAAGGAATACTATGTAGAGAGCTGAGAAGCAAGATAGCTGTACACATTTCATATGTACTTCTCTAATTCAGTACAGTCGGGGAAGTAAGAACTCGGAAGGGAATTCCAAATCCAGCAGTTCTAGGGAAGATGGCTTCTTATATTTAATGATCTTTACTATGTATGGTGGGACTTTGCTGTTTGTCAGGTTTGTCGGTGGTATTTACGTCGAATGGGCACAAGGGCTTGTAGTTCGTTGGAGCATCCACCATTAAAACATGGCAGCGGACGGATGCAACATTTCATCGATGAAACAAAAGTTGAAACTTAGAAGACAGCTCAGGACCTATCAAGTTGGCGACTCACTTTTGAACCCTATCCAGGTAATGAGAGACTATTAGCAGATGCACCAGTCCAAATGCGACAGCAATAGTCCATACATGGGCGAATGGTGACCTTGTAGAGGTGCAGGATACTTTCAAGCGTAATAAGTTCTAGCTCAATGTAGAGGTCCACCTTCTTCGCAGCAACGTTGGCAATGCTCTCGATGTATCTGTTCATACTCATGTTCTTTGTGAACGTATATCAAAGGAGTTTGAAGGAAGTACTTTTAGGTAATGTACCTTTAGGCATAGCTATTAGTCATTGAGAAGTTTTCTTGTAATTATTAAAGGAAACGATCTGAGTGTTGGCAGCATTGGACGTTACCATTCATTTTTGACCTCATTCCGCTACAGACTGAGGGTCTTTCTTTAGGGTTTCCGCCATTGTCTTGGATATGTGTGCATTCGTTTTCCCTTCGTGCGGGTTATAGAGCGTGGTGTCGTCAGCTAATAGACCCATCTCAGAGACTCTTTAATCAGGGAGATCATGTATGAATATTAGGAATAATAAAGGGCCAAGTATCAATACCCAAGACTTACCTTCATTTATATCATATTGTTAAGGCGTACGACCATCGAGGACACCCTAGATTATACTCTTATTGAATACGTATTTAATTATGTTAAGTATTCGTCCAGTAATACCATATGATCTAATTTTCATGAGAAAACCATCGTGCCATACTCAGTCAAAAGCCTAAGATATATTTCGGACTCCTCTCCACCGTTTTCCCAGTACGTTCAGAGATTACAGTTAGAATTTCTGCAGTAGAATGGGCTTGCCTAAAACCATATTGATGGTCGGGCATAAGTTTAGACTAGAGCTTGAGTGATTATGGGCTCAAATATTTTGGCGAAAATAGGGAGGAGGCTAATGGGGCGATAATTAATGTGTAAGCCCTTCGGCCAGAATTTTTGTAAACTGGTACCACAGAAGCAATTCTCCGGAAAGCATGATTCGTTGGCATTTATTGAAGAGTTTGGACAGAAGAAGATCAACCTCAGCCGAGCATTTTTTAATAGTCCAGCGGGGTTGAAGTCAGATCCACATGCTTTTGATGTGTCTAGTTTTTTGTTTTTTTTATAATGATATCACGCACTTGGGAAGGGGTGATTTAAAGATCATCTGATGTGGTTTCTGTCCGCAAAGGAAGATCATGTTAACTTTCTCGGTTGCTCACCTCGAAGTACAAGCACAGCAATCACATGCATTTGTAGCCCTTGATGCTGGAAGCCTTCTAAGCAAATAGTTTATCCTATTAGCAATCCCCACTGTTATCTGTTTCTCTGACTGTACTAATACGCAGAGATTTAAATGCAATGTGAACAGAAATTCCGTTGCACAACTCCCTACATAGTGCTCTTGTAAGCATGGTTCCACATCGATCCTAGCGTCTTATACATATGTGTAAAAATGAATGAGAATTAAAAAGGGTCAGTCAGGTAACAATTTGGAATAGTACGAGGTACTTTTAATAAGTTCTCGAACATTTTTGGTCCCTGGCATTTACAATCATTGTAGACTCTTTAAATTTCAGTATATTATTGCTATATATCTTATGAGAGAACTGCCCTAGTTTCATAATTTTAGGTTTAAATGATAGCTACAGTATGAAATAGAATACGGCCTACTGAAGCCTGATTGTCACAGCTGGTTAATTTCAAAAATTCAATCTGGACGTCAGAACACATTGGAAGAAGGATATGGAATACAATTCTACTTTAAACTTGTAAACAGTGCCACAAAAACATATAGAATGCTTGTATGAATGGAGCATCAGTTTTAAGTAGCATAAGAGATTCAAGGAAGGCAGACAGTTTGTGGGAGATGATGACAGGTGTGGGAAAGGTAAGGATTTCAGAACACCAGAGCTGATTGGCCAAATAAAAAATTTCTTGTGTTTACAGAGACAATGACTGTATAGTTTGACGTCGGTGTGGGAACTATACACATAAATATTCGTGAGGAACCGAAGATGCAGAAGATTTGCGCAAAGTTTGTTCCACGGGTGGTCAGAGGAGACGAAAAAGAACAACGTTGTCGTTGGCATAAATACAGTTCTTCAACCTCCCTATAGTTCAGACCTTGCTCTTCGTGACATTCAGTTATTCCTAAACTCAAGGAAAACTTTAGAAGCTGTCGTCATGTCCGAATTGAGGAAATGAAAGGGGCTCTGACGAGGGTCATTGACAGGCTCACGCAAGAGGACTTGAAATGGGGCCTTCCAGAAGTTGTTTGAATGGTAGAACAAGTGAACTGCAGCAGGAGGAGATCTCTTTGAAAGTGTCATTACGGAAATATACCTATTCAGTAACTTTTTTTTTACATAGGCATCACCACTTATCAAGGCCAAGAGGCCACTCAAGGATAAGGGTTAAAGAGTTTACAGTAGACATTGGACAATATAGTTATCATTAGTAATGAAAATTTGGTAAATTTGATAACTTCTATAGAACGGTTCATCGAGAACTTATTTACGTTAGACTTGAATACAACCATATTGTAGTCAGCCGGAAAGCAGGAAAACGGAAGACAATTCCAGAGGCGTGCAGTTCTAAGAAAGAAGCTTTGTTTATGGAATCTACGTTTAGGTTTAGGCACAGATAAAGAGTGGGGGAATTATTGATAGTGTGTACAGCTAGACGAGTGTTTCTTGTGAAAGTTTGGCGAGGGGGGATCATAGATTGAAGCTCAGTTGAACACTTTCCATGAAAATAACGATACATCAGAGACAAACTCGCAACATCTCTTCTGTGAGATAGAGGTTGCAAGGAAGAGAAAAGGACATCTCCTACGAGGCTACGAAGTCTATTTTGAACTCTATGAAGGCAGGACAAGTCCTTTCTAACAGATCCTGCCCAGATGTGGCAACAATATTCCATCCTTGGACGTACCTGGCTCTTATATAGATAGAGAATAGCATCAGCAGTGAGATATTTACCGGATCGATAGAAAGATCCGACCATTTTTCCAGCGGCCTTGGCAACAGATTTGATGTACGTGTTCCATTTAAGATCAGGAGTTTCGTCTCCTCTGATCACCCAAGCTTGTCAAAACTTAAGACGAGAGCCATTCATTTAAATTGATGCCAGATGTGGATCAGAATGTTGATGATGTAAAGAGAGAAGCTTGGTTTTAGATGCATTAAAAGTAACCAGCCACTCCTTTCCCCATTGTACTACGTGCTCAAGATCAGAAGAGAGAGAATTGGAGAGAACTTGGTCGTTTACTGTCTTAGATGAGCTACCATAAATGGTAGTGTCGTCAGCATAAATGTCTACAAATGATGTAAGGATGTGATTTGGAAGATCATTAATGTAACTGCATCGAATCTGCGCTGATACCAACCATCGTTGTTCCCTAATCGATAAAATGTGCTTTATTTTTGGAAACATATTATCGTTAGGCGCACAGATTGAATAAAATAAAGTTTTAAAAAAGTATATTCCATTTTGTTTGTTTGTTTTTTTTTGTTTGTCTTTAATATGGTCGTCTTTGCTCTTCAGAGATTTCCATTTTGTCTCCGACAAATTAATTGCTTATTGACGTCTTAGCAAACAAATAGAATGGCTTTTTTGTTGTTTAACGGGTTTATTAAATCTATTTACTGGGAAATGTTTATACACACATTTTTGTAATATATATACATGCAAGCAGACATAAGCAATAATATACACATACATATATACACGCAGAATACATGCAGAGAAAGGTATATATATATATATATATATATATATATATATATATATATATATATATCAGGGGCGGAGATGGGACTAATGCCACTCGTGCCCGGCACGATCAATAACTCGGTCAATATTATTCAAAATGAATTAAAAAATGGATTGTTTGGCCAGAGAAATGTAGCTGAGAAGCGAGAAATAATCAAAGTTGGGCGCCCAACTCCTTTATTGGTGAATAAGGTTAGAATTCGGTTGTTCCAATCCAAATTGTTTAATGACTGTGCACGTAAATCTCTATTGTTGGCCTGGTTTACTTTTCACGTCTAAATCAGGATAATAATGGACTGATACTGGCAAGGTACGTAAATCAATCTGTGCTATACAATGGAGAGTCACGCAATAGCAACTATGATGACTTACTTTGGGTCTACGGACCATGGGTTGGGAACTGAAGTTGACAGAGGGCAGGGGGGGCACGAGTAGCAATAATAGGCTAGAATCGCCACTGATATATATATATATATATATATATATATATAAATATATATATATATATATATATTTATATATGTTCACGTATACGAGTGTGTTCGTGGGGTGGCGTGGAAGGACTTGGTTTTGAATTGAGGCCGCACAAGTTGCAGACCATTCCAAGTCGAAAATGCTGGAAGGGTCATATTCAGATAGATCTTTACTTTAATGGCTATACCCG
>NC_136517.1:89284998-89354998 GCF_053919585.1 Euprymna scolopes | reverse complement strand
TTTATTTTTATAATTTTATACTATTTTATATTAATTTTTATAATTTTATACTGTTTTATATTTATTTTTATAATTTTATACTATTTTATATTTATTTTTATAATTTTATACTATTTTATATTTATTTTTATAATTTTATACTATTTTATATTTATTTTTGATAATTTTATACTATTTTATATATATTTTAATAATTTTATACTATTTTATATTTATTTTTATAATTTTATAATATTTTATATTTATTTTTTATAAGTTTATACTATTTTATATTTATTTTTATAATTTTATACTATTTTATATTTATTTTTATAATTTTATACTATTTTATATTTTTTTTTTATAATTTTATACTATTTTATATTTATTTTTTATAATTTTATACTATTTTATGTTTACGTTTTTAATTTTATACTATTTTATATTTATTTTTATGATTTTATTCTATTTTATATTTATTTTTATGATTTTATACTATTTTATATTTATTTTTATGATTTTATACTATTTTATATTTATTTTTATACTTTTATACTATTTTATATTTATTTTTATAATTTTATACTATTTTATATTTATTTTTATAATTTTATACTATTTTATATTTATTTTTATAATTTTATACTATTTTATATTTATTTTTATAATTTTATACTATTTTATATTTATTTTTATAATTTTATACTATTTTATATTTATTTTTATAATTTGATACTATTTTATATTTATTTTTATAATTTTATACTATTTTATATTTATTTTTATAATTTTATACTATTTTATATTTATTTTTATAATTTTATACTATTTTGTATTTATTTTTTATAATTTTATACTATTTTATATTTTTTTTCATAATTTTATACTATTTTATATTTATTTTTATGATTTTATACTATTTTATATTTATTTTTGTAATTTTATACTATTTTATATTTATTTTTATAATTTTATACTATTTTATATTTATTTTTATAATTTTATACTATTTTATATTTATTTTTATAATTTTATACTATTTTATATTTATTTTTATAATTTTATACTATTTTATATTTATTTTTATAATTTTATACTATTTTATATGTATTTTTATAATTTTATACTACTTTATATTTATGTTTTATAATTTTATACTATTTTATATTTATTTTTATAATTTTATACTATTTTATATTTATTTTTTATAATTTTATACTATTTTATATTTATTTTTATAATTTTATACTATTTTATATTTATTTTTATGATTTTATACTATTTTATATTTATTTTTATAATTTTATACTATTTTATATTTATTTTTTATAATTTTATACTATTTTATATTTATTTTTATAATTTTATACTATTTTATATTTATTTTTATAATTGTATACTATTTTATATTTATTTTTTATAATTTTATACTATTTTATATATATTTTTATAATTTTATACTATATTATATTTATTTTTTATAATTTTATACTATTTAATATTTATGTTTTATAATTTTATACTATTTTATATTTATTTTTTATAATTTTATACTATTTTATATATATTTTTATAATTTTATACTATTTTATATTTATTTTTTATAATTTTATACTATTTTATATTTATTTTTTATAATTTTATACTATTTTATATTTATTTTTATAATTTTATACTATTTTATATTTATTTTTATAATTTTATACTATTTTATATTTATTTTTATAATTTTATACTATTTTATATTTATTTTTATAATTTTATACTATTTTATATTTATTTTTTATAATTTTATACTATTTTATATTTATTTTTATAATTTTATACTATTTTATATTTATTTTTATAATTTTATACTATTTTATATTTATTTTTATAATTTTATACTATTTTATATTTATTTTTATAATTTTATACTATTTTATATTTATTTTTATAATTTTATACTATTTTATATTAATTTTTATAATTTTATACTGTTTTATATTTATTTTTTATAATTTTATACTATTTAATATTTATTTTTTATAATTTTATACTATTTTATATTTATTTTTATAATTTTATACTATTTTATATTTATTTTTATAATTTTATACTATTTAATATTTATTTTTTATAATTTTATACTATTTTATATTTATTTTTATAATTTTATACTATTTTATATTTATTTTTATAATTTTATACTATTTTATATTTATTTTTATGATTTTATACTATTTTATACCTTTTCATCCCTTATTCCCTTATTTTATACTTTTTTTTCTACGATTTGTTTTTCCTTTATTTTATTTTTTTATATTTGTTTATATTTTATTTTTTTATATTTTATTGTTTTATATTTTATTTTGTTACCTTTATATTTCTTATGTTACTGATATCCATTAGTTTATATATAAATTGCAATTGAAGTGGAATAAAAGATGCTACCAAAGAACTGGAAAAATCACACTAAATCGTCGTGAATTTTCGAGGAGGATGGAAAGACTCTGGAAACAAAGTTCTAACCAGACCTCCACTGGAAGATTGCGAAGAAGGCTGGGGCCTGAGTGGGGGGGCATTATTGCCACACTAATTCCAGTGAAGCACAATGATGTCTGCCAACAAGAAATCAATCGTAAACGACTGTTGCAATAACGCAAAATACTTTGCAAAGTTTATCGAAATATGTAAAGAATAGTGGAAATCTGTGGATATTTGTTGTCACTCAGAAGCCAGGGATCACCAAACTTCTGGGACTGCTTTTTAACTTAGACCTGAAATGGAAGACCAGTGTCAGATCCATTGTCAAAATTAATAGTAAGATAGTGAGATCCTTCGACTGCACTAGAAAGTATATTATTCCCGACGCGACCTTTACGGGTGGAATATGGCCTTAAATGAAGTAGTTACCACATCTTGGGTGGCGTCTGCAAAAGATCCTTTCCTGCCTTGACAGAGTATGACACTATATTCTAAATTTAGCGGGTGATGAACCTTTTTCCATCCCTACCCCCTCTTTATCATAGAAGAGACGCTTTCATCAAAGTTTTAAAGATAACCCTTGATCCTGGATATGACCTTAAATTGCACCCCCCCCCCTGCAGAGGGTAAAAGTCCCTCAATGGAGGTCCTGGATATGACCTTAAACTATATCTGATGGTGAGGCCCCAACTTGCCGGCTTTGGGGAGTGTGGAGCCACCTTTTTATTGCCATTACTCCCAAGTCCACTCTGACCCGGGGTGGTAGTACCTGTTAGGGCCCCAACTATGGGTTAAATAGAAACTGACTTTAAAAAAAATGTTTGCTCTGTTTAAAAATTATTCTTCAAGATCATTGGATTCGGCATTAAATAAACTGAAAAGGGTCGATATGCTGCAAAACAAAAACAAACAACCAACCAAAGATAACCCATATACTTGAGTAACCTTTGGCCTTGATATATGGTGACTCCATGAATACTTTTCTATTTGCTATAGAAATAGAACTATAGTTTGCCTATATAGATTTAAAAAATAATAATTCCATGGATTAATTAAAATTAAATTGAAAGCCAGTGGCAATTCTGTTTTCTGAACAATCAGTATTTTTGGATTTTCAAAATCTATATATGAAAACGTTACGATAAAAAGTTGTATTAAAAATATATTCACAAAGAACTTTACAAAAGCGCAAGCAATACATTTTTAATATTCTCTTCATTCGAATATTTTTTTTAATGCATTGAATAAGATGAGAACCCATCGAAATGTGTGCGAAATAGGAGTTGGACTGACTGGAAGACTCCGGGCTATACTTTCGTTTATAGTTGTTTAATTAGAGGAAATAGTTCCATAAAAGAATTTAATAACTTCATTTGAACCTCATTTTTTTTATTTTCCTGCGCGCGAATGGTTCCCCGGAGCATGCGCAAAGGACTACATAAACATGGCGACGCAAATCAATGGCTGCGTTACCGAACGACTTAATAACATATGTTATTGACATTTTCAAGGATTCGCGTTTGCCGAATACACATAAAAAGGGCAATTGAAATAAAATGTTAATAATAATTTACTCTATGACCATGTAATGGGTTTTTAATTTCCTGGAATTTTCCTTTCATAATTTGGTGCTTCTTTTTAAGGGGGGTTGCCCCAGAGTTTTGCTTTTCAATGAGCAACACAGAAAGCAAAATATTCTTTTTTTATTTATTTATTTTAAAGGCTCGCCAAACATCGTAAATTTATTTATATGTTTATTTATTTACTTACTTTGTATACAAGCGGGGATACCCAGCCTTGTTAGGCAATAAATACGCTTTTTTTACATGCTAGTCACCACCTATCAAGGCCCGGAAGCCACTCGGGGATAAGGGTTGTTGCATGAACAGCGATAAATGGGATAATATCGAAGTAATCGTTAGTAATGGAGATTTGATAAAGTGTCTTATTAAAGGGGAGGGTATCAGGAATTTGTTTATGTTGGACTTGAGGACATCCAAGTTGTAGTCAGGTGGGAAACAGGCAAACGGAAGAGAGTTCCACAGGCGTGCACTTCTAATAAAGAATCTTTGTTCATGGAATCTACGTTTTGATTTAGGCGCAGATATAGAGTGAGGAAATTATTGACAGTGGTTTCAGCTAGAGAGGTGTTTTTCGTGAAATATTTGCGAGGGGGGATCAGAGATTTGAGCTCAGACGAGCAATCGCCATGGAAATTACGATAACACAAAGACAGGCTCGCAACGTCTCTTCTATGGGAAAGAGGTATCAGGAAAGAGAAAAGTCTATTTGGTATCAAGGCGGGATATGATGTTTTTAGCATCTCCTGCCCAGATATGGCAGTAGTACTCCATCTTTGGACGTACTTGGCTTTTATATAGATAGAGTATTGCATCAGCAGTGAGATATCTACTGGATCGATAGAAGGATCTCACCATTTTTCCAGCGGTCTTGGCATCAGACTTGATATACGTGTTCGATTTTAGATCAAGAGTAAAGGTCAATCCCAGAAGCTTGTCAAACCATGGAGCCTCCCCAAGATGAGAGCCATCCGTTTCAATTGATGCCAGATACGGATCAGAGCGTTGATGATGTAAAGATAGGAGCTTGGTTTTAGATGCATTAAAAGTAACCAGCTACTTCTCCCCCCACTGTACCACGCACTCAAGATCAGAGGAGAGAGAATCAGAGAGAACTTTGTCATTTACGGCCTTTGATGTGTTGCCATAGATGGTCGTGTCATCAGCATAGATGTCAACGAATGATTTAAGTATGTGTTTAGCGAGGTCATTGATGTAGATCAGGAAGGGAGTTGGGCCCAGGATGGACCCGCTTTTTTTTTTTTTTTTGCTTTTTTTTTTACACAGGCATCACCACATTATCAAGGTCAAGAGGTCACTCGAGGATAAGGGTTAAAGAGTGCACAGTAGAAATTGGACAAGATATATTTTTATTTATGCAGATTTCGTATTTATTATTCCAGAGCCAATGCTCTATTGAATCTTATATTTGGAGTTGTAACTTCGGACTAAATCGGGAACACATCTGGTCCATCTTGATCTCGTTTGGCGGAAAGCTACAACGGAAACTCTTGACAGATCTCGAGAATTATATTCGACAACTTTAATTTCCGATGTTTCCCAATTTGAGAAGCTACCTCTGGTCCTAGACAATCGCATTCTGATCCCCTCTACTGGAAGCGATCACTGTCTAACTCAAGTTTTTTTTTGTTGCCTTCGGGACAAAATCAAAGTGTAGTATCTGTTCCGGCAGATACTACAGCAAAGACCATATGTGGAGGAAACCCCACATATAAGACCTTGGTCAATGTAGGGGCAACCCTTCATACCAATTGTCACTATCCAGCTTCCCTACTCCCCGGGGAGTTGGTTCACATTTCCCCTTCACTCCTCACATTAAAAATCGGCCTTGTGTCTTATTTGCTCAGTGGGGGAGCAAATACATACCTCAAAGTGTAGTATCTGTTCTTCAGATGCTGCACTTCTATTTCTCGTTCTCTTTCAGTAGAGGAGAAATCCTTCACGACTGAGACAATTTTAATTTTTGTTCCTTTTCTCCACGTTAAAAAACGACCCAGGTGTCCAACTCTGTCCCGTGGGGAGGCATTGTAAATAGGAACTCAAGTCGCTCTCTCTCTCTCTTTTCAAATCTCTAACTCCGTCTGCTCCCTCTCACTTCCGGTTTCTCACTCCAAACCATCATTATATCTTTACATTAAACTCTAACTAAAGTCTACTTCATTTAATAATGACCTTCACGTACGACTCAGAAACTCTAGAGGTCAATCTATTTTACATTCTACATCCTTTACATCTTAACACAAATAATGTTCTCTATAAATATTTATTTTTGCAAGGATAAAATACTTTTTTTTTTACAAATATCACAACCACCATAATAATCGACTTTTATAATTTGTTTCCGGTGTTTTCCGGTACACTACCAATACAACAATAGTAGTGATTTCCAAAAAAGATTTAAATGAAATGCCTTGGGTGTAATCAGTTTAGATCGAAACCAACACATCTAGCACCCAAGCCGATTTTAACACCGATGTATCTATGGCTAGATACATAAGAAAGCACTTATCACAAGTCAACGGCTTTAACATTTGCCAGCGTCGTTGGATATGTCGGGGCCCTTATCTAAGGGAGATAACTCTATTTCACGAATACATAACCGTAAAATAAGCACGCACTTTTGTCCACTTGCGTGTGGATGTGTGTAACTGTTGAATTTCAAAACCGCATTTTTATGAACTTTTATATATAAGTATTTTTTGTATCTGGCAGTCTGGTTAGATAATCTCCGTGTCAGAATATTTTCATAAGTATCGATAATCGATAATCGATAATCGAAATAATACGGTGAAAGAAGGATTGGACGATTTTGAACAAAGTCTTACATAGCCTAAAATCACAAATGCATTTAAGACGTTTTATTATCACACAAGCAGTAAACTGGGCAAATAAAATTAATCCCAGATTCTTTGATATTAGAGGAGCGCGTTCGAAATGCGTGTTTCTGCTTGAAGCACAACTGAACCAGGATACTTGACTTTTTAAATGTTAAACTAAAATTCAAGCCATTATCACTGCACAAGCAGAAAGTCCCGGCCTAAATTAGTAGTGTTTTTATTGGAGGGGGTACTGATAGGGGCGCGTTCGAAATAAACGTTTCTCTTTAGAGCACAAATCAACCATGACACTTGACTTTTGTATTTTAAACTTTAATTTAAGGCATTATATTAGTTGTTTTTTTTTAATTAAAAGTAGGTTCTCTACAGTGCAATGTAAACTTTAATATATTTATGACTATGTCCCTACAATGAGGTATGTGAATCCTCTTCCCGGTACACCACGATGGGTACACCACGATGTGTGCCTTACTAAAGAAAGAATTTGACTGAAAAGTGGGCGATTTCACGTATTTTGATAACTATAAACATATGAAAGTTTGAAACATTCGGCGAGAATTATTCGATATCGTCCAATTTCAATTCCCCATGCTAGTATATATATATATATATATATATATATATATATATATATATATATATATATATATATATATGGTCCTTCTTTTTTTCGATTTTATTGAATAACATTTCAATTCGCCATATTTTGTTTGGCCATATTCTTCTCAAATAGACAAACCCACCAAGCCTCAATAAAGGAAATGGCAAAAACAATTGCTTCTGGCGACGATCGGATGTACCGATTGAAGCGTTTGAGAAGAACATGGTCGAACACCAACTACTGGGCGCCGTAATATATAACATGCCAGACTAAATAAAAAAAAGACCGTACGACGAATTGAAAAGTTATCCAAAAACATCGGAAAAAGCGAACTTAGTCGTGTTCAATCAAACGTGTATGAATAATGGTTTGCTGCCAAAATATACAAATATATATGGTCAGCCGGATACAGTGTTGTTTAGCAAGTTTACACAGTGCGGTTAAAAAATAATCTCTGCCCCCCCCTCGCCAATCTTTCACGAAAAACACCCGTCTAGCTGAATCCACTGTGAAAAATTTCCCCCACTCTATATCTGTGCCTAGATCAAAACGCGGATTCCATGAACAAATCTTCTTTCTTAGAACTGCACGCCTGTGGAACTCTGTTCCGTCTGCCTGCTTCCCACAGGACTACTACTTGGATGTCTTCAAGTCCTATGTTAACAAATTCCTAATGAACCGCCCCCTTAAATAAACACTTCATCAAGTCTCCACACTAACGTACTGTACTTGCAATAACCCTTATCCCTGAGTGCCTTCCGGGCCTTGATAAGTGGTAAAAAACCCCAAAAAACTACTACCTTAATCCAGATTTGAAACTCGACCGCCTAGACGACAATCGGCACTTCTAACCATTATCCTATTCGCCTGCTATGGCTGGGCATGTGAATTTACAATGTTTAAACATTGTCCAGACGCCTAAGCTCCATTTATCTACACAAAGAACATCGCTTCATACACTAATTGCAGTTTTTTTTTATCACTTGCTAATATGCTCATCGTGTGATAATTACTACTAGCAATGACGAATTAAATTTTATACAAAACTTTAAAACAAAACTAGTTTTTTCCCCAGATTCCCGATTCCGCTTAATCGTCCCCGCACTATTTTTAAACGAACGAGTATTCTACTAGTTTTATTTCAATTGAGTGAATGTAGTTAAGTAAGTTGAAGTAAACAGCAAATATAAACAGGCAGACAGGCAAACACGCGGATGAACCACAACAAATTATTTCGTTCTAATAAAAACTAGCGGGACCTGTGGAAATTCCACAGGGGACTTATTCATATGTAATATGTTGATGTTGGCATTCTGTAGATGTTCAATGTAAATGGAGATGATCTGATATTATCGTAGCTTTTTTGTTAAAACTACAAAAATATCAATCTAAGCTAGCACGAACCCTCTGCAAAGCCCATTGAGTGCATTAGATTGAATCGAATCTGAATAAAAACGTGTATATATATATATATATATATATATATATATATATATATATATATATATATATATAGATATATACGTTTTATTTTTTATTACCGTATCTTTCTGTTAAGTTACATTATTGTTTCAGCTACCGGGCGTTTTTTTTTGTTTTTTTTTTGCCGTCCTAAGCTTCCTCAGACTTTAACAGAATTGTTCGTTATTATGGGATTAAAGAGTGAATGATGTCAGGGGAGAGGTGCGAGAAGAGTGGAAAAAAGAGGAAGGGAACAAGGGGGGAAGGTGGGAGGGGGTGCTTGGTATGTCGGTAATGTTAAAGTTTTTGGCGTCTCGTTGGTGAGACAATTTCTTGATAAGTATGTCTTGACCTGTTGGGTGTTCGCTTAAGTTCGGAGGCGGGGGGGGCTATGATTCGGTGTATTTATTTAGTTTTTATTTGTTGTTAATTGTTTGGAGAGGATTAGCTATATATATGTATGTATAGATACATAGATAGATAGATGTATATATATATAGATATATACATATACATATATATACATATATATATATAGATATATAGATACATATATGTATATATATATATACATATAGCTTTAAGTAAAAGAGAAAAGATGAAGATCGATTCCACAAAAGGAGACTTATCCGGATATATATATATATATATATATATATATATATATATATATATATATATATATATATATATATATATATATAACACTTGATTTCCTTCAGCCATAATCGTAACCGAAACCAAATCTTTTTAAAATTTATGACAAAATTATTTATAAAAAAATAGCTGACTTAAGTGCCATCCGCTATAATCCAAACCGAAACCAAAACTTATGAAGAATTCTTGGTAAAATTATTCATGACAAAAAATAGAATTTCATAAAAATTAAATGACCCGGATGTAAGCGTGAGACAGATAATAACACACATGCTATCGTATTACTATATAGATGCCTCGCCAAGATCAGACATCAAATTCTATCCTGCGAAATTCAAGTTGTACAACAAGAACAACAACAACAACAAAAAGCTAACCACAACCTAACCCTAATTCTAACCGCGTACATCCTTTTATCTTTTGTTTATCTCAAGTGTTATCTAAATTGCTGCTACCGCATCAATCAATTAAAAAAATTGTTCTGTTCTTTAATGTGTTAACTTATTTTTTAATGATTATATAAAAAAGAGAAACAAAAGAGAGAAGTCATGTCAGAATCGCTCGTAGCTAATCTATTTTATTAGATCTTCCCAAACAAGAAATGTACACGTGTTTTCGAGATACGTCCGTTAAATGTAGACACTTAAAGATGAAGATAAACCTGTCGCATGCAAACCACAATAAATATCTACGTTTCTGAATTTTGGAGATGGTGTTGGTTATTCGTATTATTTGGATTCTTTATTTGAGATGAGGATTGGTTATTCATATTATTTGGATTCATCTGACTACTGTTCTCATCTTGAGTGTGATTTTCACAACGTTTCGGTCGATGTAACTTCCGACCTTCTTCTGGTGTGTCTTGTCGAACTCATAATTGTTTCTGTCAAACTCGTGAATTTGGACATAATTCCCGACAGGACTCTTTTGTTCTTTACAGGTGTTACATGTTCTTGTTCCGTCAGCCATGACCGGATCGGGGTCCTAAGTAATTCGCACTTGTATTTTTCAGGAAAATATCCTTTTTATAATTGATTTTCCCAAGTTCTTTAACAACTGTGTCACGTGTCCTGAAATTTGATGGTTCAATTCACAGTGTGGGCGATTGAAAATATATAATTGCGCATTACATTTGACCTCTATCTAGTCATAGCTGACAGGACAAGAGCATGCTTCCCCTGTGTAGTAGAAAAAAGGCTCCATTCGAAATTCCGACCAAAATCCCTGTGTTTGGCAGAAATATTCCCGAGTTCGGTAAGTGCACCTGAAGAAGGTCGGCGGTTACATCAACCGAAACGTTGTGAAAATAACACGCAATATAAGAACAGAAGTCCAATAGGTCCAAATAATACAATATATTATCTATTGTAGTTGAGCACAAAGAAATAAAAAGGCTATTATATAAACTTTTATAAAGATTACAGCACGACTAAGAGTATAAAATCAACTATGAACATTAAACAGAAATTGATCGATACTGGTGCATATTGCGAACATGATTCTCATAAATGTCCGGTAGGGCTGGACCTGAATATTACGCAAAGCATCGGAATATTCCGAGCGCTGATCAAGTTGATCAGCCAATCAGAATGCGATAATGATCGCGATATACCTATAAGAAGCCGAACAAAATGGCTTTTGATTAATTGGGAGAGAAGGGGAAAAAAGCTTCCAAACTTCTTTGTACAACATTTAAAATTATCGTAGACTATTTGAAAGGCAGGATGGTATTGCTATATATGGCATAATCGCATTGACACGCCGGTTCTCGTGAGATCACCGAAGTTAAGCAACGTGGAGCCTGGTTAGTACCAGATGGGTGGCCATTCTTGGGAATTCTAGGTGCTGTATGTGCTCTCCGCTTATCTCGGCATTTGTTTCCCGTCGTCCTGAACATACAATTCACTTGCCACTTTAACAATGTCGACTCAGGAGGTGTGGTTGGATATTGTGCACCTCCTGCCAAAAAAAAATGTCACGTGTAAGCACCCGTACGTGTGTATCTATAGTCTGTCAAAAAATGAAGGATCCTGTTTTATGTTATTGCTATACATTTTATGAGATCATAGTCCAATTTTTATGAAAACCTACAGCAGGAATTAGAACACACCCTTCTAAAGTCTTATTGTCATAGCTGCTGAATTTCAAAAATGCAATCTGGAAGTGAGGACAATTTAAAAGAACAATATGCAACAGAATTCTGTTCTAAACTTTTTAAAAAATGCCACAGAAACGTATTGAAGGATTCAGACTGCTTTTAGACAATCTTGCATGAATTGGGCATCAGTTTCTGAGTGTCTTAAACGATTCAAGGAAGCCAGAGAGTGTTTGAGACATAATGAGTAATAAGGTAGTCAGAACACCAGAGTTGATTGGCCAAATAAAGAATTTCGTGGTTAACGACCGTCTTGCGTTTATAGAGACGACAAATGCAGTTTTATGCCAGTGCAGGAATTGTGCACACAATTATTTGCAAGAAACTGAAGATACAGATATTTTTCACGACGTTTTTCTCAAGGGTGCTCAGAAAAGATAAAAAAGAAAGACGTTGGCATGACCAAGATCGCTAGCAAGACAGTAGCCTCTTTATTGTTTATAGCTTGGTCCCCCACAACTTTTGGTTATTCCCTAAGCTCAAAGAAAACAAAAGCTGTCGTTATGAAACAAGTGAGGAGATTAAAGAGGCTGTGACGAGGGTTAGGGTTAGGGTTAGGGTTAGGGATACGTTCACTGAAAAGGACGTCCATGTGGGCATCCCGAAGTTGTTGAAACGGTGCAGAATATGCATTTTAGCCGGAGGAGATTACTTCAAAGGGGACTAGAGTTTTATGTGTGCACTACCAATAAAAAATGCCTGGAAACTTATTGAAGGCACCTCGTATAAAGTTTAATCATATTGCAACACACGGCAATAAGAGAGGTTAGTGTAGACGCCGTAGTAAGCCGTAGAGTACTGCCAATAGAACAAACTAATAGCTTCTGAAATGCGGTGTAAGAAATGGCCACGAAAATGTCTGGAGAGGAGAATATGGGTTGGCTCGAAACCGATTACAGGAACGAACTCCAACTCCAACCCCAACCCAAACACTAAACCTAAACTCTTACATTAAACCCTAACCCTTATCATAAAACGAAAAAATATGTTTCTAATTATTTAAAACAAACAAAAAAATAAAACAATATTTATTCATAAACCCGACTCTAAAATAGATTCCATCCATAGCCCCTGAACCTCTGAACCCCTGAGCATAGGCCATCTACAACTTTTGTAGATGTTTTTGTAGCGAGGAGTTTTTTTTTACAGAGTGAGGGGCTAGCCCCACGCCCAACCTTTTCAGAAGGTACATACAGCGCCTAGTCTTTTCAAATGGTCACCCATCTGATAATGGCCACGCTCAATGTTGCGTAACTTCGGTGATCTGGCGAGAACCGGTATCTCAACGTGATTGTGCCGTACATAAAATAGATTACTGTTACCATATCTGGGCAAGAGCTGCTTGGCGCTCCCTACCCTGCCTTGATAAAATTCAAAACAACTTCAAAACCTAATAGATGATGCTCTTTTCTTGTCCCTGCAACCTCTTTTCCACAGAAGAGATCTTGTGTCTCTACTCTATTTTTTTATTTTCATGGCAAGTGCTCGATTGAACTCCAATCTATAGCCCCCTTGCCCAACTTTCTCCAAAAACATCGACTTAGCTACAACCACTATATATAATTTCCCCCACTCACTATCTATGCCTACATCTAAACACATATTCCATGAACATTATCCTTTCCAAGAAGTGTTCGCCTTTGAAACGCTGTTTCACTGACCTGCTTCCCGGTTGAATACAACATAGTAGCCTTCAGATCCAACGTAAACAAGTTTTTGTTGAGTCGTTCCTACAAATAACCAAATTATACCCAATTTACACTATTAGTAGTTAAAAGACTACCCACCTTATATTCATTAACCCTTATACTCGAGTGGCTTTCAGGCCTTAATGACTGAGGACACCTAAGTAAAAAAAAAGTTGTTGTTATATTTTATTTTGTTGTATTTCCCCTTTTTTATTGCAATTTTTATCTAAAGAATATTGTTGATTTCTGTTTCCTAGCGTTTTAAAAATTTGCGAACCGCGGCATATTCCGGTAGTTTATGTCAGGAGCTGTGCACATCTGAGCGGACATTTACAGGAATCCGGTTCGTAATATATGTACGATTACTAATTACCATCACCCCCACACAAACGGTTAAACATTGATTTTCAGATATACAGACAACAGGTGGACATGCGTAGCAACAAAATGCGTACCTAAGGACAAAACAAGTGTTGGGAAATTATAAAGCCAATTAATTAAACAATTACAGACTTTGTAGAAATCGAGGAACAAAGAAAAGAAAAAACTGAAAGACACGTCAGAAAGTATCTTGAATAACTCACACACACACACAATAAATGTGTGATAAGCGTTTATTTATATGTTGAGCAAGGAGAGAAACTTGCAGGTCAACTGACTCGGTTATTTTCAACCTAAAGTACACTTCATCAAAATTACATTCCAAGGGAGATAATCACTTACATTTTGTTTAACTCCAACAACAAGGTGAAAAAGTGATCAAAAAGACTAATGATTATTTAATATATAGAATATGTAGTCTTTAAATTTAAAAAAAAATGTACTTCTTTTAAACTCCGCGGCCTAACCTTCACAGGGAACATGAGTTGGAACAGATACATTGAGAACATTGCCAAGACCGCTGCGAATAAAGCTACTTACGCCTGAAAGTACCCTGCACCTCTATAAGGAAACAATTCACTCATGTATAGAGTACTGTTGTCACATTTGGGCTGGTGCATCTGCTACTAGTCTCTCACTCCTGAACAGAGCTCCAAAGACCTAATAGGTCCTAAACTGTCATCTAAGCTTCAGCCTCGGTCCCATCGACAAAATGTTGCATCCCTCTGTCTGTTGTACAAGCATTTTCATGGTGAATGCTTTGACGAACTACAAACACTTGTATCCCGTCGACGTAAATACCCCCGACAAACCCTACAAGCATCTAAATTCAACCCTTACACAGTAGAGATCCCTAGATGTAAGAAAACCTTCTACTCCAATAGTTTCTTCCACAGAACTGCTAGACTTTGGAACTCTCTTCTGCGTTTTCCTGCTGTACTGACGTGCAGAAATTCAAGTGTAATGTCAACAGACATCTTGCTACTCATTTCCTTACATAATATCCATATCACTTAAATCTCGATGATAGCCCTCTACTTCAAAGTGCCTTGTTTGGCGGGGGGAATGGTATTAAAATATGTATCATTTTTATTAAACAAAATAAGAGAAAATATACTAGCATCATATTATGTAAAGCCTGATTTTAGACCGTAGTCGAGTGTTAAATTTGTTACACTCTTTGTAGTGCTAGTTTCGTAATTTTTAAAACGGCGTTTATTCTGCATTTCAACGCTTATAATGCCACTAGCTGGACGCCTGACGTTGCCCGGTCGTACAATACACTTAAAGATGATAAATTTAATTTATGCAGACTGCGTATGTATTATTATAGAATCCGTCCTCTATTGATTATAATGTATTACGAGGAATAATTTGCACGGTGGACTAATTCGCAAAATAAATAAATAAATAACTAAATAAAAATGAAAATTAAAAATAATAATGATAATTTCATTCAGCAAATTTCATCTGTGTTTGTTTACAATGTCATGTCAGCTAATATTTGGGCTGGACGATGAATGCCCTGGAAATGTCACTTCTTATTAATGTTAAGTTTTTTAAATATGTCAACAAAGAAATAATTTGCAGCTATTTTAAATGGTTAGTATTATTTTATAGTAAACTGAACTCATTAATAAGAAAAAAAATGATATAAAATGGTGAGACACACTCGGGCTTGAACACTGGATCATTTGATCTCTAATCAAATGTTCTACTAAGTTAAATTTGAAAGGAGAGCAACTAAGTTCTACAAATTTAAATCAATTTCACACCCTAATCACAATCCATATATGTAAAAAATTTTAAACTCTATGGCAGATCTGGTAAATAGAATCAAATTTAAGAAAGAAAATGTACCCCCTCAAGCCGAACACTAGAAAAATTAATAACTTCGCACAGAAAGTGAAAAACGGATTCCATTATATGTCCCTGCTGATTAGACAAAAAATGACTACAAATTGGACTACTCCGCTTACTAAAGGCTCATGTATAAGGAAATTAATAAGTCTAACAAGATTGTACCCCGGATAAAATTTACTCTGATGCCAAAAACCTCCTACTATCAATAAACATTAATAAATTTAGAGAGCTTGACGCCAGGCACCCCATGATTTACTATAAAGGACCATAAACCCAATATCTAAGACAACCTTGTATTGGGTTAATTTGCCCCTTTCGCTCTGGTATTGGCACAGCGAGCAAAATAATCATAGACAGAATTATCCCTCATCTAATGGGGCAATTTAAACTATCGCTTCGGCAAAAATTCTGATTCAATGATGAATTGGTTTACTAGCCTTAAGGATAAAATTAGTCATAACTTTATTACATTCGGCATCAACAAATACTATCAATCAGTTTCTCTTATTCTTTTAATTAAGACCCTTATTTTTGTGAAAAACACTCAGATTTAACAAACTTAGAAAGTACACGGATTATCTTACTTAGAAGTTCTCTCATTCATTTGGTAATAAGCATTAAAATAGGAAGGATACTCCCAACAATTTTGATATCCTTATAGGTTGATCAGACTCTGCTTGGGTGACTAATTTGTTAGGGGGTTTCATGTTGAAATAACACAATGCATTTTGAGTAGATCCATAGAAGCCTACATAGGGATGAGGCATTTTTCGTCACAAAATCTATACCTAGGGATTACAATAAATCAACAGGAATCTTCACAATTTCTTTAATAATGTCGGACGTTCTATAAAAATCGGAACTAATAAGATAACTGTTGACTTCTTCGATATTACCCTTAATCTTAACTCGGAAACTTACAGTCCCTAACATAAGCCAAACCATACGCTCATATACATCCATAAATTCTTCAGTCACTCCAACTCAATAATTAAGTCTATAATACTATCTATTTAAAATACTATCTCTAAGGGTCCTGGATATGACCTTAAACTATATCCAGTGGTGAGGCTCCAGCTTGCGGGCTTTGGGGAGTGTGAAGCCACCCTTTAATTGCCATTACTTTCAGGTCCATTCTGACGCGGAGAGGTAGTACTTGTTAAGCTCCCAACTATGTGTAAAATAGAAACCGACTTGAAAAGAACAAATCTATTCTATTAAAAAAAAATTGTACAAAATCTTTGGATTCGGCATTAAATAACCTGAAAAGAGTTGATATGCCGTAAAATAAAACACAACTAAACCAAACTATATCTAAGCTATCTACAGATAACAAAACTTTCGATCTTAACTAAATATTCTACAACAATGCTCTAAGAAACTCGGGATACTCTGACATGGAAAAATATAACAATAAGAAAAATGAAACACCCCGTTTACATTCAATAATTACACACAATATTAATAGAAACGCTGTATTAACCATGAAAATAATAACCTCAACTATTTCATTCGCACACACTACAGCAAATTCAATAACGATAATAAGTCCAGCTCCACCTAAAAAAGACAAAAAAGAACAAATGGCATCTGGTTCAACCCCCCACTTCAGTTACAATATAAAAAAAACATATTCCTAGTGAATTTTCCAATATTGTTGAAAATTCACTTAAATACCCAAACAAATATAGCACTATGTTTAATGAAAACTCCACCATGATCTAATATGCTATAATGCCTAGCTTAGCCGATATCTTCCAATAAGAAGAAAATCAAAAAAGCACAAGCAATCCTTTTTCCCACTATTAACTAAAACTAAATGTAAATGTCCAGAATAAGCGTGAATACCCCCTTGACAACAACTGCATGCATAAGAATGTGATCTATTTTTGCATCGTAGCTGAAATACCACCACTCCCCCAAACAACCTCTTACACCCGTTCACAACCTCAAATTTCAGGACAGTGTAATAATAAAAACAATAAACTAACTCTCTCCGCCATTGAACATATAGAGATAGCGCAGGTAGTATGAAGAACGAGAGATCTCCCACGAATAACTCCCATAATAACAACTAAGACAACCAGCCCCACCACGAAACCCCCAGTCCCCTATATATTCCATACCCCAACCACAATAACAGTATATATAGTAGAACCCTTATCCGCAACAAATTTTACCAGAATGCACTAAAAACGTATATATATATATATATATATATATATATATATATATATATATATATATATATATATATATATATATATATAGGATCCACCTCCACGTTAATTGAACTGAGAATCTCAAACCACATGACATCATCAAACAATATGGACGCAGAAATGAAACAGGTAATATTTCTAATAATAATAATAATAATAATAATAATAATAATAATAATAATAATAAAACAGCTTAATAATAATTAAAAAAAAACAGCCTGAATCTAAAAAACAAAAAAAAAACACCCTTTTCTCAGTTAAATGGGGAATAATTTATAATTCCAAATCCGGTAACTCAACGATCTCGCTCGTCGAGCATTGTGCTACATTCAGACATAATAGACGGTTCCTATCGCTATTGAGATGTGTACACATCTGGCCACCAACTAGTAAATGGTCTTCAAAAAAAAAAAGGAAAACCGGTTTTCAACAAACGGAAATAGAATCATGTCGTCTTTTCTAGGGCGACGATTTTATCGTTCCACCCTGTAATCGAGGTTGACCGATAAAAAATTTATTTCAAACTTTATTGTGAGTTACAAAAAAGAGCTTAACCCTTGTAGACTAATTCTGCATTCATTGAATCGCGCTGAAAATGCTATTTAATATTGGAACCTGACAGACAAGCTAAGCAATCAACCAATTGACGGACAAAACCTCTCATAAAAATGCCAGGTCGCATATTGACACAAAAAGAAAGAATTGATCCGTGTAAACATCTTAAGTACTTCTCCTTTTGTGTCGAGACGGTGAGATAAAATGGCTATTCTCGTCTAAAGTCTCGCGTTATCTCATTGGCTTTCTTAAGACTCCCCTAAAAAATTCACTCATCTGATTAAATAGAAAAGTGTTTTCTTTTTGTTTTTTAATCATTGCATTTTTTGTCGTTTAAACATTATAAACTTCTAACAGAAAAATAGAAAGAATTTGCCTTGTTTATTATTCTCTCTCTCTCTCACTCACTCTCTCTCTTTCTCTTTCTCCCTCTCTCTCTACATACATACATATATTATTATTATTATTATTAGTAGTAGTAGTATTATTATTTACTATAATAATTTTTAAATACCTACAGACACTAGTGTTTCATTCTTTCAGGAATCATCAGTGCAGGGTGTCACCGGCAACAGAAGTCATGTCTGGCTTCATTAGCAAGGACCCGAATCCATTTAGCTACCGTCAATCACGAGAGATACAGTTGAATTTAAACATTTATTCTTATTAAATGCTTTTAACGTCAGTCAGAGTGATTTAGTCATTATATGACGATCTACGCATGAGCTAAGGTGACCGACTTTATTACAATTGAAAGTGCTCAACAATGAGAAACAAGTTTCTTAAAGGGGGTGACATTATATATATATATATATATATATATATATATATATATACATATATATATATATATATATATATATATATATATAATTTTTTAGCTCTAATCTACGAATATGAATGTTCTGAGGCTCTACCTCTCTTCAGCGTAGATTGACTGTTTCTAAGAATCGAACCCCGGACCTTATGTATTATAGTATGGCGGGGATTCCATAGTAAATGTTACTGCTTATTTTTATCGCCTATATATTTACGTAGATTTGTTGTTGATTTCTTAAACGATAAAACGCTTAACTTAACATTTTCACCTTGAAGATCTTGTTTCTTATGAAATCCCCCATATTTATATTAAGGCGTAAATTAATAATAAAATCAATAACAAATCTACATAAATATATAAGCAATAAAAATAAACAGTAAAATTATCTATTTCATCATAGATTACGTACCGGACTGCTTTACTGAAGAGGCTGAGGGTAAAGGTTGTGGACTGGCAAAGCATATCTCCAGACTTGGATGCAATAGAACATCTTTGGGGCATCCTCAAGCAGAAGGTGGAGGTGTGCAAAGTCTCAAATATCCGCCAGCTCTGCAACGTCGTAACAGAGTTAAGTTATCTAGAAACAGTCAAGCAACGCTGAAGAGAGGTAGGTCCTCGAAACATGATTGCAAATAGAGACAGAGATGGCTTCATTGCGGGATTCAATTCAATAACCATCGCTAATCGTAACTTTCTGCACTGACGATTCCTGAAGTATAAGAGAAATGTAAAAATGATTAACTGTTAAGTGTTGGGACATTATGTTGAACAAAGATGGCGGTGAAGAATCAGTGCAGTTCCGATCTTGAGTGTTAAGTTATTTCTAGTGACAAAGATGGCGGCGAGGAATCAAATGCACGTTCGTGACAGAGACGATGGCGAACTAATTGATTCCAAAATTCGACAAATAAATATCTACCCGATTATGAAACTCTCATGATGGGATGTTTTTCCTAGCAGCTTCGGCTGCAAGGATACAGGGTTGAGTACTCGTCAAGGATTCGTTCTTGACACTCAGCCCAACAAGTGAGGGGCCAGGAACTGGCTCACACCTGTCGGGCTGAGGTACACGGCCTGGATAATGCCAGGAGGTCCACCCTCCCAGGCTTTGGCACTTGGCTTTCCTGTGTGGCAAGTTTATTGCTTGTCGCTTGAGGCGCCTGACCTGGGAATGCCGACGGGGTTACTCAGGCAATTTTTACGATTGCAGGAGTAACCTTCCTTTAGGAGAGCCTACTTAGATCCCCACTTTCCGGCCTTGTGCCAACTAATGCCGTCGTTGGGCGCAATTAAATATCTACCCCATTATGAAACTATTTTAATGGGATGTGTATCCTAGCGGCTTCGGCTGCAGGGAGACAGGGTAGTAGTACACGTCATGGATCCGTTCTTGACACTCAGCCCAACAGGGGAGTGGACGGGAACCGGCCCAGCACCTGTCAGACTGGGTAATACCCATTAGGTCCAACCTCCCAGGCCTTGCCACCGGGCTTTCCGGTGGGGCAAGTTTATTGCTTGTCACCTGACGCGCCCTGACCTCGGAATGCCGGCGGGGTTACTCAGGCATTTATTTTGGCAATTGCAGGAGTGCTCCTCCTTTAGGGGAGCCGGCTTAGATCTCTATTTTCCGGCATTGTGCCAAATATTGCTGAGTTTGGCAGCAATTAAATAACTACCCCATTAAGAGTCAAAAACATTTTAACATATACATGTTTATTTATTTTTATTATTTTTAAAACGGACATGCATGTGTCGAGATTCCTACTTCTCTTCAGCGTTGCTTGGCTGTGTCTCCAGGAACCTCGATTGATGTGTATTACAGCCTGGCGCGTAATATCTTTGTGTTATAAAATAGAACTCATAGAAATGAAAAGTAAAGCCGGTTAGGGGGAATGACAATAAACGTATAAGGCTGACTTACAATATTAAGCCCATTAAATTTAGTCTATAATAATATGTAACGGTAAAAAGATTTAGTGTAAATCGGTCTATTAAAAATGACAGTGAATAAGTATTAATAATATAACTCAAAGTAAATAAAAAAAACATCCGTTGAAAAAAAACTTTATAACTTGTTGGAAGGATTAAAACATTTAAGTTCAATAATCCGACCAATACTTGAACAATAAGATATGCATAACTAAATACTAATTAACTATAACAAGATTTTCTTTTACACGGTGGTCACCACTTATCAAGGCCCGGAAGCCACTCAGGGATAAGGGTTATTACAAGTACAGTACGTTAGTGTGGATATTTAATGAAGTGTTTACTTATGAGAGCGGTTCATTAGGAATTTGTTAACGTTGAACTTGAAGACATCCAAGTTGTAGTCAGGTGGGAAGCAGGCAGACGGAACAGAGGTCAACAGGCGTGCAGTTCTAAGAAAGAAGCTTTGTTCATGGAATCCACGTTTTGATTTAGACATAGATAAAGAGTGGGGAAGATTTTGACAGTGGATTCAGCTAGACGGGTGTTTTTCGTGAAAGATTCGCGAGGGGGGACCAGAGATTGGAGTTCAGACGAGCACCTGCCATGGAAATAACGATAAAACAAGGATAGGCTCGCAACGTCTCTTCTGTGGGAGAGAGGTTGCAGGGAAGAGAAAAGGGCATCCCCCACTAAGCCACGAAGTCTATTTTGTACTCTGTCAATGCAGGATAGGCTGTTTTTAGCAGCTCCTGCCCAGATATGGCAGCAGTACTCCATCCTTGGACGTACTTGAGAATATAAAAACCTAAGTTAAAAATAAAGAAAAAAAATCAGTCAACTGAAATTCGATTTAAGAAGAACACCAGGTAAATCAGATTCTGGGATATTGAGTTTACAAGAATTACTTCCTTTAGACGGAAAGAATAATTTTACTTTTAGAAATAAAAAAAAATGTAAAACTTAGCAAACGCAACAAAAGTAAAGGCGATGAAAGAACTTATAATGTAAATGAATATTCACATAATCATATAACTAACAAAACTTACGAAATTAATTTAAATTCAACTATCAACTAAAAACTCCGAAGTATATAAACAAGAGAAAGGGGGGGGAGAAAAAACAAAGTAAAGTTTCGTATCTAAGGCAAATCACTTTAGCTGGACAATAAATTATGAGTGCAATGATTAATAGAACTTTAAAATAGGACTCGAAGAAATTTAAAATACATACAAAAATAAATGATTTTAATATCTTGATAGGAAAATCGAACTCATAGAAACTAACAGTTGAGTGGAGCAGAAGGAATGGCATGCTGGCATGAAGAATAGAACCAAAATATAGTAGTATTAATAAATAGAACCGACATCTTGCCGCCCAACTCCCTACAAAGTGCCCCTGTAGCTTATGTCCCTGATAATAGCCCCCTACATCAAAGTGGCAATGTGCCTTGTTTGGGGTGAAAAAGTGATGATAATAATAATAATAATAATAATAATAATAATAATAATAATAATAATAATAATAATATAATAATAATAATAATATATATATATATATATATATATATATATATATATATATATATATATACAGGGTATCCACCAAGTCTAGCTGCATGATCTACACGGACAGTGCCGACAAAGTCTGGCTGTATAATCTACATGGTGCCCACAAAGTCTGGCTGCATGATCTACATGGTGCCCAAATAGTCTGGCTGCATGATCTACAGGCTGCCCACTGTAAAATCTACAGGGTCTTCACGAAGTCTGACTACGTAATCTACAGGGTGTCCACAAAGTCTGGCTACATAATGTAGCCAGACTTTGTGGACACCCTGTATATATATATATATATATATATATATATATATATATATATATATATATATATATATATATATATACATGGTGTCCACAAAGTCTGGCTACATAATGTAGCCAGACTTTGTGGACACCCTGTATATATATATATATATATATATATATATATATATATATATATATATATATATATACTAGACTACTCGTGACCCTTTGGGTCAGTATGTTATATTAGCAATGGAATTCATGTATGAGCGTGACACTTGTGACGTAGAGAAAAATTGTTTTTTTTTTACATAACAGAAACATTTCTATGAAAGTATATTAAAATGAAAAAAGAATATAGATAGATTTCTATGAGTCGTTCCGTTTATTATAATTGATTATTTTTGAAAAAAAATTACAGTTACTGAATTATAAGTGGTTGGCCATACTTATAGGTAAATGTGCACTGAACAGATACCATAATACTTATTATAGTTAAATTCAAATTTTTATATATCTGCTTTTTTATATAGTTCATTTCTGTATTACGTTTAAGTTATTTTAAACGCCACTCTTCCCATGTTAAATAATAATTTCGAAATAATAACGTCAATATTTCAGCGTCCCAATTGTTCTTTTCTTTTGTTTTTTTTTTCGTTTAAATTATCCAAATAAACAATTGTTACTACTGTCTGCTTTTTTTACATCGTTCATTTCTGTATTACGTTTAAGTTATTTTACATTTCCCATGTTAAATAATAATTTCGAAATAATAACGTTTATATTTCAGTGCGCAGGACATGCGAACATGCGTAACTGGGTGTCGTAAACCGGAAAGTGGGTTACATACATCGTTACAAGGTCATTTGAGTTTTATATTACACACACACACAAACACACACACACACACACACATATATATATATATATATATATATATATATATATATATATATATATATATATATATATATATACTAGCTGTACCCTGCCACGCGTTGCTGTGGCTCAAATTGGCGCAATGGAAAAGTACCAAAATTAGAAAAAGCATGTGTCTTATAGGTTTAATTTTCCAATATGGGTACACAGTTTTTGTTGTTCCATTTTCTTAGCTGATATAGAGATTTTCCGGTTTGGTGACTCTTGAATACGTAATATAAATTGTCCATGTAAAAAAAACAGTCAGTGTGTAACTGTAAGGCCCACAATTGTAAAGATTGTTTCCTGTACTTTGTTGATGGTTATTGCAAACGACAATAAAATTGGAAAGTGCAATTTATTAAAACGTAATGATGTATCCGGTGGAATCATAGGAATGCATTGAATGAAGATATATTCATCTGTAAAAAGTCCTGTTATGATTGTTGTTTCTATGATATTGTTTTTTAATTTTTTTTTACTGCAAGCCATGTGCCTTTGCAAAGCTTGGATAGGTCTATATTTCACAACCTGATAATTAGTACGCCAAATTTCAGCTGCAATACAAGCGGTGGTATCCCTGACAAATATAGCTGTTGGATAATTAACCACTTTATCTGCTTTCACAACAGTGTCGATGGATTTGTATTTGACTACCTCACTTGGAATTTTACATTGAATAATAGCATGGACGTCTTTGTATTGACCTGCAAGAATAGCTCGTTCACTCAGTCAAGTGTAATTCTTATAATTTGAATATCTGCAAAAACCTTTTAAACTAACTCTTCTTTTGATGTAATGAAATTACAGAAGTTAAAAGTCGAAGAATTTTGCCCTTATCTCTGATCAGCTGGCACTTTTCCGTACCCAATTTCCCACAAGTGATGCAAAGATTTATCTGCGGATCGAACAGTCTGCAACTGGACCTTCATATTTTGAGTTCAGTTTAGTGTCTTCACATGGCACAAAAATGTAGAGTATTTGAGGCAAGCACTTATTTCATCTGCTAGTGTTAATTGAAGAATAACAGGTAACATTTGTCTGAAATCTCCTGCAAGCAATATTACTGCATTCCCAAATTGTCTGACATTGTCACGCAAATCTTGCAAGGATCGACCAAGAGCCTCAAGTGATTTTTTGCGTACCATTGTGCATTCCTCCTTAACAATAAGTTTGCATTTCTGCAATATTTTCCCCATATTGGATGTTTTGGAGATGTCGAACATCAGATTTTTGAAAAATTGAATGTTTCAAAGTAGAATAAATAATTCTTCTACTTGGCAGCAAGGTCGCAGGTATTCCTCATGCAGCAAGGGCTAAGGCTATGTCATTTTGTTACCGAATGGCTGCCAAAATCAATTTAGTAAGAAAGGTTTTACCAGTTACTTCTTGTGCTGTTCAAAGTAGCAGTAATTTCCAAATAACTTCTATTTTTCACAGTCAGTAAATTAGGTGACTAAAATAGGATTTATCCATGTTTTGACAATGCCTTATTCACTGTAATTAATTTAAGAGACTAAAATAGGATAAGGGATTAGAGATGGGCAGATAGAGAGGAATATATATAGATAGAAAAGAGAAAGTGAGAGGAAAATAGAAAAAGAAAAGGAGATAGAGAGAGATAAAGGGATTGATAGATAGACAGAGAAAAGGGGAGAATTAGAAACAGAGAGGGCGAGGCAGAGGAAAGAAGAGAGAGATAGAGGGAGTTAGAGAGAGAAAGGGGCTCAAAGAGAGATGGAGAGGGTGATATAGAGAGAAAGATAGATTGAGAGATGGAAAGGGAGAGATAGATAGAGAGAGATATTAAGAGAGGAAGAGAAACAGAAGGTGAACAACACTTCACCGTTTTTCCTCTTTCAGTAGGGATGAAATCTTTCAAGACTGAGGCAATTTTAATTTTTTGTTACTATCCAGAGTACCCTTTTTTCGGGAGCTAGATTTTCCACACATTAGAAACCGACCGGGTTATCTGTACTTTGACTTAACCAATTAATAAAAGAAAAAGATATTGTAAAATTTGAATTTAATATGAAAATACTATTTTAAAAAATAGCACGATCACAGAAGTGCCACTTTATGTACTCCTTGAGCGTTGAGTTCCATGGCGACCAGCATAATTATTTAATGGTCGCTCTCTTAGCCCCCTCCCGATAATCAAGGCTAATGCATGCGCACGTAACATTTTTTTTATTTACTGACGTTGGCTTAGTAACTAAACGATTTATTGATAATTTCGTAACCCTTAAACGCATGTTGGAAGATTTAAATTGGTCCATTATTGTTGTAATGAAAAAAAAAAGTTTCATTCAACACAACACCAAAAACACATATTAATGATAAATGATTTATTATTCTATTCATTGAAATTTACTCATTTTTAAATAAAAAAGTAAAGAAAAGTTAATAAAATAATAACTGGTAATGTGCGTATGTAAAAATGTTTGTAAAAGTGAGAAATTATTTTAATCATTTAAAAAACTTGATATTTTTTTAGATTAGATCCACCTTATAACGACCCCCAACCTCTTCATCTTAAGAACAGCTTCCGGAATAAGCACCATTTTTGGAGGGAGGGGCGAAGAAATATTTGCAAAATTTAACTGATATTTGTTGTCAGCATACCCACCGGAAAATATTATTTAAAAAAAGGAGGGGTTCAGTGCCCGTTGCAGAGAAGTACATTTATTTATCAATAAAAGTTGCAGAGAAGTAGATGTATTTATCAATGAAAGTCGTCATTTAAAAAAGAAGATTGTGGAGGTGGACCTAAATGTAAATGTAAATATTTACCCAAATAATTATCCACTCATGTAAATTAAAAATGTCTGTAAAAGTGAGAAATTATCAATATATGGTTTAGTTATTTTTTTTTTAATATTCATGAAAAGAGTTAAGCCAGCGTAAGTAAATACATGAATTACAAATATTTGTAAAAGTGAGAAATTTTTAATAAATGTTTAGTAACTTTTTTCTTTTAATATTCATAAAGAGTATTTTTATTTCCAAAATTCATGAAAAGAGTTAAGCCAACGTAAATAAATAATGTTTGTAAAAGTGCGAAAGGCAACGAAAGTAAATAAATGATGAATGTTACGTGCGCATGCGTTAACCTTGACTAAGAGGGGCTAAGCGAACGACTATTAAATAATTCTGCTGGTCGCCATTGAACTCAACACCCAAGGAGTACCCCACTTTATTTTAAATATTTATTTTCCAAAGAACTGTTTGAATTAATCAATAATGAATAAAATGGTGCTTCTACCCTTTATGCCGAAATTGGAGACTACATTTCTTTTCACGCACTTGCTATCCAAATCTAGGGGAGACATCATTATATGGTTGAACGATTGCTTTCGGAAAGGGAAAGAATAAATTTACCAAAATTAACATTTATTACTTCCGGAAACGTTAAATTAAACTAAAATTATCATTTATTACTTCCAGAAACTTGGTAAACCGATATTACTGGAGAAAATGATGCTTGACAATTCAAAAGAATGTTTAAAATTATTTATTTGTTTGAAAAAAAACTTTCGGAAAGAACTATGAAAAAAAGTAAATAAAGAAAGTGAAAAAGAATATATATCCATCATTGTTTAATTGGAAATGTTTCGATTTAATTAATGAGCACCGGAAAGTTTTTCATGGAACAATTTTTTTAATTAAAAACAGAAAATTGAAATGACATATTCATAATAGTTTAAACGATCGCCATTTGAAAACCAAAACATTTATTAGTTTTTTTTGTTTGATTGTTTGTTTATTTTTTCGTTTGTGTGTGTGTGTGTTTTTTTTTCGAACAAATAAATAATTTTATACATTTTTAATTAAAGCAACTTTGAAAGGCCAACAACAAATTAATTTAAATGATTGTTTTGTTTTTTAATGGAAGAGTGGGTTGTTTATAATTGTTATATTTTTTTACTGGGAATAGAAATATAATTGTACAATCATTGATTGAAAAGTTTGCGTAAAAAATATAATTTTAAGAAAACAATTTTGAAATGAAAGCAACATTGGACTTTTATAAAATAGTTTTGTTTTTTTTCGAACAAATAAATAATGTTAAACAGCCTTATGAATTGTCAAGATTTTTTTGTCAAATAAATAAATTTCAAGCAATTTTGCAATAAATAGCAACTTCGTTAATTTTACGACTCACCCCAGCATATTATAAGCACCCTAACCTCTCAATGTTCAAACGGCTTTCGCAATGAACACCCCCAAACCTCCCCATGTTAAGAACTGCTTTCGAGGTTTGTGGAAGGGCGTGTTTAATTTGAAAGCCGTTTTTAACATGGGGAGGTTAGGGTATTTATAATACGCTGAAGCATCTCGTAAAAATAAAACCGTTTATAAAAAGTTAAAACAAACTTTTTTATGTAAACAATGCCGCGAAAGAAACTAAACGATTAAAACGCAATGTTTGATGAGTGAAAAGCTTTAAGATAAACAAAGAAATTTAAAATTTCAAAAATTTGTAAGATACATAAATGTATTTAAATTTTAAAAATAGTTGTTTTTTTTGTGCTAATACAGAGAGTGATCCGCGCTATTTTTTAAATCGTATTTCCACGTTTAATTAAAGTTTTATGATATGTTTTTATTCAATTGTAAGGGTAAAGTACAGATTAGGTGCAAAACACCCTCCCCTCCCCATGTTAAGAATGGCTTTTTAAATAATAACGTTATTATTTCAGCACGGATCAATAAATACATGAGTAGTTTTTTTTCTTGTAATTCTTGTAATTCTTGTAATTCGAGAGGAAGTTACCGGCATTAAAATCGGGCAGTCTTGCAGAAACGACTTACGAAAAATATTTTAATTAATATTTTTATAATTCGCAATGTTGAATTATTTTAATAACATGCAAACATTCTTTGACTTTGCAGATAGATCTTCTGAAAATTTCAATTAAATTGGTAATAAATGGTTTTATCGATTTAGAACGAACCAGGAATTACATATATATATATATATATATATATATATATATATATATATATATATATAAGTGGTTTTTTGTTTTGATTTTTTAAACGATAGTAATGTTTATGTCTCCGCCTCGGAGAACCGGCGTTTTTCTTAGAAAGTCGCCAAATTCTATTTGGACGTATTATTTATTTATTTAATAAAAACAGTAATCTACGGACACGCGTGTTTCGGAGCCCTATTCCTCTTCAGCGTAGCTTGACTGTTGGTAGGATTCGAACCTTGGACCTTATGTATTTCAGTCCAGCGCCCTTATCTACTGCGCTATGTTCCCATAGACAATTTACTGCTTCGTTTTTATCATTCATCTGTTAAACAAGTTACTACTCTAAAAGTAATGAAAGGAAAATAAGTTAGTAATTATATAACACAAAGAAAATAGAAAATACCTTGGGAAAGAAACTTTGAAAATATGAACTTAAGTTCAATAATCCGACCAATATTTGAACAATAATATAAACATGGGTAACTACCAATTTAATATAATAACAAGAATAAAAATAAATGGAGAAAAATGAATTTGTGATTATTATGCACATGGTATTAGATTTTAAAAATGTAAAATTAATTATAATGCGTTAACAAAAAATATAGAACAAATCAAGTCAACTGATTTTTTTTTTGCGTTTTCACCCCAAACAAGGCACATTGCTACTTTGTTGCAGGGGGATACTCTCAGGGACATAAGCATCAGGGGTACTGTGTAGGAAGTTAGACAGCAAGATGTCGGTTCACGTTACACTTGAACTTCTGCATGTCAGTGCAGTCGAGGAAGCAGGGACCGGGAAGGGAATTCCAAAGTCTAGCTGTTCTGGGGAAGAAACTGCTGGAGTAGAAAGGTCTCTTGTATTGAGGGATATCTATTGTGGAATGGTGTGATTTAGCTGCTTGTTGGGTTTGTCGGAGGTATTTACGCCGAGGGGGCACAAGTGCTTGCATTTCGTCAGAGCATTCACCGTTAAAATACTTGTAGAACAGGCAGAGGGATGCAACATTTCGTCGATGTGAAAGAGGCTGAAATTTAGCTGACAGTTCAGGACCTATCAGATTGGCGACTCTCTTTTGAATCTTGTCTAGGAGCGAGAGACTAGTGGCAGATGCACCAGGCCAAATGTGACAACAATACTCCATACATGGGCGAATGGTGGCCTTATAGAGGTATAAGATGCTTTCAGGCGTTAATAGCTTTTTATCGCGGTAGAGAGAACCCACCTTCTCCGCAGCAGTCCTGGCAATGTTCTCAATGTAATTGTTCTAACTCATGTCTCGTGTGAACGTTAGGCCGAGGAGTTTAAAAGATGTGCGTTAAAGAGTCATCCTATTTAAGATTTAACATTCTATTGAAGTAGAAAAGAAGGGTGATAAGATGCTGCATATTCAGTTTACAATCTCCCTTTGACTGCCATTAAGATTAACATAGAAGAAGAAAATATATGTTACATCTAAAATTCTAAATTTAACAACTTAGCGCACACAACGTAAATAAAGATACTATATGAAATTATTAATAAAATTACATATACAATAGAAAAATGTTCAAATATTTCAGCATTAAGAATTGATTATATAATGTTAAATTATTTTTTTGTAATTCTTAATGCTGCAATATTTTATGTTATAACTTTATTAAAATTTTTACTAGAATATCTTGTCCTATTCTTTTTCTTGTTTAAGCTTAATTATATTACATATAATGCTCGCATTTTTCTATTGTAATCCATGAATTTTCCAGGCTTCTAGTAAATTCACTTGTTCTTTGTTTAATTTCAGTCTTATTTTTCGCCCCTACAAATATAACATTGAAATATATACAGCAATGTACGGAACTGGTCTGCTTTCACTTGTTCCTCCTCTTCTTGCGAGAGCGGTGAATTAGCAGAAACAGTAGTCGCTGAAACGACGTGGTTGTTATGGAAACCAATCATAAAAAAAAGTCACTCGCCTCCTTACGTTTTGTACGATTTTGAACACCAGTAAATTTATTATAACTTTTGTTTTACTGAACGAATTTTTTTTTCCACAATATAGCTCAGAAGGTGATATTTAAACTACAATTGTTTGAAATTTCGTCGAAAAATGAATGAGCGGTGTTGCTTTAAAGCAGTTATAAATGACTAAAACTGACACTTAACCGTGGTTGAATGATTACAAAGCATATTATAACCAATGACGATGTTAACAGAACTTGTGTAATTAAACTTCGAAAAATGTAAACAAAAGAAAAGAAAAAAGAAAAACAGCATAAAGTTTCGTAATTAAGGCAAATAAATACTTAAATACTTATATAAACTTGAAAGAAGTGTAAAACAAATAAAAAATAAGCGAATAAAAAATTAAATCAATTAAAAATTAAAATACAACAAAAATAATGCGAAAAGATAAGAAAATTAAAAATATAAATGAAAATAAATTCACTTTGACCCTGCAAACTGTTTTGACTCCTAGTGGGGGGGGGGTATTTCTTTGCTGCCCACCACAGCAAAATGTGGCACAAGGCCGGAAGGTGGAGAACAGGCGAGCTCCCCTAAAGAAGGGGCACTCTTGCCTCAACAAAAATTGCCTGGGCACCCCCATCGGCATTCTCCGGTAGGGCCGGCTTAGGCGACAAGCTATTAACTTGCCCTACGGAAAGCCCAGTGGCAAGGCCTGGGAGGGTGGACCCCCTAGGTAGTACTCAAGCTGTGTACCTCAGTCCGACAGGTGCTGGGCCGGTTGCCGGCCCCTTAACTGTTGGGCTGAGTGTCAAGTAACGAATCCTTGATGAGTACTTCTACCCTGTCTCCCTGCAGCCGAAGCCGCCAGGAGACACGTCCCCCCCCATCAGACGAACTAGTGGGGGGGGTATGAGACCGATGAATTCGCCAATCGTTTTTATAACCACCGGCTGTGATAACCAACCAAGGAAAACCTTCCAAAGTTACTATAAAAATTGTCGAATTTTGGATTCAATCATTTATTCTTTGCCGCCATCTTGGTTATTGCCAATTACACTCAGGATCTGATCTGAACTACGCCGCCATCTTTGTTCAACATAATGTCTCAACACTTAACAGACCCTACTCGTCGAAACGAGAAGGAACTGTAAAGAAAATGTCCCTAATCAATGATTGTTAAACAAGCACTTGCCCATAGCTCAACAGTGCTCAAACTGTTAGTTTATTTATAAACAAACGGACAGTGAGTTTCGCTTAATAGCCAAACGAAACATCGGGTGAAAGTACATTTGCCACAGTGCTTAACCCAAACAGGGGGGGACTTTAATATATATATATGAGGGTTGCACCATCTTTTCAGACGAGTGCCACTCCCCCAGACACTTAAAGTCCATGAGCCCAAAAATGATTTTTTTAGTCATACCGGTGAATGTATACGCTCAAGCAGGCATGATACTGAAGACGGTCATTGAGATCAATTATTACATGCTTCCAACATTTAAAGCCTTCACGGGTTACAACTTTTCCATACACAGATGATGTTACAGAGTCTTAACTTTGTTCGACATGCAAGTCTCTCCCTCAGTTCAAAATGTTGAGATCCAGTAACAAGCAAGAACAAGATAGCAAGCAACAAGTTAAACTGCAGACCAGCTTAAGGCGGGTACTGATCTCCCACTTTATGTTTTTTTTGTTTAAATCAGATATTTGCTTCTCCTAGAAAGGTTGCCTTCAGCACGGCTCACGGGAGCCCTCTGCACCCCAAATAATAATAAAGATATATATATATAAAGCTGAACGTCTGTGTGTGTGTCTGGTCACGAATAGTCTCCTATATGGTTGACTATTATAGAAAACTGATCAAATATAATGATAGAAGATGTATGGAGACACAGGAGTGTGTATGTTTGATCTGGCAGAACAGTGGGTCATTAAAGTTGTGGGGGTCTGCGTTCGCGCCTGGTCCACAAAGTATGGAAATAAATAATTTTAAAATAAAAAAAAAAGTTTACAAATGTTTTTGATATAGATGTACATAAGAATACTTTGATAAGTAGGTTTTAACTTAAATAGGGATGGCATAATAAAATTGTGGGGTCTGCGTTCGCGCCTGGCCTCCATAGAATGGAAATATGCACAAACTTTAATAAAGACTTTTAATATCTATCTGCGTAAGTAAATTTTGATAATTATGTTTCAGTTCGAAGAAATATGGTATAATAAAATTATAGGGTATTCGGTCGGTCCTGACCTCCATAGAATGGAAATATGTCACAAAGTTTAACAAGTTTTTTTGATATAGATCCACAGAATATTGTGATAAGTGTTTCAGTGTGAATAGGTATGGTATATTAAATTATGGGGTTTATCTATTTTATTTTTATTTTCATCACATTTTGCTTTGGTTTTGATACTCCCAAATTCGAAGCTATCTTTTTACAGCCCTTCCTTTTCATAACCTATCATACTTTCATAAATCAGAGTCCATTTTCTGTAGGCTGTTTTTGAACCCAGTCAACGACGAGTACTTTTGCTAGTATATATATATATATATATATATATATATATATATATATATATATATATATATATATAATCACGTTCTCGTCAGATCACCGAAGTTAAGCAAAGTTGAGACTGGCTACTATCAGATGGGTGACCATTTCCAAATTCTAGACATTGTAGGTACTCTTCGCTTATCTCGGCATTATTTCCAGTCGTCCTGAACCCCCACTGGTATTTAACAATGCAGTCTAAAGAGATGTGGTTGAATATTGCGCAACGCTTGTAACAAAAATTGTGCGCAAGTCGGTCAAAACTGAAGGAAGCTAATATATATATATATATATATATATATATATATATATATATATATATATATAAATCTGTTCCGCTACATAAATGTTGACGAGTATTAATACTGCTTCTTCCCCCCTCCAAAAAATTTGGGACAATATTAAAGCAAGCATTTCTATTTCTACAATAGCAATTTCCTGTTTTATTATTCGACTCGTATGTACAATTACGTTGTCGGTTGGCTTTTCTATCATTTCTAGTGTGTTATGTCATGATTTTATAGTTTCTATTATGTTACGTTTTGTTTTTATCATTTCTAATATGGTATTTTATGTTTTTTATTTTCATTTCTAGTATGTTTTTCTTTGCAGGAAAGGCAATTTTATTTTGTTGTTGTATGTTCTGTTTGCGAGAGAAGCTAGATTGTGTGTGTGTGTTTTTTTTATGATGTATAAACGTGTGCTTATATTCTCTACTACGTTACGCAATGATTTATCGATTTCGCTACTGGTGTTTTATTTTTTGGGGTTTTTTTTCATTTTATTTTATTTTTATTTTATTTTATTTATTTGCTTATTTATTTTTTGATAGACGAATTGAAACAGATTATGTCTGCTTTTCGGTTTTTTATTGTTTTTAAAGAGGATGTATCTACCAATATCTGTTCATATCTGATCGTCTTTATAATGTTAATAACGTTAATAGATAACCAATTGAAATGTAAACGGATAAATAATAATAAAAAAACGGTAAAACATAAAGGTAAACATCAATGGAAAAAGGAAAGAAAATCTAGAAATATATAGTTGCAAAAAAAAACAAGAAAAAAAAGAAAAAAAAAATGAAATAAAAAACAAACGTCGAATAAAAACTAAGCCCGTCAAATCCTTTAGGTGAAGCACTACGTTAAAAACTCCGGGAGGAAAATGAAGCCCTGTCAGCCATTTTGATATTAACCGCGCCAAAAAAAAACTGCACAGAGAGGAAAATTAATAAAATAAAAAAAAAATAAAAACTCCTAGAGAGAAGCGAAATAATAAGAACGCAATGATAGTGAAAAGTATTGACCAGAGGGTGTCATTTGAGGGAGAGAGAGAGAGAGAGAGAGAGAGAGAGAGAGAGAGAGAGAGAGAGAGAGAGAGAGTGGGGGAGCGGGGAACAGGTGGAAAGACAAAGAGAGAGACAAAAAGAGAGAACATATCGAGGATAGATAGGGAGAGAGTGAGAGAGCGAGCGCGAAAGAGAGAGAGAGAGAGAGAGAGAGAGTATGAGCGAATGAGCAAGATTTACGTTCTTCTATGCTTCAAGCTTGGCAGAATTTAGACGCCAGTCGAGGTAAAATGGAGCCGATGTACGAGATAAATAATCGTGAGCCCTTAATGTATGCTGGACATTTAACGACCTTTTCCATCAGCTAATTTATCTGAAGACAATAATAATAATACTATTTATAAAAAAAAAAAACAGAAAGTCACGAAATTTTAAGCCACAAATGTCAAACTGAAAACGTAAATAAACACAAACATATTTGTGTGATACGTCCACCTAATCTGCGCGTTTTTAAAAACGAGTAAGAATTATTTAAAAAATGCTACCGTACTTTGGGGTAATTGTGCCAAGTCGGGTGTAATTGCGCCAACTAGGTAAAAGTGCTCTTTTGGCAACCACGCATATAAAAAGCACATTTTGTTTTAGCAATTACCCCCGCATTTGGCGCAATTATGTAAAAAGTAAACATGATACAATGTCTCAGTTTTAAGAGTTACAGCTATATCAGTCATGTTATTTAAAGCAAGAGCATAATTAAATCATTCGTTGACATCTATTCTGATGAAACAAGCATCTATGGCAACACATCAAAGGCCGTAAATGACAAAGTTCTCTCCGATTCTCTCTGCTCTGATCTTGAGCACGTGGTACAGTTGGGGAAGAGGTGGCTGGTTACTTTTAATGCATCTAAAACCAAGCGCCTGTCTTTACATCATCAACGCTTTGATCCCCATCTGGCATCAATTGAAATGGATGGCTCCTGTTTTGGGGAAGCTCCATGTTTTGACAAGCTTCTAGGATTGACCTTTCCACCTAATCTGAAATCGAACACGCACATCAAGTCTCCTGCCAAGGCCGCTGGAAAAAATGGTAGGATCTTCTACCGCTCCAGAAGATCTCTCACTGCTGATGCAATTCTCTATCTATATAAAAGCCAAGTACTACTTTCATATCTGGGCAGGAGCTGCTAAAAACAGCCTATCCTGCCTTGACAGAGTACAAAATAGACTTCGTGGCTTAGTGGGAGATGCCCTTTTCTCTACCCTGCAACCTCTCTCCCACAGAAGATACCTTGCGAGCATATCCTTGTTTTATCGTTATTTCCATGGCAAGTGCTCGTCTGAACTCCAATCTCTGGTCCCCACTAACCTCTCTTCATTAAACAGGATCCCAAAATAGTCTCAAAGCTACTAGTTCATGTACTATCAAATTGTTCCAGTGCATCTCTGTCGCCCAAAATGTTTTATATATGTGCTATTTTACAAGTGCTTTAACGGAACGTGCTCTGAAGTGCTCCTTAAATCTGTGCTGCACGAAGTAAATACTCCCGACTTACCCGTTAATCAGCAACACCTCACGCATTTACTGTATTAGGGCCGATGTTGGAAAGCCTTTTAGAACTGCTTGACTTTTGTAGCCCCCCCCCCAATTGTTCTGCTTTATAAATCGTACTGATATGCAGAAATTTAACTCCCTACTTAAAATGCCCTTTTAAATATTGTCCATAATTCACAATATTCCGTAACGTCAGTAACAATTTGCGTAAAGAAATTGGTACTTTTGCATTTACAGACTCGCAGTTTGCACGAAGGTTCTCGGGTGTGCTCGACCGCTAACCGGAATATCCATTTCCAAACAACTTACTGCATAAAACCATTTAATTTAATTTAATTTTTCTGAATTTTTGAGATGAGGATTGATAAATTATCAATTTGTATTATTCAGACGACTGTTCTCATGTTGGTTGCCATTTTTACATTTCAGTCCATGTAACCAACTACCTTATTTAGGTGCATCTTTTCGAACTTAAAAACCTATTAATAATTTTAAATCGACAAGGCTATGCCTATGGAATTGTCTTCCGTTGCCCTGCTTCCCAGCTGACTACAATATGGTTGTCTTCAAGTCTAACATAAACAAGTTCTTGATGAGCCGTTCTATATAAGTTAACAAATTTTACACAATTTCAATTACTAACGATCACTATATTGCCCAATTTCTACTGTACACTCTTTAACCCTTATCCTCGAGTAGCCTCTTGGCCTTGATAAGTTGTGATGCTTATGTAAAAAAAAACAAAAGTGGCCGATCGCTAAGCGTTAAACTACGAGAAAATTATAATGATAAACAGGAAAAACAGGGAAATACAATCAATAGAATTACAAACATTTGTCTTACCCTATCGTGATCCTAACTCTAATGCCAACCCTAACTCTAAGCCCAAGCACTTTCCTAGCTTGTGCGATCGAAATTATTTTATTTAATTTCTTCTAATTTGTAAAAAAAACGTACCCTTCATAGATCCATATTTGGTAAAATCAGACAATGAGGAAACGCTCAGCAGATCCCTTTCCTGTTGCTTCTGTTATCTGCCGAGCGAGCTTGAGCTAACTTCGTGGAAATAGTGGGTCGGTAAATGCAGAAGGACACAAGAATTAATAGCATTTAAATAGACAAAATTCAACCTGAAACGTAAACGTGACAGGCTGATTTATGGACAAAACCTCTTATTGATATGTTTGGTCGCATTAAAAAGTTTCTATGCCAGTAACGATTATTGTTTAACGAAATGCCCAAGACTGTGCGCTCAAAATACCGTTGGACAAGAACACGTGTCGCTTCTACAGAATTGAACGAAAAAATTGTCGCCCTAGAAAAGATGACATGATTCTGTTTGTGGAAAGTCGCTTTTCTGTTTTTGTTGCAGACCATCTACTAGTTGGCCAGTTGTGTACAAATCCCCACGAGCCATAAGAGCCTTCCATCATGTCGGAAACTGACACAATGTTCAACAAGGGAGATCGGAGATGCGCCGCTGTACAACTCATGCTCTCTACTGATACAAGTTATGACAACAGGGTCGTTGTCAGCACTCTCAAAACGCATCGCTGGATTGCCAGGAATAGGAGGGACGTACCCTGGGTGATGAAAACTAAGTTTCCGTCCACTGTTATGGTCTTTGGTGTGGTTTCAAGTGAGGGCCACATCATGTCATCTCACATATTCGAAGTCGACTTGAAAATTAACATCAAAGTTTACCTGGATGTGCTTACGAGAGTGGTGATCCCCTGATGCAATCAGGTGACGGCTGACAGACCCTGAGTGTGGCAGCAGAACTCGGCGCGGCCTACGAGTTCAAATAGACCGAGGCTTGGCTTTAAAAGGAATGCTACGCCTTCATACCATTCTCCTACTGCCCCATCTACCTCAACATGAACTTAGTTCGTTCGGTCATAAGCCAAGAAAATCACCAACATGATCTCTCACAGCACCAAAGCCTATCTGACCATCGGCATTTGCCGAGCTCACAGTCTCTAGCCAGTATAGAGGTGGTGATGTAGACTGCAGGCGGCTTCATTGACAAGAGGTCTGCTCTACTTTATAAACAAGTTACCTGAAATTATTTTTTTTCAATAAATGTTTTGAAATATAGGTGTTGTGTTGTTATCTTTAGGGCGACACTTCTATCGTTCCATCTTCTAAAAGAACAACTACAACACAAGCAACAGTAACGGCTATTGCTTAATGCTAGCGTTCTCATTATTTTTTCTATCATGCGATTTCGAAACTGCGATAATATCAAAGTTGTAACAAAAACGGCGAAGTAGATATCTAATTACGTAGCACAATTTGACAGAGCAGAAAAACATTAAAAAAAACTATTAATGTTATTTTAAAAAAAATAAGAAACGATGTTATATTGTAGGGTTGACATACATTGATTTTTTTTAGGGGTCCATATCTTAGGCGAAAATATTATATATAAAGGTTATATAAAGGTTTTATCCACTCTAGGATTCGTCAGGCTGGGTTTAAAACAGGCACTAGATATCTACGCTTAAGAGCACACACAATGGAACGGGTCAACCGGAGGTCAAATGGGCATTTCTTCCGTAAGTGCCTGCTAATTTGCTGATTAGAAAGGGTGCGGTGGATACTAGAAAGATGATTGGCTTAATTTTTCATCCACTTTCATCCACTCTACGACGCATAAGCCTAAAGCATCCTAGAGTGGATGAAACGCGGAATATTCAGTGTAGCTTAATCGCCATATATATTTCATAACTTACTAACTATATATATATATATATGCATATATATATATATGTGTGTGTGTGTGTGTGTGTGTGTGTGTGTGTGGTGTGTGTGTGTGTGTGTGTGTGTGTGAAATATATTTAAAAAACAATTAAAATGTTATCGGCCATTGCTTGATGCTAGCGTTCGTTATTTAAAATTTAATGGCAATATGCTTTGTTGGGGTTTGTTGTGGATTGAATATAAGTAAAAAAGTAATAAAATTTATATAGACCGATAATACCCCATCGTCTCTTTCGCTTCTCTTACTTTGTCCTTTAGTTATTCCATTCCATGAGATGATTTTTCTGAAAAACAAGGAATAATTACTGTTTCTTGGTTAGAATCTCTTCCATCTAATGCTTATCGTTGGCAATTTTTGGACCTTAAAGTATTGTTTTTCAGCGTTTAACATAAATTAGCTTCATGACTGGCGTGGCGCAATTTTAAATAAAAACAAAAAGATACCAACGTTAACGTAATAGATAGAATGACAAACAAAGCCTCTAACCGTGATACTTAGTCGCATTCATGATCGCCTGCGCGCGTACTGATTAAAGAGTTATTTTTTAACAAAACGCCAAAAACTGAGCGATAGACAGAGCCCATCCTAGATAAACATGGACGCCTCTAAAATAATAATATAAAAAGAATTTAAATGCAGGCAATGTTATCGGCCGTTTCTTGATGCTTGCGTTCTGTTGATGTGATTTCGATACTGCGATAGTGTCAAGGTGGTGAAAAAAATGGCGAAGCAGATATCTGGTTACGAAGAAGAGTGGGTCGTGACAGTGAAATAAAAAGAGACATCAATAGAATTCTAAAATATACAAGACAGTCAACAATATAATATTGTAGAAGAAACTGGCAGCGATTTTCAAAGGGTCAACGTTTTAGGTGAAGAGAGTATTACGCTTACGGAGACAATCGTCTTGGAGTCAGGTCCTCTGTGTTTATATGATATGCTTCTTTGTTTGGGGAGTCATTTACCATTAATCTTCAATTTCAGGTTATAAATACACATCAAAACTCACTTTTCTTGAAATGCAAGATGAAACGATAACATTGTCGCCCTAAAAAGAGATGATTCACTTTCTGTTTGATGAAGACCCTTTTTTTTTACATAGGCATCACCACTTTATCAAGGCCAAGACGTCACTCGAGGATAATGGTTAAAGAGTGTACAGTAGAAATCGGAGCATATAGTAACCGTTAGTAATGGAGATTTTGTAAATTTGTTAACTTATATATGGAACGTCTCATCAAAAACTTGTTTACGTTAGACTTGAAGACAGCCATATTGTAGTCAGCTGGAAAGCAGAAAAACGGAAGACAATTCAAGAGGCGTGCAGTTCTAAGAAAGAAGCTTTGTTCATGGAATCTACGTTTAGGTTTAAGCACGGATAAAGAGTGGGGGAAATTAATGATAGTTTTCTGCTTTGTGTAAAGGTTTGGCAAGGGTGAACCATAGAATGGAGCTCACCCGAGCACTTGCCATGAAAATAAAGATAAAGCAGAGACAAACTCGCAACATCTCTTCTGTGAGAAAGAGCTTGCAGCCAAGAGAAAAGGGCATCCCCCACAAGGCTACGAAATCTATTTTGAACTCTATCAAGGCAGAATAAGTCCTTACTAGCAGCTCCTGGCCAGATGTGGCAACAGTACTCCATCCTTGAACGTACCTGTCTCTTATATAGATAGAGAATTGCATCAGCAGTGAGATATCTACTGGATCGATAGAAGGATCCCACCATTTTTCCAGCGGCTTTGGCAACGGATTTAATGTAGGTGTTCTATTTAAGATCAGGAGTAAAGTACAAGCCCAGAAGCTTGTCAAAACATAAGGCCTCCCCAAGATGAGAGCCATTGATTTCAATTGATGCCAGATGGGGATCAGAGGGTTGATGATGTAAAGATAAAAGCATGGTTTTAAATGCATTAAGAGTAACAAGCCACCTCTTTCCCCATTGTAACAAGCCACTCTTTTTTCTTTTTTTGTTTGTCGAAGATCATCTATGCGTTGACCAGTTGTGTACAAATCACAAGAGCGAGATTAGCCTTCTATCATGTCTTAAGTTGATGCCATTTTCAACAAGCGAGATCAGAGATGCGCCGTTTTACAACTCATGCTCTGTAGCGATCAAAGTTATTACAACAGGATCATTACCAGCACATTTAATTGCCACGAATAAAAGGGACGTTCCCAGAGTGAAGAAAACAAAGTTTCCGGCCAAAGCTATGGTCTTTATTTACCATTACTCTTCAATTTCAAGTTAAAATACACATCAAAATTTCTGGAAAAAGAAGAAGGAACGATATAATTGTCGCCCTAAAAAAGACGACGTGATTCTCTTTCCATTTTTTTGTTGTTGGAAATCATCTGGCAAGTTGTGTACAAATCACAAGAGCAATATGAGCCTTCTATTATGTCTACCCAATGTTCAACAAGCGAGATCGGAGATGCGCCGTTGTACAACTCATGCTCTGTACCAATCCAAGTTGTGATAACAGGATCATTACCAGCACCATCAATTGCCACGAATAAAAGGGACGTTCGTAGAGTGAAGAAAACAATGTTTCTGGCCACAGTTATAGTCTTTATTGTGGTTTCAAAGATGTTATGTGGCATGATATGACCCTCACTTGGCAGTCAACACCAAAGTGTACCTGAAGAGTGTGGTGATCGCTTGGTGCAATAAGATGGGCGCTGACACACCCTGGGTGTGGCACCATGGCTCTCCGCTGACCCACTAGTCCAAAGAGATCATGGTTTGGCTTCAGAAAGAGTGTTACGAATTGTATCCTTTTCTCACTTACCTCCTTCCTCCCCGGGGCGGAACTCGTTGGATTACTTTGTATGGTCATATGTCGGGAACATCACCAACATAACCTCTCACAACACAAAAACCAGCCTGATCGCTGCCATCTGCCGACTATTCGCTGAATTACGCCGGTGCTTGTGAAAAAGCATTCATCTAGTTCCAGGCCAGTATCGAGGCAGTGATTGAAGCTGAAGGCGCCTCCATTTATTTTTTTAATAAGACTGTAATGTTGTTTTGCTTAAGGCGAAAAGTTTATTCTTCCACCCTTTAATATAAAAACAAAAATAAAAAAAGAAAGGCAGAAATCAAACGCATGCGTACAAGAAAGGGGGAGAAAAAAAAAGATAAACAACATCAAGAAGTAATGATTGGGAAGGGGGGGGGATATACCAAGAAGTTCACTGCCGGGGGATGACAAGTAATCTTAACGATTATTAATAATCCGATCGCAGATGATGTTAGGAAAATAAAATGTTTAAAGAATACGTATGTAGGCGATGTGGTAATTTTACAGCGAAATATTCATGTTAAAAATATGTTTACCGTAGTAATGCTGACGTGGAATGTTTAGAACCTAAACAATGGAGATGATCTAGTGATGTCATTAGGTTATCTTTATGTTAGGTGTTCTAATGTAGTGATTAGTTTAGAACTGGGATTCCAAGATATAAAAAAAAAATACAAGAATATTAACGTATATTTTGGATTCTTCGGACTACTGTCTTCACTTTGAGTGCCAATTTTACAACAATTAGGTCGATGAATCCTCCGACTTTCTTAATTGTCAATAGTAAGAAAAATAATTATGACAGCCCCTTTAAGAAATTCGTTTCTTATCGTCGAGCACTTTCAGTTGAATTAAAAGTCGGTCAATTTAGCTCTTATGCGTAGATCATCGTATAACAATTTGATCACAGTCTGTCTGACGTAATGAACATTTAAATTAAAAATGTTTAAAATTCAACGCTATTTCACACGGTTAATGGGAGCTGAATGGATACGGCCCCCGCTAATCGAGCCAGAGATGTCTCGTGTCGCGGGGTTCGAATCGTTCGACTGGTAGTAATCGTGACACTCTGCCCTGAAGAATCCCGAAAGGATGAAACACTAGTGTCATGTAGGTATTTAATTATTTTAATTATTAATTTAATTATTTAATTATTATAGTAAAAAAAATAATTATATATATATATATATATATATATATAGTCATCCACATACAGTACTATTTCGCTGTATCACAGCTCATCAGTGCGGCTAGACAGGAAACTACCGCACGCTAGGATAGAAAACCACGACCATTTGTGAGACAGTCAAGTCTTTGAACCATTACGCTAATCATCAACTGTTGTGCGGTAGTGAATTAACGATGTTTTGACATCGTCCGAAATACCTAAGCTCGATTTGCTTACACAAGGAGCACACACACACACACACACACATATATATATATATATATATATATATTATGCTCTTTGTGTAAATAAATCGAGCTTAGGTATTTCGGACGATGTCAAAACATCGTTAATTCACGACTCCCACACCAGCCGCCGATTAGGCGTAATGATTAGGCGTAATTAGAAGCCTTCACTGTCATACAGACGGTCGGGTTTCGATCCTGGCTTGAGGTAGTTGCCAATCTAGCCACACTGATGAGCAGCGAAACAGTATTGTATGTGGATAACTATATATATATATATATATATATATATATATATATATATATATATATATATGATTAAATGCAACCTTGTTTGTGTGTGTCAGTTCGTTCCTTCTAGACTGCGAGACGACTGAACAGATTTTCTTTAAAATTTACAGAACTTTAGTGTATACATCTGGGAATGATCTTAATAAAGTTTTGTCTCAGAATACTATAATTATAGATAATCGATAATCGAAACCGTTATTTTGATTTACTATCAGTAAAGTCATTTTTCCATGTCGTCGCTTAGCAACAAACAATGATAGAACGGGTAAGTTTATAGCCTGTTTTTTTTTCACTTTGTCTTTTTGTTTTTTGTTGTTTTTTTTTTGTTTTTTTTACATGACGTGGTCTGTATTTTCTCAAGCTTAACATCATCAACAGTGTCCATCACCGTTTGTATTTTTCAAATACACTGATAAACACTGTTCTTCGAGCCGACTAAACGTTATAGTAAATAAAACGGGTTTGTATTACTAAACACGGAAACGAAAAAGTTGTTGAAAAATAAATATAACAAATAAATGTTATCAAAGGCAAGATAAGTTACTTTTCAACCTAACTGGATAAGATTTTAGTGTTTTCTACCTAACTCGAATGTTTTTTTAAATAATAACATTATTATTTCAGCACGGATCAATAAGTGCACGAGTACCCAATTTCTTTAATAAAGAAAAAGCATTCATATTTTCTTATGTAAAAACAACTTCTGTAAAAAAACGTGTACTTTCAATTTTTGTTAAAAAAGTTTTTCTTGAAAAAAAAAAAAATACGGTAAAAAAAGCAAAGAACAAAACATTAATCGGTATTCACGCAGAGAGTGATCCGTGCTGAAATAATAACGTTATTATTTAAAAAGCCATTCTGTACATGGGAGGGGGTTTTGTACCTATTCTGTACTTTAACCTTGCAATTGAATAAAAAAACATATCATAAAACTTTAATTAAACGTGGAAATGCGATTTTAAAAATAGCGCAGATAACTCTCTGCATTAGCACCGAAAGTACAGAATAGTTAGAAAACATCCTCCCTCCCCATGTTAATAATGGCTTTCTAAATAATGTTAATGATTCAGAACTGTTCCTTGTCTGCTTAAGTTTAACTTTTGTTCATTAAATTGTTAGGTGAAAGTCCAGAATAGTTACAAAAAACCCCTATCCCCATGTTAAGAATGGCTTTTTAAATAATAACGTCATTATTTCAGCGGGGTAGCTTCTCTGCATAAGTACCATATTTTGTTTTTAAATTGTTAGGTGAAAGGACAGAATAGTTACAAAATACCATCCCCATGTTAAGAATGTCTTTCTAAATAACATTATTTCAGCACAGTATTTTCTATGCATACGTACTATCTATTTTTGTTTATTAAATTGTTAGGTGAAAGTATAGAATAGATGCAAAACTCCCTCCCCATGTTAAGAATATTTTTCTAAATAACGGTATTATTTCAGCACGGCACCTTCTCTGAATAAGATGATTTTAGTGATGGCAGCAGGTGATATTAATGCTACGTGTACTATAGACGTAATGAAATAGTTTAGAACATACGCGTACATTTTAGTTTAAAGTTGGGAGTCAGGTTGAAGAAAGTCGAACAAGTTAGCACGGAAGATATCGTCTCCGCGTTTTGGAAGCTGAAAGAAACGCGACTTAATGAACATAATGTACCAATCACAGCATCTTGCAACTCCGATGGAAAATATAATGCACCGTAAAATAAAAATGTGATTTCGGTTTGCTGCTTTTCTTCCGAAGAAAACATTTAATAACAGACTAAGTGAGAGGAAGGAGCTGTGTGTCTCAGCGTATGTTATGTACTGTGACTTGGTAAATGAACGGTCTTTATATGTGTAACCATTCTCTCGCAGGCATTATTGGTGCATGCACTTCGCGAAAATAATCATACTGTTCCACAGGTTTTATTAAAGGGATGTCTCTTTAACATTGTAGCGTGTCGATTTATGTATATACACGTGTTTTCACATTTGTGATTGTCTATTGTCTTCAATGTGTCTGCATCATACGTTGGGGTATATAATTGTTACTAACGAGTGTAGAAATCTTTACATGTATCAGTACATGGAATATGTGGTCTATATAAATTTCGTTTGTAGTTATATATATACATTTGGTACAGTTTCGTAACAAGAAACGCATAATAGGCAGTTTGTTAAACAAAACGACGGATGAAATTGTCGGTGGGGACACCAGCAAAACACACATACCTTTACAAAGTTTCTTTCGTGCAATAAAAGATGCTTTTTTTAATGTGGACGCCAAGATGTTAATAATATATCCCGTGCAAGTCTGGCTTTTATTAGAGGAATAGAAAAACGGTCGCATAATTTCACACACACACACACACACACACACACACACACACACACACACACACACACACACATATATATATATATATATATATATATATATATAGTAGAAATGGTAATTAATAAAATCCTGAAGAGAGTGCTCAATACTATTGTAGAGCAAATATGCGTTTTATTTTTTATTACCGTATTTTTTGTTTAGTTTACATTATTGCTTCAGCTACGCGACCGTCTTTTGGCCGTCATGTAGGCTCCTCAGACTTTTCCACCATAGACGAACATTTCGGTAAAAGTCTGAAGAGGCGACATGACGGCCAAAACCGGTCGCGTAGCTGAAACAATAATGTAACTAAACAGAAAATTATGGTAATAAAAAATAAAACGTATATATATATATATATATATATATATATATATATATATATATATATATATATGTATATATATATATACTAGCAAGGGGCTGACGTTGTCCGGGATTGATGAAAGATCAACAAATGTTCTACACTTCAAATACTCTTATGATAAAATAGGAGAATCGCCCGTTTTCCAATGAAATCGATTGATTGTCTGCTCTAATCAGGGACCTACCTCGGTGCACCGGAACGAAGTTGTACATGACCTCCCGCAGTGACTTAATCCACAATGCATTGCAGTTTACATTGTACGGTGGACAACGCAATTTTTCATAATATGAGATTATTTTTATTTAATAGATTTAAATAAATTAAAAATTCAAAAGTCAAGTACCATGAGTCAATTGTGCTCTAAACAGAAATATTCATTTCGAACGCGATCCTGCCTTATCAAAGAAGCTATTGGTGATTTTCTATGCCGGGCCTTCTGCTTGTCCTGTGATAAAGCTTCTCAAATACACTAGTGATGTTAGACTGTATAAGGGTGTTAACTTTGGTCAAAATTAAGATTTTTTCGATTATCGATTTTCAATGATGTCTATGGTCTTCCGATACAAAACTGGTCTAAGAACACTCCAAAACACATACAGTATATTTGTGTGAAATTAAAAAAATAAAAATATCGGTCCAGCTGTTTCGGATGCTATAGGGAACAATTTCACACACACATAAACACACACAAAGTGAATTTTACATACAAGTAGAGATAATGTGCGTAGCATTAAAAGTGGATATCATACTAAGATGATACAGGCGTTATAGACACGGAATCTTATGCAACATTTAGTGCAATTAAGTTTAATAATGGCAAGAATTAAATGCATGTATATAAGAGAGAGAGAGAAAGAGAGAGAAAGAGAGAGAGAGAGAGGGGGGGGTTAGAACGAATGAAAAAGGTTTACCAAGAAGCCGACTTTTGACCACATATGTCGGGTTAGGGTTAGGGTTAGGGTTAGGGCTACCGACCCTATTTGAAGTACAGTACGATTTTTCTTATTGCCAGATGAACCCAGGTTGAGATACCTCTTACACGACGAAACAAGGCTGGTAGCAATTAGTCGCATGCTCTCGTGTAATGAATGAACGCGTGAATGTAGGATTGACATGAAATTCTTAAAGATAAACTAAAATGACCGAAAAATGGGCTGAAATGACTTAAAAAGTAAATGACTTAGAATGACTTTAATGAACTTAAGGATGAATTGAATGACCTTAAGAATGACTTGAATGCTTAAAAAATAACTGGAATCCTTCAAAAACAACTTGAATGATCTGGAGAATGACTTGAATGGCTTTGAGACTGACTGGTTGTAAAGTGGGTGATCATTGTACATTAAATTAATACAGAAAAGTGATTCCCCACTTTATATCACAAAGTTACAAACATAAGCACAGCATGTAGTAAGAACAGATGGTATTTATTTGCTCCCCCACTGAGCAAATTAGGCACAAGGCCGTTTTTAATGTGAGGTAAAAACCAGCTCCCCTAAAAGTAGGCAAAAAGGGGGCACTCTGGTTACCAAAAATAATAATTGTCCCAGTATAGAGGGTTTCCCCTCCATTGACTGGTACAAATTATCTTAAGTGCAGCATCTGCCGGAACAGATACTACACTTTGATCTTGACCAAAAGGCAAAGAAAATCTGTATTTATTTGCTCCCCTACCGAGTAAATTAGGCACAAGGCCGATTTTTAATGTGAGGAGTGAAGGGGAAATGGGGACCAACTCCCCAGGGAGTAGGGGAGCTGGATAGTAACAACTGGTATGAAGGGTTGCCACTACATTGACCAAGGCCTTATATGTGGGGTTGCCACCACATATGGTCTTAGATTGTAGGATCTGCCGGACAGATGGTATTTATTTGCTCCCCCACTGAGCAAATTAGGCACAAGGCCGTTTTTAATGTGAGGTAAAAACCAGCTCCCCTAAAAGTAGGCAAAAAGTGGGCACTCTGGTTACCAAAAATAATAATTGTCCTAGTATAGAGGGTTTCCCCTCCATTGACTGGTACAAATTATCTTAAGTGCAGCATCTGCCGGACAGATACTACACTTTGATCTTAGCCAAAAAGGCCAAGGAAAGGGTATTTATTTGCTCCCCAATCGAGCAAATTAGGCAGAAGGCCGATTTTTAATGTGAGAAGTGAAGGGGAAATGAGGACCAGCACCCCGGAGAGTAAATGAGCTGGATAGTGTGCATTTATTTGCTTCCTCACCGGGGAGTAGGGGAGCTGGATAGTGACAGTTGGTATGAAGGGTTGCCCCTACATTGACCTACATTGGTCTCATATGTGATGCTGCTCTCACATATGGTCTTTGCTTGCAGTATCTGTTCTGGCAGATACTACACTTTGATCTTGGCCAAAAGGCCAAGAAAATCTGTATTTATTTGCTCCCCAACCGAGCAAATCAGGCACAAGGCCGATTTTTTAATGTGAGGAGTTAATGGGATCTGGGGACCAACTCCCCGGGGAGTAGGGGAGTTCGATAGTGACAGTTGGTATGAAGGGTTGCCCCTACATTGACCAAGGTCTTATATGTGGGCTTGACCCCACATATGGTCTTTGCTTGCAGTATCTGCCGGAACAGATACTACACTTTGATCTTGGCCAAAAGGCATAGAAAAGGGTATTTATTTGCTTCCACCCCGAGCAAATTAGGCACAAGGCCGATTTTTAATGTGAGGAGTGAAGGGGAAATGGGGACCAATTTCCCGAGGAGTAGGGTAACTGGATAGTGACAATTGGTATGAAGGATTGCCCCTACATTGACCAAGGTCTTATATGTGGGATTGCTCCCACATATAGTCTTTGATTGCAGTATCTGCCGGAACACCTAGTACACTTTGATCTTGGCCAAAAGGCCAAGAAAAGCTTAAAAAGCTAAGAACAGTATCTATTTACAACAGACCTTTGATCTTAACCAAAAAGGCCAAGCACAAAAGTGTTACGGACAGACCGACAGACAGATCGACCGACCGACCGACCGACCGACAGACATACCGACGGAGTGACTTATAGAGTCGCTTGCACGCGACTAAAAAGTGTTAGACTTTAGTAGTCCTGTAGATGTTCAAAATGGAACGTTGTAGCCAAACGGATAATCAGGCCAATCGACAATACTTCTTTAAGATATGCGTGGACGCAATCAAAGACACGCCCCTCTTGAGTCGCGCATTATCCACAAGTTGACCCCCTCAAGATTAAATCAAGAATTAGTTCAACCACACCGGATTAAATCGTATTAGTATTGAGACATCTTAAATGTGCGCACCATCGTCTTTATCGATCAGACTGGATCGATTAATATAAATACGATTAGGCTAATCGAAGGATCGGACCGAGAGTGATTGAGCATTGTTATTTAGATTAATCTCGCGAGATTCCCTTCAAATCCTGAGAGATATTTTGACTGCATTGTTATCTCAGCTCCAGAATCGACGCCATTGAAATGCAAATCAACTTCATAGACGCCACGATTTCATCCTCAGTTTAAAATGGTACAAAATAAACATTAGTATTTTACATAATCAATCAGAACGTACTTCAGAGGGTACGTCCTCGACATTCAGTCAGCTATACACTGCATATCAAATTATTAACGAGTTTACATTTTTTTAAATATTTAAGGGACGAGTGAATAAAAATCCATGAAACTTTGAGAAAGTGCTTACGATACTATTAATCTACTCCAGTCAGAAAATAAAAGTATTTAAAGCAGTATTAACGAAACAATGGCGACATATAGGAATAACTGTTGATTTCAGTGTGTCAAGTTATTAACGAGGTTGAGAAAAAAACACAATATACGCATAACTTGTTTATTGAAATAACATTCAAACATTAAATGAACTAGGAAAAATGTTTAGAACACAATAACTACATAGCAATTTCTACGTTGGTATAATTAGTAGGGGATATGCGATCCATTTTTATGAAGGATTTGTAAAAGACGTTGGTCCACAGAATTAGTAAAATTTGTGATTTCGTCAACAGTTATTCCTCGCGATACCTCTTGCAGAGCATCCCACAACTCATCTTTGCTCTTAAATTGGCGTCCATTTGCATAGAGGCGTCACTTCATGATACTCCAAAGATTCTCAATTGGGTTCAAATCTGGTGAATTTGCATGCCACTCCATCATGCGTCGCCCAGAGAACCCCAGTTGTTGCGAATACTCTTTGCTTTTGTTTGCACATGCGAGGAAGCATTATCCTACATAAAAATAATGTTTCTTCTGAACATCAACTTTTGCTTCTTCAGCCATCGTTCAAAATGCTCCTTCAGAAAAGCTATGTAAGCATTTGACGTCATTTTTACGCCTTTTGGGACTCTCCATGGGCCAACTAAAGTACCTCTAATAATCCCAGCCCAAATCATTATCCCACCATTACCTTGTTGGCGCCTTAAACGCTGATGACGATGTCGTCCATCTATGACCCATCCCTTGTTCCAGCCATCTGGGCCATCAAGAATGACACTCACTTCATCCGTAAGCAAAACTTTGGAAAAATCCATTTTCATATTATCCTCTACCCATTTCTATCGGTTTTGTATGTGGTGTTGCTTTAATAGAGGCTTTGTCACAGGCTTAACAGACGTTGCCACTTATTTCAGAAGGCGACATCGAGTACTTTTTGAGACATTCTTTAATCCGGCCTAGTCAAAGACTTCTCGCCTTGTTTGCCCTGGGTTCTTAACAACTTCACGTTTAATTTGGAGTAGAGAACGGCTTGAAACAACTTTAGATTTACCTTTATCAGCTCTCTTACGTACCTTTGTAGGGTACTTGACAAGGTTCTTCACAGTTTGATGGTACCTTCCTATAATTTTCGATATTTCGAGAGTAGTTTTAACTTTTGCAAGCTGTTCTGTAATAGAACTCTTTTTAGAACTACCCAATACACCTTTACGACCTTTTTTATTGACGAAACAAACTGCTTTGTTAATAATTTGACAAACCTCAAATACCATGGATTCAGCAATTACGATGGCAAGTTGTTTACATTGCGCGGAACAGTACGAAAATTTCACAGTATGTGCAGATCAGCATTGCCAACGTTTCCGAAGGTTTTGATACGAAACTATCGGCAAGTTTCTGAAACCGGTAAAAAAATGTCATCTCTTTTATAATTTGGCGCGCAGTGTATTTATTCTAAACAAGGCATCTTGTCAATGAAGCATAATGAGCTATTGTTATGGGGTCGAGATTTTTGCAGAAAGATGTTTGTTTAATTGGCTGGAATCACTACGTCATGCGTTTTTAAATGCATGCATGTTGATACGGCCGGGAAATCAGAATTCCAAAGACGAGCGGTTTGAGAAAAGGATGCTTCTGTATTTTTAAACCTGCGATTTCTAAGGAGCTTCTCGGGTGTGCTCAGCAAATGACAAGAATAACCTGAAAAGGCCGGGCGAAACTTATTACAAAAAAAAACACACACACACACAAAAATTGTTACAACTCTTTCGCATGTTAAGAATTACAACAACTTTCCCCACTCTTTAACGGTGCCAAAATCAAAACGTCGATTCCATGAACAATACTTCTTTCTTAGAACTGCACGTCTGTGGAACTCTCTTCCGTTTGCCTGTTTTCCAGCTGACTACAATTTGCTTTTCTTCAAGTCCAATGTAAACAAGTTATTGATGAACCGCCCCTTAAGTAATTCAATCTTACAAATTTCCATTAATAACTACTACTGTAATATTATTCCATTAATTACTGTACACTCAATAATCCTTATCCTCGAATGGCCTCAGTGCCTTGATAAGCGGTGACTCATATGTAAAAATAAATTATAAAATAATTGTCGTCCTAAAGAAAACAACACTATAGCTTGATTATGGAGTAAAACTGACATCTATTCAATGAAGCCTCCTTCAGCCTTAAGCAGCGCCTCGATACCTGTTTGGAGCTTGGAGCATGCCTTTTCCACAAGCGCCGACCGGAGCTCGGCGAATACTCGGAAGATGGCGGCGATCAGGCTGGCTTTAGCGTTGCGAGAAGTCCTGGTAGTGATGTTGTCGACGTATCACCAACCTAAATAGCAAAGGGGATTCAGGAGGAGGTTGCAGTAAGAGAAGGATACAAAGCCGTAGCACTCCTGCTGAAGCTCAGCCTGGGTCACTTTGGGGTTGTTGGCTGGCGCCGAATCCTGCTGCCAAACCCATGGTCTGCCAGAGGCTACCTGATTGCACCAGGGGATCGCTGCACTCATACATATTCAGGTACACTTTGGTAATAAGTTTCAAGCCGACTTTGAAGATATGAAGTGGCAGACGTGGTCTTCACTGGAATCCAAATCAAAGAAAATAATTGTGGCGGGAAACTCTGTTTTCATCACCCTGGGCACGTCCCTGTTAATCGTGGCAATTGAGGGTGCTGGCTGTCATAATTTGAATCTGTAGAAAGCGTGAGTTGTATTGGGCGGATATGCGATCTCGCTCGTTGAACATTATGTCACTTTTAGATGTGTACACAATTGATAAACTAATAGATGCTCTGCAAAAAAAAAAAACAAAAAAAAAACTGGTTTTCATTAAATGGAAATGGAATCACGTCGTTTTTTCTAGGGCGATAATATTATCGTTCCATCCTGTATTTTTCGATTGTTTCCGGTGTTTCTCGTTATCCGCCGGTTACGCGTAGGTAACTTGTAAATGACATGTCCATAAACGCAGAAGCACCGAGAAAAATATGAATCTAACTCGGCTTTATCTTCTCTATGAGAAGGGTTTAGTCTATTTTTAATATCATGAGCCTTCAGCCGGGGAATGCCGATGGATTTGTTCGGACAATTTTGTAAGCAAAACACATTTATCCTAGTGCGCTTCTTGAAACCTTCTGCTTAAAACATGGTGCCGTCGCAAAAAAGTTACCTTTGACATCTAAGAATTTCTGCTACTTCCAGCACAGACTAATACAAAGTCATCTCCCCCTCTCTCTCTCTCTCTCTCTCTCTCTCTCTCTCTCTCTCTCTCTCCTTCTCTCTCTCTCCTTCCCTCTCCATCCATCTATCTATCTATCTATCTATCTATCTCTTTGGTCTCAGTGATTAGGATTTGACTGATATATAGTTATGGTCCTATTTAATCTTTAACGGATGCTGTCGCCAAACAAAGAACTCTGTTACTGAATCACAGCTCCTCTCTCCTGATTAATCTCTATATTTCGCTGTTCCGAAACTCCCATTGTGTCATCTTTGACGTTTGAAAAATAAGACCAATGTTATTGTTTATTACTGCAGTGAAATTCTTGATCGGTCAAAAGTTTATCTATTTGATTGCAAAATTGGTTTTCCAACATTAATTTACTAATTCAAAATCTAATGAAAATAAACTTAAAATTTAAACTCTTTTCTATGTCCCGTGTTTAACATGAACAAACCGCATATGTACCTCGCTAGCCTACTATCGTTAGCTTTCGTAGGACCTCCACCTCTTACAATAATAAAATTTCGTGAGTTTAAAAACAAAATTCTGTTTTTGAAAATAGATCAGTTTATTTCAAATAGTATTCATCCAGTCTACTTTTATAGCAAAAGCACGTGCTATTTAATTTGACTGTACTCGGATAGCTTTAGATCACAATAAAGCCGGCGTTTTGTTCAACAAATTCTGCCTGTTTGAAGAGCTTAGCCAATCAGGCGATAACTAAAAAAAAAAAAACGTCTGAAAACTTTACCTTAAAAACGGACGTTTTTAGCCTACGTCATAACTTATCTATTAACTAACCCTGTTGTTAAACTGTTGTTGCTCAGAAAGATCACTAAGAAATATATATATATATATATATATATATATATATATATATATATATGTATATATATATATATATATATATATATATATATAATTACAATAAGTTTTCCAAGGTAATCAAAATGGTAAACTTAAAATATATTATAAATATTAAAGAGTTAATATTTACAAGTAAAATAAACTCAGCCAGATGTAAAAGCTCAATAAAACCGAAAAGGAAATAGAGCTTATAATATGAACAAATAGTTAATAAAACATGTTAAAAGACATCTTGAAAAAGAGTTAAAAACATATTTAATTTTAAAAAAGGAAACACGAGATAAGATTATCTTGTGTTTCCTTTTTTAAAATTAAATATGTTTTTAACTCTTTTTCAAGATGTCTTTTAACATGTTTTATTAATCATTTGTTCATATATATATATATATATATATATATATATATAGGTTAGAAAAAAGACTTTAGTATTAAAACAAAATAGTCGTAGCACTTTATGTCAAGACTCACCACCACTTATTTTCTGCATGACTGGATCCACACAACACAAACTAACACATAGTTAACCCGAACTTTGTACAGAGAGATCGATGCCACGTGAAGAAAATGAAATTGATTTTGAACATACCTATTAAGCTTAGAGGAACTTTTATGTCTATGTATCATTTGCTATTTCGAGCAAACGAAAAATATATTACCTACCCTAGGACGGGTATTACACAAGTTCTAATGCAAATGCAGTTAATTTCAAATTCCTTCTACATCACGTGTTTAACGTCGATAATCAACTATTTTTTTGATATGCGGATCGATGTGATGCCACTCACACGGTACTTTCGAAATTGTTACCGCGTCTTACAGCAAACGCACAAGAGATTCCGTGAATCGAAAACAATGTTCTTTCAAATGCACGTGATTACGAATTATTCAAACGACGCGTTTATCAAAATACACGCGACTTGAAACGAATACAGGAAAAAACCCTGAATTTTAAAAAGAACAGAAGACCACGACAAATAGCAATACAAACATAATGTCCGTATTTTCTTGACGTCTACTCTTTTACAGGGTCGAAAATGTGCATATAAACTATAAAAAATAAACAGATATGTTTATTTAGACTAATCAATCTGAATTGTAATTTTCCTTTAAACCATTGCAATTTTCAAACTGCAATACATTTAAACAGGCAGTGAAAATAGCTTGATGATTGCCAAGTTTTGTCAGATGAGTGTCATTCCCTTAGTCATTTAACGCCCATGTGCCCCAAGATGAATTTTCAGTCCTGCCAACGACTTGCACATCCTCAAGCAGACATGGTACTAAAGACGGTCATTAGTTTGGATGAAACAAACAGCAACGAAACCCGTATCATCGTGCACTTTCATGTGATTATATGATTAACGAGACCTGCATTGGACAACAGAGCCCGGTTACAGACGTCACAGATCCAAAGATCTCCATGATTGGGCGGCAGTGTTTGGCGTTTCCTACATGCTCTCTTGAGCTTCGCTTAGTCTATCTTGGCTGCTTCAAAGTGTTCAGCGCCCCTGTATATCAGTGCCCTATACTGCTTGCGATCCTACGTTAGGTACTCCCAATTGTCAGAATAGAAAAGCTCACCAGAAACTCATTGATGCTAACACGAAAACGGTTTTTGGGTTTGTGCTGGGGTCTTTTGCCAAGAAGGAGCTCACCATTCAACAACTGTTTTGGGAGTCGATACTCATCAAGCCGGACAAGATAATTCGAAAAAAGCTGACTGATATATATATATATATATATATATATATATATATATACATATATATGTACGAATGTATGTATATACATATACATGTACATACATACATTATATATATGTATCGATACAACAATTATACATATATATATATAATTGTTGTATCGATTTTCTTCGCATATGTAAATAATAAAAACTAGCATGCTTATTAAAGCGTGCTCAAGGCAGGACAGAGCTGCTATATTGTCTGTGTATAATACAGACATATGTATTTGCATGTTTGCATAAATGTTTCAGTGGATACCAATTCATCAGACCAAAATATATCGAATCTTTTTTGGTTTGATGAAGTGTTATCCTTTAATTGGGATTACACTGAAAGATGTACGCACATATGTAACCAAAAAGGTTTGTATACTATAGCAGACTATATATATATATATATATATATATATATATATATATATATATATATATGTGTGTGTGTGTGTGTATGTGTGTGTATGTGTGTGTATTTATTTATTTATTTATATATATATGGACTATCAATGGACTTTTTGGATTCATCCTATTTTTTCTGGAGTTTACCTTCTCATTCAACGGATTTTTTCCATATGCTTTTTTCATTTCGCATCTCTCTCCCTCTCTCTCTCTCTCTCTCTCTCTCTATATATATATATATATATATATATATAGATAGATAGATAGATAGCGAGAGAGAGAAAGAGAGAGAGAGAGAGGGAGAAAGAGAAGATTTATTTATACAAACATTGATGGTTACATATGTGCATACATGTTTCTGTAATCACCAGCATTGGGAGTTTACGTCTTCAGACCAAGAATTATCGTCGATAACTGATATTTCAAACAAAAATATTTTCTTATTTCGCTTACAAAGTTAGAATGTAGCATGGGTGGGGGTTGTAAGCTGGGAGAGGATAAGTGAAGTCTTTGAAGATAATAAACATCTTTTTTATTTCACTTTTTTTTATTATTCCCTTTTTAAGTTTATCTATCCCATCTTTTGGTTTTTACGGCATAAGGTACTTGAGAATTTAGTATTTTTGTCTCACAGTCAGTAAATTAAAAACATTCCTTGTGGCTATTGAGTACTGACCGGTGTCTTTCAATCCATACCCATTACACACACACACACACACACACACACACACACATAAGAAAATGTTTGTATTAATAAATTTAATATACCTGCTCTCTTCACTCATTGAGGACTATTTGGTAGACACATGTTGTTTCATTGGATGTACTTCTAGGAAACTAAACTCTACGATAGTTAAATGTCCTAAAGCTAATTCAATATTAAGTAATGTGATTGATAATTTAAAATTTAAAAATCAAATTATAATTAAATTAAAAATCCGTTTCATAAGAAGGAACAACAACAAAATAAATTATCTGTACGATCGTTTCGGAAAACAATGCTTTTTATTGTGGTAGACATCAAGTTACGTACAATAATTACATATACTTTTTTAATAAGCAAGTCTCCTCATCAGCAAATTTTGAAGGGTTTTTATTGAATTTAAAAGACACCATAAATAAACCTAGCATTAAAAGTAATATAAGATAAAAAGCTATAGCAAACATCTAAATGACTATTTTAACCATAGTTCCTGATTTCAAAAAGCGAAAAATTAAAAGATTCATCTGCCTTACTTTTAATGCTAGGTTTCTTTATGGTGTCTTTTAAATTCAATAAAAACCCTTCAAAATTTGCTGATGAGGAGACCTTGCTTATTAAAAAAACTATATGTAATTATTGTACATAACTTGATGTATACCACGATAAAAAGCATTGTTTTCCGAAACGATCGTACAGATAATTGATTTTGTTGTTGTTCCTTCTTATGAAACGGATTTTTAATTTAATTATAATTTGATTTTTAAATTTTAAATTATCAATCACATTACTTAACATATATATATATATATATATATATATATATATATATATATATATATATATATATATATATATGTGTGTGTGTGTGTGTGTGTGTTGTTTTATTTTTTATTACCGTTTTATCTGTTTGATTACGTATGTTTTTGATATTGGACCATGTTTACGATCTAACAGCCTCGTCAGACTTTAAGAAATGGTTGCTAGTATTTGGAAGAAGTGTTTTAGAGGAAAAAAGGGAGGGTAAGAGATAATAAAGGGAGGAGACGACAATATTTAAGTTTTGAAAGTTAAAATACATTAGAGTAGCAGATTCAAGTAGGCGTGGGGGGAGATATATGGATATAGGGAGGGGAGGGAGAGAGAGGATGGTAAAGAGAAAAAAGAAAGGGGGTAATATAAAAATAATGTTATATAAAGAGAAGGCAACGAAGTTTTCTTCCTATGTACTGCGGTGGTTCCCAACTAGAGCAGGCAATTTAGATTTCATTGACCAATTTGGTGATTCCATCGATTTCGATGACAATAAAGGTATTGAAAACGTGAAACATTCGCTGACCATCATTCAATTCCGGGCAATGTCGAATTTTCCTGCTAGTATAATATGTTTATGTCTGGGTTGATGTGTGTTTACATATACGTGTTTATGACTATCTACATCATATCCGACTGTGTGACTACATGTGTCAGTCTTGATTATGTTCTGTGAACACGAGTGTACGTATGTGGGCAGGTGTCTGCGTTTGCATTCTCTCTCTACGTGCGCGTGTGTGTACACGTCCCTTATGTGTGTACGTGCGTGTTCGCGTCTACGTACGCTGGTCCACCCTACTCTCTTCGCGGTTCTATCTGGATAAGTATGCGCGCACGTGTACGTTCGTGTGTTCGCAAATGGGATGGGGTTAGACGAGTGTATGAAGCGAACTGTTTGGTATTAACAGAAGAAGAGCTGAGCCCTCCCCCCTTCCCTGAAGGGCCTCTTTTATGCGCTAACACGACATCCCATTTTTCAACCCGCACTATCACTACAAGAAAAGTGGATACTAAGATTTTTGACTGCGCCCTTCCACTTAAAAAATAGTATTATTTTTGCCGCTGTCTTGTCACGATGCGGATTTCCAAAACACATGCCCGTGTTTACAGTTCGTGCTTTGGCACTTTCACGACCGTATTTAAACCTTAGACTCGATATATACAGATAAATACGCATCAGCCTAGATAAGCATCCATCCATGCTTCCATCTCATCGATCACGTTTACTTTCAGCCGATCTTGGATTTTTTTTTACACGGCGGTCACCACTTATCAAGGCCCGGAAGCCACTCAGGGATAAGGGTTATTGCAAGTACAGTACGTTAGTGTGGAGATTTGATGAAGTGTTTACTTAAGTGGGCGGTTACTTAGGAATTTGTTAACGTTGGACTTGAAGACATCCAAGTTGTAGTCAGGTGGGAAGCAGGCAGACGGAACAGAGTTCCACAGGCGTGCAGTTCTAAGAAAGAAGCTTTGTTCATGGAATCTACGTTTTGATTTAGGCACAGATAAAGACAGTGGATTCAGCTAGACGGGTGTTTTTCGTGAAAGATTGGCGAGGGGGGGGCCAGAGATTGGAGTTCAGAAGAGCACCTGCCATGGAAATAACGATAAAACAAGGATAGGCTTGCAACGTCTCTTTTGTGGGAGAGAGGTTGCAGGGTATAGAAAAGGGCACCCAAACTAAGCCACGAAGTCTATTTCGTACTCTGTCAAGGCAGGATAGGCTGTTTTTAGCAGCTCCTGCTCAGATATGGCAGCAGTATTCCATCCTTGGGCGTATCAATTTTGTATCAATCAAACACTACCGTGTTTGATTATATGGTTAAATATTAGTTTAAATCATTTTGAACTGCTTTAAACATTCACCGCTCACTCATTTTGCGACCAAATTTCAAACAATTTTTCCAGTTTATGGGTGACCGTCTCAGCTATAATAATAAAAAAGTTCAATTTACTTAATTAAAACAAAAGTTATAATAAAATTACTGTTGTTCAAAAGGCCTCAGAAAAATAAGGAACATGAGAGATCGTTTCTTCTGGTTGGCTGTTGATTACCATAGTAAATTTCCACCATTAACGTTTTAGATAAGATTCCTTGTGATTGGCTGTTGGTTACCATAGCAACTTTTTCGTCGTCGACACCTTCATAAATTATAGCGAGGATGTCGTTTGCATGCCATCTTATTTCGGTTATATAGAGAGAGATTCCAAAAGTGATGGTATTTGCCGTGTTAGGGCTGATAATCTTTCGCCTATGAAGTTGCCCGTTAATTCTGTTTCTCATTTTTTTTGTCCCTTCTCTCTGTTTATTTACTAAATTACGTCTTTTACTTGATTTTTTTTTAGTCAATTTAAGAAGTTGGTAAATATTTTTTATGGGTTGTTAAAAATGCGTATGATATTGAAAACGAAAAAGAAAATATTATTTCAAAACAAAGCCTGGATAAATCATGGATTACATAGAAAAATGTGAGCATTAAAAGTAATATGTTAAAAATTAAACTTAGAAAAGTAGAACTAGTTGTTTATACTGGAAAAGAAAAAAAATATTCTAGTAAAAAATATGATGAATTTATAACTTAAAATATTATAGCATAAATATTTGTTTTTATTCACTTTAACATTATATAATCAACTTTTGATATTGCAATATTTTAAGTTATAAATTTATTCTATTTTTTATTAGAATATCTTGTCCTTTTCTTTTTCAGTTCAACAACTAGTCCTTTTACTTTTCAGTCTTTAAGCTAAACCATATTACTTTTCATGCTCGCATTTTTCTATGAAATCATATATTGTTTGTTTGTTTTTTTTTATTTTTAAGATGGGGATTGATAATTTGCATTATTAGTTCCGTAACCTATTTTGATATTGAGTGTTCTTTTGACGATTTTAGGGAAAATGCAATCTTCAATCTTTTTCAAGTGTATTTTCTCAAACTCGGACAACTGCAAGCAACATCGAACGAACCCCTTTTTTATTCATAAGGGCGGGGACATAATTCCGTTCTCTCAACCATGATCGGGTGGAAGCAGTGTAATTCGAAGTATCGCCCGCACTAAGGCTTGAACCTTCAACTTCTGGATTCCTGCGTTCGACAAAAAGATACCTGAGTTCAAAAAGATACACCTGAGGAAGGTCGGGGACTACATCGTTCGTAACGTTGTGAAAATAGCACTCAAGTTGAGAAAAGTATTACGAATAGTTCAAATAATATGAATGAATTAAAGGGTTGCTGAGAGTATAACGGGATCTTCTTCCGATAATCTATATGATTGAAGTTTGCAGAGAAGTGAACATAACACTTAAGATGAGAACAGTAACCCAATTCATCGAAATAATATGAATTATCAATCCTTATCTAAAAAAAAATTTAGAACTCTCAATTGTCTTTGTTCTTATTTGTGTCCCTTTTTAAAAATAAAATGGATATAACTGAAATTAGTCCCCAGAAAGTGTTTCCTTTTTATGGTATAACTATTTATAACATACCTTTGTGACATGACCGTTTCGCTCGAATCGTGTTCGTTACAATTCAAACCTCTCTCGGACCCCCACGCGGTCCGACACCGTCGAAAATGATCAAACAAAAATAAATTCGATTCCACTTTTCCTTCTTTTTTTTTTACACAAGTCTTTTATTTTCTTCCGGCCACGTGGGCCCCTTTTTCTTCCAAATTTCTATGTGTTCTTTTTTAAGGGCTACTGCTGCTAATACCTTCGCAAGCCTGCTATCTTACAGCTCCTGCTAATATTTTCCCACACTCTCGTGCGCTCTCTGCTACACATTACTTAGATGCTTTAAAAATTATTAGCTACACATTTACAAACATGTTGAGTTGATTTAAAGAACTGAGGAGTCTGCATTTCGAATAGGACCGCAGCCAGGTCGTGTACGCACCTATAAAATGTGCCTTTTCTATTTTACAGTTTATCACTAAATATACATACTTTTTTTTAGGGGGGGACTAATTTCATTTTACTTTTCTTTGGAATGTAGGTAGATACGGTAGTTTCGTTTTGAAAAGGCAAAGTGTGTCAGTTTTGATGCCAAATATACACAAAAAAGTAGACTATTAACCAAATTGTGCACAGATGTTTGTGACCTCCAAAAAGACAATCTGAGATAACTACAATATGGCACTACAACAATTCTAATATACAACTGATAATGTCGCAGCCGCTTTAAACGCTAATAAAGAGTAAGGGCTCTTGTACTGTCAGTTGAAGCAGCAGTCAGACAGACATTCAAGCCTGTGCCCTTAACCTCCAGAACAATCAAATTTTAATGAGTGAAGAAAAGAAACGCTATTTTCTTCTTTCACTTTTCTATTACGAGGTTCGTTCCAAAAGTAAGACTTTCTAAATGCTAACCCAGAAACTAAAACGTTCAAGAGCCACGAAGACGCGAGTGACATCATTAAACGAGCGAGCTTTTCGGCTGCAGAATGTACTTTTCTACATAGTCACCACAATTTTTAATACATTTTTGCCATTCGATGCATCTGTCGTAAAAGCTGCTATTACTAACATCTCTCGCCTGATATAGACGAACACATCTCCTGAATATGCCGACATCAGTTAAATCGACTTCGTAAACACTCAACAATTTTTTCTACATGGAGGGATTCAGTGACGCATCGTTGCCCTATGTAACGTGGACACGCCTATACAAATGCCGAAAAAAGGGAAAAAGACTATATAAAAACCTGCGAAATCTGAAATATCTAATAATAACAACAGCAACAACAAAAATAATAATAATAAAAATAACAATAATAATAATAATGATAATAATAATAATGATGATAATAATATTAATAATAATGATAATAATAATGATGATAATAATATTAATAATAATGATAATAATAATAATACTGATAATAATAATAATAATAATAATAATGATGATGATAATAATAATAATATTAATAACAATAATATTAATAATATTCATAATAATAATAACAATAATAATAATAACAATAATAACAATAATAATAATAATAACAACAACAATAATAATAATAATATAAATAATATTAATAATAATAATAATATTAATAATAATAATATTAATAATATTAATAATAATAACAATGATAATAATAATATTAATAATAATAATATTAATAATAATAATATTAATAAATATATATATATAAGTATGCTCTTTTTCCATAAAAACACCCGAGTCCCGTGACTAACCTTGTATATATATATATATATATATATATATATATATATATATATATATATATATATATATATATATATTATGACCCACTCTATCTCACTCTCTATGTTTCTCTCTCTATCTATATATATGTGTATATATATATGTGTGTATATATATGTTATGACTCACCCTGTATATATATATATATATATATATATATATATATATATATATATATATATATATATATATATATATATATATATATATATATGTACAAGTAATTAAAATCGGGATCAGAAAAGCAGAACATTTATCCGAATCGAATCGGGATTCTGAAAACTTTGTACTAATTTTCCGACGCGAGACATGTATTCGTTCAGTTTTTGTTTTTTTAAACATAGTTATCGCCCAATTGATTGATTTAACAAATATATATATATATATATATATATATATATATATATATATATATATATATATATATATACGGTTATCCGATCACTCCTCAGTAAAATGTTGTTCTATGTTCAGAAATGTAATAGTTTCGAAATCAACTTTATAGAAAAGAATTGTATCAGAATTGGGGAAACATATCGGAATCATCCTGTCACTAAAACGTAACAGATCTCTACCAGGTAGAGGTGGGATTTTGCTGCTCGTTTGGTTTATCAGAGGTATTCACGGTGATGGGGTGCTTACCCATCCAAACAATTCCATTTAAATACTTGTAAAATTGGCACAGGGATCCACATTTCGGCGATGCGACAGAGGCTATAGTTTAGCCGACAGTGCGGGACCTATCATGTTAGAGACTCCTGTGTGGAGTAGAGATTCGATAGTTTTGTTTTTGTTGTGTGTATATGCGTGTGTAAATTTGTTTTGAGTAGGTTTCTGTGTCACGAAAACGCGACGTATGTATACATTATTTTCAAATAAAAAAAAAAAACATTTTTCTATCGTGTGTTTTTCTTTCACAGGTTTCATCCAAGTGCCTCTGCTGCTTGTACACAAACGAAAAAGAAAAGCCACCATGTCTAAAGGTGATCTCTACCATTTTGGGGTCGTACACCCGACGTCAACACTGGTGGTAAAGGCCAAGCAGATAGACATATCAGCTCAAATGTTTATATACCGACGAGTCAGTCTCAGGCAATCATAAAACAGAATGTCGGAGACTAATAAAAAACTAACCTAACCTTCACGACGTGCGAATGTGACGAAAACGGTGGTTTGTTTATAATATATGTTCCCTTTCAACATCAAAAATATTCACACACACACACACACGCACACATATATATATATATATGTATGCACTACATATATATATTCATATATATATGTACTACATATATATATTCATATATATATATATATATATATATACTTATAACTACTTAATTTACTCACATAAAATTAATATACGAAGGTATAGATTTATGCGAAAACTTTAAGTATTTACTTCAAAAGTGCTCAATACGTAGGTAGAGCTAGTTAGTCTTATAAAATGTATATGGCGATGAAGGTACACTGAATATTCTGCGTTTCATCCACTCTAGGATTCTTCAGGCTTATGCGCATAACCCTGAAGAATCCTACAGTGGATGAAACGCGGAATATTCAGTGTAGCTTATAACTTACTATAAATATATATATATATATATATATATATATATATATATATATATATATCGTTTATGTTGAAAGAGATAAATATATACATACATATATGTGCATATATTGTTAATGTTCTTATATATATATATATATATATATATATAAATATGTATATAAATATATATATAGAGAGAGACTTATATGTAATATACTGAGTTCGTGTAATTCAGTAAATTTTGATATACCAATAGGTTTTAAGCCAAAAAATTGTTGACTTACGGATTAAGCTACAAAATTATCACATTCCATAATTGAGTATTAATATACTGTGTGTGCAAAATCAAGACTTCAAGACAAGGTGTTGATGGCAACAAAATGTTTATTTCATTTTACGTTACAATTGTTCCAATGTCTAGTTCGACAATTTCAAGCATTATATTGTTTGAAAAGTTACAAAAACCAGCATTTCTTCAGACTTTATTAACAAACACATTTTAGGCAATGTAGCATTTTTGGAATAGAAAGAAAAAAGGCAGTTACTGGGGAATTCCTAACGGGAAAACCACGCGAGAAACATTTACCTTGGTTGCGGTTACGGAGAAGCCCATTTAAATATTAATGTATCGCCTAATTTTCGTATCCTTATTCAAGAACAGTTATGTGAAGTTTTTACGGGGAGCCCTAAGCCATTTAAAAAAGAAATCTTTTTAAAATAATATCCCATTTGTTGGGTTCTTAAATTCCTTTATTTCCCTATGATTGAATTTTTGTAAAAATAATTTTTTCAAGTTTGGTATATGTATTTATATTATGGCCGTAACAACCTTGTAAAGATATTACGGTTAGTTTTAGTTTCGTATTAGTGGCAAGTAATGTTTATATATTATCGGTCTATTGGTACATGGATATAATACCATTTCCGGTTTAGAATTTGATTGAATATGAGAATAAAGTAAAATGCGTGGATTAAATATATATAAACCTTGTAGAACATTTCGGGTGAAGTGTTCAAACTATTTACTGTCTGAAGAGTCATAGTTATTTTACTTTAGAAATGTTTTTATGCCGTTGCTTAGGAAGATTTGAAGGGAGATAATCCAATTAAGTTGTTAAGTACTGCTAGTTAATTCTGTTTGAAACTAGGTCGATTTTGTTCCTCATAATGGTTAAAGGGAGGTAATTCAGGCCGTTTGTGTTTTCGGTTCATTGATTACTTGAAGGCGAATATGATTTAATAATTTATTTAATCAGATAGGTCCAGAACGTGTTACAATGACTTATTTAATATATTAAGTACATAAATTATGTTTTTGATCTAAAGGAATGGGTTGTGTTTAACTCGAATCTGTTATTAATCACTTATGCTGCTTCTGTCATATAGTTCATGCGTTGTGTACTTGGGTTGTCTAAACAAATAAATTATTATATGTCCTCTAATTATTATTCTGAGAGCAAAACCACCCATGGCTCCAAGTGTGTTTTACTCCGGTGGGAAGATGTCTTCTCCTGCATTTATGGGTGAAAATATATTAGCAGACCGTAAAATACGCACATATATGTTTAAATCCATTCAGAACCGAAAACATGACCAAGGTTTTACTTCCTGTAAGTAAAAAAATAATGCATTCCAGCTGAGATCTAAACCAAAGCGTGAAGACATTTTTCAAGTACGATAACAATTAGGCAATCTTGACACGCATTTAAAAGTGTTTTCAAACCTAATAATTTTAACATGATAAATCGGTAATTTTAATGATTCACGCATGTGTATTCGAGAAATAAAAAAGATTCCCACTTTTACAATTTTCATTTTTGACCCAAAGAAACAATTTTTTTTCTGAATAGAAACTAACTGAAATGTATTCCATATGTCTGAATACGTTATATAACAAATGTCATGTCTATAAATACAAAATTCATTCAGTATATAGGTTGAGAATTATCCTCACAAATATTCTCTCCCTCATATATATATATATATATATATATATATATATATATATATATATATATATATATATATATATAGAGAGAGAGAGAGAGAGAGAGAGAGAGAGAAAGAGAGAGATGTTATTTGTTTTTGTTTTTGCGATACGTTTTGAATGAATTCAATTATTTACAAAAGTGCATTTTTACCTAAATGAGAGTTGGGAATAATTTTCCCTGTAACCAATTTGGTACTCCCGATTTCGAATTTCGCTAGATTCAGCCACTCTGATTAGTCGTAGACGACGAAACACGTGTCAGTGGATAATTGTATTATATATATATATATATATATATATATATATATATATATGACTACTTCATTTACTCACATAAATTTAATATACGAAAGTATAGATTTATGCGTAAACTTTAAGTATTTACTTCAAAAGTGCTCAATACGTAGGTAGAGCTTGTTAGTAATTTATAAAATATATATGGCGATTAAGCTACACTGAATATTCTGCGTTTCATCCACTATAGGATTCGTCAGGCTTATGCGCGAATTCTGTGGTTGTTTCTTGTTTTTATATATGTTGAAGATTTTTAGTTAGCCAATCAGCTTTCTAGTATCCACCGCGCCCCTTCCTATCAGCCAATGGGCATGTATTTTATTGAACAAAGGATCTGTTTTAGAACTAGGTTAGTGGTTTAAGGTAGACGTTTTCCTTTTTTTTAATATATAAATATACCTATGTGTACACACATACATGCACATATATAAACATATATATACATATATATATACATATATGTGTGATCGTTTATGTATATTCATGTTTATTTAATTTATTTATTTGTTTGTTTTCTATTGTTATTGTTAGTTTTAAAGCTATTTTGTATCGTTATCCTAGAGTAAGTTTTATTTTGTGAACACAGTTGTTTGCTATTTCTCGTCTACAGTTTAATAGATTTTGGGGTTCTTTAAAGTACAGGATAGCAAATTTTTCATGAAGGCATTAACCCGATACTATGACCACAAAAGTACATTCAAAAATAATAAAAAAACACCGTATAAAAACAACACTAGCGAATAAATACTGGGAACCCAAAGAAAGCGGACATTCGCCGGTAGTCGAATGGAAAATAATAAGACAAGCTTCCACGTGCAGACATTTAGACGACCCATGTAAATTATGCCTCCATGAAAAATGTGCTATCCTGTATTTTAAAGAACACCAAAATCTATTAAACTGTAGACGAGAAATAGCAAATAACTGCATCACGTAAAGTCTGCCGGTGGCCACCTGTTTGCACTAGAGGATAACCACACTCTTCAGCACATCCAGATACACTTTTGTTTTGACTTTCAAGCCGACGTCGAAGATGTGAGGTGGCATGATGTGGCCCTCACATGTAACCACACCAAAAAACCGTAACCCTATCCAAAGAGTTCGTTGTCATATATCTGAACACGTCCCTGTTATATATGGCAATCCTGCGATGTGTGTTGAGGGTGCTGGCAATGGTCCTGTTGTCATAACTTTGATCGGTAGAGAGCATGAATTATACAGTGGTGCATAGCCGATCTCGTGTGTAAAAATTGTGTCCCTTTCAAGATGAAAAAGGACCCTATTTCGCTTGGGATTTGTAAACGAAAGGCCAACTAGTCTGCATCAAAAAACAAAACCGGTTTTCATCAAACGGAAATGGAATCATGTCTTTTCTTTTCTAGGGCGACATTTTTATGGTTTCAGCCTGTAAATGATACAAATAATTTATTTATCGTTACCCGTCTGAACCCACCTAACTCCTTGTCTATAATGCATCCTGTTTACGTGTGCAGTCGGTCTACGATTAAAATTCCACTAAATAATTTAGAAATGAAGTAGGTATCAATCAATACGCAACCAGATAAAGAATGACCAACATATGCGCCATTTTTCGAATTGATATATTGTATTTCAAAAACGACAAAGAAAATCTTTTCGAATATACAAAAATTCCCGTCAACTAAATATAAGCAAAATAAAACGTGGTATTGTGGTCTTATGTTATTTCTTGACATATCACTTATCATTTACAATGTTTTAATCTGAATTAAAAAAATAAAAGATATGTTCATTGTCTAAAATGATTTAAGTAGAATACGCTTCTTTCTTGTTAAGGTTTGAAACAAAAAATGACGTGTAAAACCTGGCATCCATTTTGTGCCATCACTACGAAAATAGAAAACAATGGCGGTTAAAAAAATATTTCGTAAAGAAAGTGAAAACGTGAGTATCTTAGTGCAAAATTGGGGTATTTGCAAGGATTATCGAACGTAATCATTTATTGGTTTAGTTTTGTTGTTTGTTTTACGGCATATCAACCCTTTTCGGGTTATTTAATGCTGAATCCAATTATTTTGGAAATAGTATTAATGTTGCATCCAGTTATTTTGTAGAAGGATTATATTCTTTAAGCTTTTGTGTCTTTAATCGCTAGTTTGAAGTGTTTTTGGTTTGGTTGTTTTATCGTGGATTTTATCGTTTTTATTCCCTTGCAGAACATGAATGAGTTTTGCAATGGGAGAGGGAAAAGGGTCACAGTGTTAACGTTTTGTACATTTTAAGTTAGGAAACCTGCCAGGAAGTGGGGGAGATAGAAAGAGAAAAAGGAAATGGGAAAAAGGAAAAGAGGGAGGGGGTTAGGGTTGATAATGGAATGTTTTTGGTTTTGGTTTTGCAGCACATAATTAAGTTTTGTCAAAGGAAAGTAGAAAAACTAAAAAACTAATGTTTGTTGCGTTTTGTCTTAGGAAGCCAATATCTTCAGACAGCCTAATCTGGTAGCACCAGGGATCTTCTATTAAATCTACGTAAGTAGCATTCTCTTTTCATTATACATTAGTTAAGTAATCTTCATATTTTTTTTTGATCCCCCGACAAAAAGGAGGGTGGACCTGTAAATTCGCCCTTATCCGTTCGTCCGTTCGTCCGTCCGCACTTTTCTCAATAACTACGCCTTGGAATTTTTTTTTTTAATTTTGCACAAACATTAAACATGATATGAGTAAAAAAAAAAAGTAACAGAGCGGATTTTCCGGGAAAACTCCGGTTGCTCCCCCCCTCACTAGGAGTTCCTCTCGGGTTAAAATGACTAAAATTGACACTTTTGTGCTTATTAAAAAAATTGATGCCTTGGATTTTTATACAACTTTCTGAAAAGTTGTAACTAACTCATTTCTATATAATTTTGTTTGTCTATACTTTGTGATACCTCTTGGGTGTGCCCCAGGGGGTCTTTTAGGATTAATAACAAATGCTCCATTTTGGGGACCATTTTATTATATTTGTCCAGAATTTTCTGCTTATGTCTATTTAGCAGTTTTGCATGGTGCTGAACTCAAATTTAAATATGTTAAGGTTTTGGAGACATTTGGGGGTAAATGGGGAGCGTAAATGATGGACTTAGTCATTTCTATTTTTGCATAATGCAGAACTCAAATTTATATATTTAAGGCCTTACACTGCACCGTTTGTTCATTT